>NC_071615.1:22028404-22335178 GCF_014839835.1 Dryobates pubescens | reverse complement strand
AGATTCCAATTTATTGAGGAAAATGAGGTGGACATATATCTTTTCAGTGGTGTTTCGCTTTCAAAATTGAGAAGTGTCTATTGGGATCTGCTAGGGAGAACCAGTAATACCAAACCTGATATTTACCCATCAAAAAATTTTCAAGTCCTTTCACACAACTCAGGACTATACTAGACAAAGTTTTTTAACCATTCATTAGCTGTCACTATAGCCCCCTAAAGATGATCCAAAACAGGCAGCAAAGACAGTTCTTTAGACAAGGGGTATTTTCCCTGGCTTTTCAGTAAAGCCTCCAATGTCATGGTGTCTCAGGGGAGCACACCTAACTGTCCAATAATTTTATGAGCTGAGATACATCTCCTTTTTGTTGCAAAACACTTCCCTTTTAATCTTTTTCCTTTCTTATTTTTTTTTCTTACTGTTGTTGACTCAAAGCTCTTCCCCTAAGCATGACAAATCCAGTTCATTCTGTATTCTGCTCTAATATTTGAATCTAGATTCCTGCCTCCATCACCACATCACACAGGCTTTCTGGGCAACTGGTAATACTTTCTTCAAAAGTTCCTTTCTGAAGAATGTCTTCTGAGCACAGGATACAGGCAGGACTTCAAAGTTCACTTTAACAAAACCTCCACACTAAGAGTGGGCCTTAACAATGTGGGGAAGTCCCTCTGAAGGCTTCTCTCTTTTTGCCTTTTTTAAATAGGATTTGGTTTCGGATGTACTTCAGGTTAAGAATTACTTAAACACTTTGTTGAACTGGGACCTGAAATGAGAGTTTAATTTTCTTAACAATCTCAATATACCTTTACTAGTATAAATGTAGAAAAATCAGACTTTCTGGAAAAAAAAAAAAAGTGTCTAAGGACACTGGTATAAGCAAATTATGGAGAAGTTATATAATGCCAAACTATAAATCTCACATCTACCAACACTTACCCATCTGTCTTACCAGCATGATAAGAAGTAGATCTTGTTTAAAGACTGAGATGCTGGACCTGAAAATTAATACTTGCCTTTACTCTTCTATACTATGATATTCAGTTTCTTGTATAATTGATGGACTGAAATGTTAAGATAGATAGAGTAAATAAATTATGAGTATTCAAAACATTGCACTTTTGCCAGTAAAACCCTGTTATTCTTCACACTGACTCAGCCACCTCCTGTACTGTTATCTTTATATATAGGAGCAGTATTTTCAGTAATTTTGTTGTATATAGTTAATTTTGTTGTATATAGTTAATAAAATGATTCTGAAGAAAAACATAACCATGATTTTCTAATAGTCACAATACAGTACAGTTTTGTTTGGGTATTTTCCCTCCATTCAACTGAGACATAGCGTAAAAGAAAGTCCTATTAGTCGAATACCAGCATTTTATATGCTATTGCCAGTTCTGGCACAATAGAATTCCTGAGGACTGTGCTGTAATTCTTTCCTGCAGTGAAACACAGGGGTGTCCACATTGGCATTCTTGAATTTTCTTACACTATTAAATTATAAGACTGCTTGTACTATGAAAAGAGATTGGGTTATGAATTTTCTGAAGTGACAGATTCCGTTATATAAACCACTGTTGAGTCTGGGAATGCCATTCAACATTTTCAGCTTTGGAATTAATTTTATTCTCTGTCCTCCCATGAGGAAATTAAACATGTTCACAATTTTACTGGTAAGGAGTACAGTTTCCATGACAAAGGCACATCCCTGGAAATAAAAAACCCTAGTACTTCTTCCAGCCGTGGGAGGACAGAACCATGGGTATACAGAGGTACAATTCAGACCTGACAGCTGTGTACCTTTTATGAGTTATGGAGAAACTTACACAAGGATCCTATAATTAAAAGGCTGCTCTACAAGTCAGCAACAGTTAACTTCTTGTAAGAGACAAGGCTAATAGACTTTTATAGATAACAGAAGAAATTGGTATGGTGGAATGCATTATATGTATTTTTTTTCCCCCTCTTACTTTTTTCCCCCCAAAATACTGGTCTTTTCCCTCATTACATGCAAGTCTTTCCACTTCCTCCAGGCCCTGGCAGATGAGGGGACTATTCAGATACATCCGCTATCCTTCAGCATTACAGAGGAGGCATCAAAAGTGAACTGAGAGGTAACTACCTGATACCACTTACAACAGCAAATGTCACATTCTTATACAAGTTACTTCATTCATCACAGGCTACAAAGTATATTCAAGACATCATAAAGTAAACAATTCAAGCTGTAAGAACTCTTCTACTGACAGCAACTTTGAGTTGCAAGGATTTGAACAGGTAAACAAACACATGGAGAATTATTGAGAAAGAACACAAGCAATGAAAATGTGTAATGGAACCAAATGCAAACTCATATGGAAACATTAGAGGAAGCCAGCATAAACTCAGGGACAAGACCAGGATTACTGATTTTTCCTTAAATAAAAACAAGAAAGCAACCTAACTGTGTCCCACACACTGGCTGATAAATTCACTCAAATAAATAGAATTGTGACCATTTTAGGCTGTGCCTTTAAGAAAGGGACAGTTACTGGAACACTCTGGCTGAATGCTTTGGTATTAAAAAGAAAACAAGATATTCTAAACAAATTTGATTGGTAGATTGGTAGAGTGCAACTTTAAATTTTAGTTCAGTTTGAGTCTCAGTCAGTTCAGTCTGTCTGTCTTTTTTCAGCCTGTTTCAGTCTCTCTCTGAGCAACAGCTGTGCAGGACGGAGTTGACCTTGAATTAACTGAACTAACAGATAAGAAACTAATTCTTGCATATGCTTTGAGCTAACAGAATTTCCTCCTTAATAATTACCTTTTCTCTCTCTCTTACCCTTTTTGGGAAAAAAAGGGAGGTAGGGGGAGAAAAGGGGTACGGGAGGGGACCCTCCTGGCTGGAGGAGGGAAAGTTTTTTTTCTATGTTACGTTCTTTGCTGTGTATTTCTGTATATATTGTAAATACTGTATATTGTGTATATATTAATCTGCATTTCATCCTGCTTGTAAATATAGCTCTTATCCATTTCTCCTTCTCTGACTGAGTTAGCCGTGGTTTCTTTGTGTGTGTGTGAAAACTGAACTTTCTCTCACCACCACAAGAATGGAATGGAATGGAATGGAATGGACTGGACCAGACCAGGCTGGAAGAGACCTTCAAGATCATCATGTCCAACCTATCATCCAACACCACTTAATCAACTAAACCATGCAACCAATCACCCTATCAAGTCTCCTCCTAAACACCTCCAATGATGGTGACTCCACCACCTCCCCAGGCAACACATTCCAGGGTGGCAGGGAAGTCACCATATAATAGTTTGATTTTGACTGTCTCCTTTTTCTAGGCAAAAGTCATCAAGAACATAGCAACATTGTTTTTCAAGAATCTTCAAGATTCACACTCCTCTCATACTCCTTCGGACTTCTAAACAGAAAACGGAAGGAAGCAAGCAATACCCCTCCTTAACTAACCAACCTTTGAAATAACATGTACTCAGCACTGATTAGGCCACACCTTGGGTACTGTGTCCAGTTCTGGGCCTCTCGGTTTAGGAAAGATGTTGACTTGCTGGAATCTGTCCAGAGAAGGGCAACAAAACTGGCGAGGGGTTTGGAGCACAAGCCCTATGAGGAGAGGCTGAGGGAGCTGGGGGGTGTTTAGCCTGGAGAAGAGGAGGCTCAGGGCAGACCTTATTACTCTCTACAACTATTTGAAGGGAGGGTGTAGCCAGGTGGGGGTTGGTCTCTTGTCCCAGGCAACCAGCACCAGAACAAGAGGACATAATATCAAGCTGTGCCAGGGGAGGTTTAGGCTGGATTTTAGGAAGAAATTCTTCACAGAGTGATTGGCCATTGTAATGTGCTGCCCAGGGCGGTGGTGGAGTCACCATCACTAGAAGTGTTTAAAAAGAGACTGGATGAGGCACTTAGTGCCATGGTTTAGTTGATTAGATAATCTCGAAGGTCTTTTCCAAGCTGGTTACTTCTGCAATTTTGTATTCTGTTGAAGTAACCTCATTATTTCTACTCAGAATCCCTCTACAGTTCATGTTAACATTAAAAAAAAAAAAAAAAAACCAAAACAAAACATAAAACTTGATGCTTCAGAGTATATCTATGTCTCTGGACTTACTAGGGGCAGAAGCTTCCTAGGCGTGCACTATGTGATTTCTAATACTTTTTTGTCACATCAGAGAAGTGGCAAACCTAGGCTGACTACCAGATACACCCACTACAAGAGCCAAACCAAATTCCACATCATTTGACCTCTCTGCTAGCTTCAGCATGGCCATTCACAAAATGTTCACAGCCTGCTTTCAACACCTGGACACTTTGGAAGGCAGAGTGTAAAACTTTCCACAACCTTAAATGTAAGCTTCAGTCAGCAAATGCAATTCTCGAGCAAGACAAGTAGCTCTAAACACCTTAGCACTGGATTTCAGGAAGTCACATCTGTGGAAGAGAAAAGCTCACTCTCAGAGCCCCAAACTACAAGTCGTCTCAAATAACACAGTAAGAGCTGAAATATAAAGGAAAAGCAGCTCTTGTCAGGATGTGTCACCCCCCAAAAAATAACGTATGCTCTTGTAAAACAAACACAAACAATATTCAGTATCACTAAGGTTGGAAGAGACCTCAAAGATCATCGAGTCCAACAAACAAACAAGAACCACTACCACCCAAAAAAAGCCCAAACAATACAAAATCAAAACCACCAAAACAAACAAAAATAAAGAAGGAAAGTGAGATGATTAACAAGGGAAAAAGTTGCTCAATACAGTTTTACTGAACTTAAATACAGCATAAATCCATTCAAGTAGTCAAGAGTGGGACAAGGAGAGGTTAGTTGGAAATTAAATTTGTCTGTTCAGGTTGCAGGCAGAGAAGTCACAATTCAACCTACATAACCTGTTTAAGTTCAACCCCAAAAAATCATCAAACAAGGTCAGAGATCCAGGGGAGCCCCAAGTCTGTCACCACATATACAGAAGAGTTTCAGCTGCGTTACCAGCAGCATGTTAAGCCAAGTCCTGTATCAGGATACTTGGCTAGCAGAAAAATGTGCAGTTGAAGCACGCCATCTTTCCTTACAGATGTATCCAGTGTGATGCATAAACTCTGGCTGCATTAATGGGTTTAAAATCAGGGCAGTATTTTGGCATACTGAGCTGGAGAATGAGTCTGTGCTAAGCCAGCACAGCATACTGCAACTCAAGAGAAACAGACACTTCTCCTCCAGCTGTGTGATGTTGGTCTGATGTTAGATTTCATAACACTCCTTAGATCCAACTTAGGTGTGGTAAAACAAGAGCATCATATAGGCTGGGACTGTACCTGCTGACATGGATACTGAAAGAGGAGTAAGGAAACAATCACTGAGTTCATATTTGGCTTGTGTCCTTGTACCTTCAAGCTGGGATTTTCAAGGGATTTTGACTCTTATTAGTAGATGAACACATAATATCCCTTCATTCCTTTGAAGAGGCCAGTCTGAAGCTGTAATGAGCCCACAAATAGTGATTAGCATTTAAAGTGGCACCTTCAGTAGTAAAATCTCTGTAAGCCAGATTCTAGTTGTCTCAACGTGAAAGACACTATTCACATTTACCTCTCAGGAGACTTAGTTTGGCCTTGTACTACTAAATGAGAGGTCACAACGTATCAGCCCCAGTGAATTGCTCCTAGGCTCTTCAGATAAGATTTAATTTCTGGCATTTCACTTGCAAGCTTTCAGTAGGCTACAGTTTACTGCTTCCTACTCTGTCTTCCTTTCAGCCTGAAAAACAGTACCTGTTGTCAGCTAGGTTGTGAGAGACTAGTGTGATACCTTCTGAGTCCAGAATTTGCACATGCTCCCAAATGGGTATGAATAATTGTCTCAGAACTCTAACCTTCCCATTATACTTAAAAATACTGACCCCTAGATCTGGAGCCTCACAGAGTTATAGGGCTGGGAGATTTTTCATGCTATTATCTTTGAGACTATTCTCTGCACCTTCGCTATGTGCTGAAATCAAACTACAGTAGCTACTTACAGCTCAACTCAGTGCTCAGCAAAGCATTTCATTCATAAATACAGGGCCAGTTAAAAGCACACAGGGAGAATTTATCCTGACATCAAATTAAAGCTCATTGAAACCAAAACAACAAATGAACAAACCTACAGCCAGGTAAAAATGCCTGAACACATAAGTGGAGAAGCATTCAAATATCAGTAAAGGTTTCATGCCCAGCCACTTCTGTGGAAGTAGGTGTTAAGCAGAAATGCCTCATGGAAACAAACCTAACCTGGGCAGGCCCTTTCAGGAGAGTAAATAGACAGAAAAGTCTCTTGATGCCCATGTAAACGTCATTACCTCTCTTTCTACCTTCTACCGCAGCCCACACAAGAACGCTGGTCAAACAGTTCTGAGAAAAGGCCAAGCACAGACTTAGGAGCTGTATGCTCCCCAGAGAAGACCTCCCCTGCTCCTGTTTTTTTAAAAAACCATAGTCTCTTACTTGTTTTCTATATTAATCTTAAAATCTCTTCCATTTTCTACACTTGGCTACAGAAACCCTCCCTGAAGTTCCTGCAATAAAATATATTAAGCAGAACACCAAAGTGGGTTTAAAACACCCTAGCATTTGTCTCCGATGGCACTCAGTGGCACATAGCAATTTGAAATTATTGAAGCTCTTAAATTAAGAGCTTAAATTTGAAAGTGATCACCACTCTGAACATGTGAATTGTACAGGTATGTGAACTATCAAAGTGCTTCAATTTACTCTGAGCAGGTAATTTTTAGAAGTGATAAGGGAGCCTGTGGTCCAGTCTGCACTGATTTAAAGCCATTGAAGTTTTCTATTAATTTTTAGAAGTACTTAAGCAATTCTGCTAGCTTATAGCAAGCCCAAAACAAACACACTTGAGCAAGTTAGGGGGATGTGTGTGATTATTTCATTTTTTTTTAATTATTTTTGCTTTCAATTAACAATTTTGCATCAGCATTTTCCTTCAGAAGCCAAGCCAAAGCAGATGTTTTCACCTTGTTGTTCCACAGTTGTGTGGATATAAAAACTGAACTCACATCCATTTTCTAAGTATTCAATTCTCTTAATAGACAATGTACAATTTTCTGAATGTACTGAGAATTTCATTGCTTTGTAGTTACAAATTGAAACCTATAATTCTTATGTCCAGGAAGCAATCATTAATGCCTTCTTTTAGAACACAATTTTAGCACACAGTGCCTTTTGGAAGTATTTCCTTAAATGAACTAGTAATAGTTAGTTACTCCCTGGAATATATTACTCTGTGATGAAATAGTTGTATTCCATACACCCACTTTTTGTAGCTCTAAGGACTATTAGAAACACAAGAGATCCTTAAAATTCTGTGATGATTCTTTCCACTGCCATCCAAAGTAGCTTAGGGCCAGAATAAGGCCTTGCCAGGTTTTTTTCTCTAGAATTGGACAGATTTCTACATATTCCCAGAATTGTTAAATATTACACTATTTCCCACACTGCATAAAGTTCAATTAGAGACATTCTTTTGGAGGGCTTTTTTGTTGTGCTCCTCCAACTGCCCCATGGCAGAGCTGTCATAGATGATGTCCTGCCTTTATTCACAACTCCCAGTAAATATTTCCCATTTTCCTTTTTTAATAGCTTCAATGATAATGAAAACTCAGATGAATTCTGTTATTTGTTATAAACTAATGCCACTTCATGCTTAGTCTTTCCAAGACCCTTTCTTTATCAGA
This sequence comes from Dryobates pubescens, assembly GCF_014839835.1. NCBI lineage: Eukaryota > Metazoa > Chordata > Aves > Piciformes > Picidae > Dryobates > Dryobates pubescens. Next base: position 22,327,438 of record NC_071615.1, on the reverse strand, counting down.
GCTGAATATTTGTCTGTTAGCCTTCCAGTTGTTGGAAACTCAAGCCCTTTTTAAGCAGAAGTACATTTCGGCTATTTGACAGCATTTCCTTTTATGTATCTGTACTGCATCTGATCCATACTGTACTGCAGAGGATGCACATTACTGCTTGTATTCTCTACCACCTAAATAATGTGCGAGCTGGCACCCGAAGGGCTCTTGCCAGAATATCATAGAATCATAGAATCAGTAAGCTTGGAAAATACCTCAGAGATCATCAAGTCCAACCTGTCACCCAACACCTTGTGACTAACTAAACTGTGGCTCCAAGTATCACATCCACTCCCCTCTTGAGCACCTCCAGGGACGGTGGCTCCACCACCTCCCTGGGCAGCACATTCCAATGGCCAATCAGTCTCTCTGTGAAGAACTTTCTTCTCACCTTGAGCCTAAATTTCCCCTGATGTGTCCTCTTCTTCTGGTGCTGGTTGCCTGGGAGAAGAGACCAACCCCCTCCTGGCTACAACCACACTTCAGGTAGTTGTAGACAGCAATAAGATCTCCTCTGAGCCTCCTCTTCTGCAGGCTAAACAACCCCAGCTCCCTTAGCCTCACCTCATAGGGCTTGTGCTCGAGAATATAAATTGTTTACTCACACCTGATTGATAACCAGCTCATAGTCATAATGCTGAACAGTTTTAAAGTACATGGGGGAGGTTTTTGCCATTTGGAAGACTTCTTCAGCTCACAAAATCTACCTAATTCCAGTTTACAGCTTCTGACTCATACTGTCCTTGCGCTATACCCACCTACATTTTCCTACATAGCGGCCAGTCAAATACCAGAGGTGAGATAACACAACCGTGCTTGACACTTATCTGGTTAAAAGGTCCTTAGCTCAAGTTTATATTGATTAAGCTCTGCACACTGTACCTTGATAAAATTCTTTTCATTGGCATGCCATGACACATCGAGTCGTTTCAGAGTAATGTATAAGGAAACCTGTCATGTGATTTCAGAAAAAGTATGAAGGCTTTGTAAATCCATTTGATGTTCCCTTGAATGATTAACCCTTGTCTGAAATATCAATTGGCAAGTTCATTTTGCAGGTCAAAATCCAGGCTTCAGCACAACAATTTCTTTAATATTTTTGGTTGGTTGGTTGGGTTTTTTATGACAACATGGAAGAATTTGCCTGTCACTGGAAGAAGTACAACAGCCGCAGCTGCTTAGTTTGCTAACTGCTGTGATTGCTTACATTTCTGTTCTTTGGTATTTTCACTATAATCCTGCAATCCCCATTCTGCAAGACTTTTGTAGTTACTTAAGGGCTTTGCTGAAAAGTTCAGTAATTTATCAGCTATCTCATTCTCACTAGCATTTTCCTGATGATTTACCTGAAGTTTTCTCAAGTACATGAATGCTTATCTAATATTTGTACTGTACCTGTAAAGCAAGTACCATAAGAGCAACTTCAGAATGGTCAAAGTCTCAATCAAGTTCAGTAGTTGAGCTGGTAGAATATGTTACTGCAATCCCCTTAAATAATTGTTTCACATTTTTTATGACATTATTCTACTTGTTCCCTTCAGTTCTACTCATTTCTCCTCCCGTTGCCTCACACTGCACTGTCCTCTGTCCTTCATGTCCTTTTCAGAGGTATTTCCATGGAGTTCACAGGTTTTCTGGCTGGTTTCAGAGACACTTTTTAAAAGCCAATAACACCTGTTGCACCATCTACAACATGATCACTCAAAAAAGACAATGGCACATTAGGGCTGACTTGTACAGAATCTGAGCCTCAACACATGCAGACTCCTTTCATCAGTACAGTTGGAAATTTGCTTGGCTGTGTCCCGATTTGCCTTTTCCTTATGCTTTTTTTCAGGATTAAAAAAAAAAAAGAAAATAAAAGAAAAGAATTTTAAAAAAGGAGTTGAAAACTAATTCCAAGGCTGTTTTGGCCCCACTCTCTGCATTAAGTTGGGCTCAAGCAGTCATAGACAATCCCTGGCAGAGTTTCCTTTAACCACTTTTTAAAAGCCTCTAATGAGGTTCCCTGAGAGTCTGTCCCAATTGCTGACTATTTCTTCCCGTGTGTGTTTTGGAAGATGAAGTTGCCCATCAGGCCTCTTTTTGCTAAATTAGACAAATCAGTTCCTTCACCTTGTTTCCATAAACACATTTTCTAATCCTCTTTCTTGTTAACTCTCCTCTGGGTTCTATCCTGCCTGTCTAATCTGAAGCCCAGCACCCCAAACCATATTTCAACTGCAGTTATACCAGTTCCAAGAGAAGCAGAGCACTTTTCCTGCCACTGACACAAAAAGTTAAAACATCCCAAAATGTCACACTCATGTTTTTGCAGCATCATTATAAAAGGGGTGTGATTTTTAAAAATTAATTGGTTAGCATAGAATAGAATTAACCAGGTTGTAAAAAACCTTTGAGACCATCAAGTCCAACTGATCATCCAACACTCTCTAATCAAATAAACCATGGCGCTAAGCACCCCATCCAGTCTCTTCCTAAACACCTCCAGTGATGGTGACTCCATCACCTCCCTGTGCAGCACATTCCAATAGCCAATCACTCTTTCTATGAAGAACTTCTTCCTAACACCCAGCCTAAACCTCCCCTGGTGCAGCTTGAGACTGTGTCCTCTTGTTCTGGTGCTGGCCACCCAGGAGAAGAGACCAACCCCGGCCTGGCTACAACCTCCCTTCAGGTAGTTGTAGACAGCAATAAGGTCTCCCCTGAGCCTCCTCTTCTCCAGGCTAAGGAACCCCAGCTCCCTCAGCCTCTCCTCACAGGGCTTGTGCTCCAAACCGCTCCCCAGCTTCAGTATTTTTCAGTGTTCTTCAGTATTACCAAACAAAACACTGGTACCCTCTAATATCAGCTTATCTATACCCCATCATGTCTTCAAGAGCTGATCTACATTTCCTTTTAGGGAAAGTTAAACACATGAAATTAATTCCAGGTGACTCTCTTGGGATGACACCCATGGCTTGTAGACAACCAATGGTTTCTGCTTACTCTCTATTCTTGACACTGGGCACCAATCATCATTTTTCCCTCATGCTGATTTAAAATACAGGGATTGTGATTGATCACTGCTATCTCCCTTATGTTCCGATTGCCTCAGCTTTTGCTGTTGCCAATATGGTCAGGCATGTTCTTGAGTAACTCCACAGATATAACTCGCTCTTAGTCTATGAGTGATGATACTGCTCCTGAATGAACATTATGCTCACTGAATAGTAGCTATCCTGCATCCTTGGATATACAATAGATGTTATTATTCTTAATTTGCTTTTTGTCAGATCTGATGTTTGTGTACCCTGAGGATTTAGGGTTTGAGCTGCCCATTTCTGTCATTATCGCTATCAATTTTTATGATGGCAGCTCTTGTTCCAGTGGTCTAGAAATTAACTCACATACTCCACAAAAGTCTTTCCCAGAAGCCTGGCTTTCCAGTGACTCACGTGAAGATCTGCAAAAATTGCCAAATCCATTACTACTGCAAGCAAGTCACCTTGAGTACTGTGTCCAGTTCTGGGTCCCTCAGTTTAGGGAGTTGCTGCAACATGTCCAGAGGACAGTAACAAAGCTGGGGACTGGTTTGGCACACAAGCCCCATGAGGAGAGGCTGAGGGAGATGAGGTTGTTTAGCCTGGAGAAGAGAAGGCTCAGAGGAGACCTTATTGCTGTCTACAACTACCTGAAGGGAGGTTGTAGCCAGGTGGGGGTTGGTCTCTTCTCCCAGGCAACCAGTACCAGAACAAGAAGATACAGTCTCAAGCTGCACCAGGGGAGGTTTAGGCTGGATGTTAGGAAGAAGTTCTTCATAGAAAGAGTAATTGGCCATTGGAATGGGCTGCCCAAGGAGGTGGTGGAGTCACCATCACTGGAGGTGTTTAGGAAGAGACTGGATGGGGTGCTTGGTGCCATGGTTTAGTTGATTAGATGGTGTTGGGTGATAGGTTGGACTCGATGTTCTTGAAGTTCTCTTCCAACCTGGTTAAATTGTATTTGCAGTATCACAGTATCACTAAGGTTAGAAGAGACCTCAAAGATCATCAAGTCCAATCTGTCACCACAGGCCTCATGACTATTCTATGCTATTCTATAACTATCAATCAACTGCCAGTTGGGCAAAACAGTGAATTCACTTCATCTGGCCTCTTTGACCTGCTGGGCTTAAGTGGCCCAACCAGGATTTAAAACTCCAGACCTGAGAGATAAGATCAGTGAAACACAGTTTCATTCATTATTGCAAGGCATAGCCTTCAAAGACTGAAATCTCAGTGGTGGTGCTCATAAGGATTAACATGCCTGCTAATACCAACTGCCTAGCATTTCAAAACACTTCTGCCTATAGCTAATGCCTGAATGCACACTTGCATGAAACCAAAATGGTCCAGTTTGGGAACATGCTCAGTACTCACAGCTTTCAGCAATTTTTTAGAATTAAAGTAGAACTATAGAAATTATAGACCTAAGAGAGACAAGCAGCATCATGTGGCTAGAGTCTATGCAAGATAGAAATAAATCTTTGTATGAACTCAAACAAAAACACTCTTCAGAGGTAAATTGACTAATTGCTTCTTATTATACAATTTAATTGATGGCCTAAACCTGAGAACAGATCTAAAATTAATCAAAGTTTCATAAATAATGACAAGTTCATTGTGACACAGCCCTGAATAATAGACTAATGGGTTAATCAATTGACCAATTCTTTCAATTAATACACTACCAAATGAAAGCATTCACCTATTATTTATCTTCATTTGTATTTTGATGTAAGCACATAATTCTGAACTCCTTACCATATAGAAACTGCATGATGGATTACAGCAGGAAAGTCCTGGGAGAGAATTTGTCACCCATTTGAAACTGCAGGCAAAGGAGGCAGTAACACCTTCGCATAGCACCTGTGGCCCAGTGTATAAGGTGTGCCAAGGAAAAGGTTCTAGCACCCACCCAGTCCATCCATCAACATCACTTCTTTGCGAAACTCCCTCCCTTTCTTTGCAAAAGATTCAGAGTCCTGGAAGCAGGGCACAGTCCATCCACACAGGTTGTATACAGCACACTATACCTAATACCACCTCGTGTGTTCAGAGTGGATGTAGGACAACCAATGCACCAAAGAACCTCTGCCAAGAAGAGGTGTCTTTATCCCTAGAAGATTGATGCAACTGCTTCTCTAAAGGTTTCAGTGCTCCCACATAACTTCATATAACTGGGTTTTGAAAGCTCTTCTTATGAAAGATTCAAGCCAGCTTATAGTATGCAAGAGCACAGTTAGCAGTTGTTCAGAAAAGGAACTGAATGTGGAAGAAGACATAGAGATAATGAAATAAATACACTCATGAGTCAGCATTAAAAAAAAAACAACCCACATTAATACAGGGTGCCTGTAAGTCAGGTGCTAAGCTAACACGATGGCAAGCCAGTATATTTTGATTTACTCCTTTTGCTAGTTCTAGGTTATATTTTCCAGCACAAAGTGACATTTCAGATCAGCGCTGCACATTTTCTTACACAAAAAGCAAAACAGATTTTCTCTCCAGGGGGGTTGTGGAGTCTCCCTCTCTGGAGATATTCAAGACCTGCCTGGATGAGTTCCTGTGTGATCTATTATAGCTGATGCTGCTCTGGCAGGGGGCTTGGACTAGATGATCTCTCGAGGTCCCTTCCAGCCCCTAACATTCTGTGAACTAAAAGCGCATATTTATTTGAAAGCACCCTGCATCATAGCAGCAGTCAAATTAAACTGCATTTAATATTTCCTGTGTTGGCTTTATATTATTGATCAAACACTGCAATGTAGTAAAATATATGTATGTTACGTGAGTAGCTTCGAAATGATATTACCATTTCTCAGAAGCCTCCAACAAGGGCTTTGTTGTTCAAAGCTGCTGTAAAGAAAGCTGCGCCAGAGGGAGCTATTTGGACTGTGCAACAATGAACTTCATTGATCCTGCAAAAGCCATAAACATGGTTACATTTTTCCAAGTGCCATCTATGGGCACATAGCTGATCATGGAAGTGTATGTGTGCCTACATATTGTTACGCTATTCACCAAAGAACTTAGCCAACACGTGCTCCAGAATATCCAATTCTGGAGTGCAGTCTTTGCAGCCTTAGCGTCTTCTTACATTGTAAATTCAATTGGTGGCAACCCTGGACCCACAGGGACCCCTAGTATGACCTTATCCAAGGCTCCAAAGATTTTATGACTTTGTATTTACTCTAGGTTAAGCTGTTCCATTTGTGGCATTGGCAATGTGCATACAAGAAACATGCATGCAGGTTCATTTGCTCACATGAAAAAAAACAACAAAGGGTGTGTGCAGGGAAGTGACATAACTGTGCACCTAAATAAGTGGTTTCACAAATCATACTGCAGAGTATTCACTAAGCACTGTATTTAAATATATTCTGTGTGTACAGAAGGTATAAAGATGTAAAGCAGTGTCTGCATCAATGTAGATTTACCAGTAGATGTACATTAATGTATGGCTTGTGCTCCTGCTTACCTAGTCTAGAAGGGGGGAGCTCTTGGGGCATATCTTTGCTCCTACCCAGGCCTGTCTCCTTTCCCTAAAACTGGTGAAGACTTTTTCCATATGGAAATGAAGCATGGTTAGTTTGTGTGCCCAGATTGGGAAGCACAGAGATCTCTTGCATCCTGGAACCATAAATGAAACCAAGGCAAACACCATTAGACTACTCTGAATAACACAGGGCAAAACAAAACAGTCAGCATGCCAGGCCATACTAATTACCATGTAGAATAGAATAGACCAGACCAGACCAGGTTGGAAGAGACCTTTGAGATCATCGAGCGCAACCTATCATCCGACACTATCTAATCAACTAAATCATGGCACCCTGAAACTCCTGAAGCTTCATCTCAGGAAATCAGGATCTTGTTTATGGAAACATAATTAAAGGATTTTTCCTTGTTTTCCTGTAATAGACACCATAGCACCTGGTAATCAAAGGGAAATGCCTGAAAAGTCTGGCCCTGAGTTTCACTAAACCACTTATTAGAAGCCTATTTGCCTTCCTGGTCCCAAATTCACACTGAGGCTTCTTTTACTCATTGGCAACAAATGAGACCAAACATCCCTAAATCTTCTGCTGCTTGGTGACCTTACCTGCAGAAGCTCCCTCACCTTTCCTGCTAACAGGAATGTAACTATCATTCACTTTTAAGAGGCTCAAGTGCTTTACACTGCTGTGATGCTGAGAATATCAAATGGGAATCCTGCCCTTAACACCCACAAGTGATTCACATACATGTTTCCCTAGCTCAGACTAAGCTCAAGGCCATCTGTTTGAAAGCACCAATCATGCTTGCTGGTCAAGCACTCACACAATGATGCCAAGGGACAGGAATACTGAGCAGGATAACACTCACTCACATAAGGCTATGAGAGTCTTGTCTTTTGCTTCCAGCTCTGCAGTCACACTACATCAATTCTCCTGCAAGTTCTGCTGGGGAAAAAAAAGGGTTCATAACTGCTCATTCCAAGTGTGCCCCCTTGGAAGTGAGATACAATCCAAGCAAGTTCCAGCTGTACATGATGGCTGCTGCAGATGATGCCTGTCTTCACAAGCTCACCGAAGAGCTCATGCCTGTAGCAGAAATATGTATCTCAGGACCCCAAAAAAAAAAAAATGATCATACTGCAGACAAGTCTCATTTTTATTTGAGGGAATTAATGCAGTGGAGGTGCCACAGGGACCGTCAGAGAACTCCCATGCATGTGCTCAAGTCCTAAAATCCTTACAAAAAAGATACAAGCCAGAAACAAAGAACTCTTGAGTAATGACATGATTAAAGAGAAAATACAGTTGAAAACTCTTAGAACACATTACAATTTAATATCTCATTATTTACTAGGAACACTGAACATATAACATAAATTCCTCTCTGCTCCACCAAGGCCACTTTATATTCCACAGAGCCTGTGCTTCTGTTTCTCATCCAAGCTGATACGAAATTGTCTTCTGTATCAGACAAATGTGCTAGAGAGATGCCTACATTTTGGTAATGCAATCTGAATGTTCCAAACAGTCCAACTTCCACATCATTTGCAGAATTTGTACTCGCACATTTCCAATGCATAACAAGTGGCTTTAGCAATTCATAATTATTAAGCAACTATTTTACATGCCCTTCTGATTGGGAAATAATACCACAGAGAAAAAAGTAACCAAGGGTTTGAAGAAATGATTCTGCAGAACCTAGAAGTTCTTCCTTTAAATCTGCATTATCACGTTGATTCAGCTCTGTAAGTCTGAACAAATGTGAACTTCAGGGACTTTCAAAATTCAGCTCTGAATCCTGACCTGGATTTTCTAAATTACCTTTGAAATTTGGAACTAAACTGAAATGTTGCAGAGTCTCTACCTGGAAGCCATTCACTGATGGATTTTCATTCAGTCTCATGTAAGTGGCAAATTATGCTGGGAATAAGTCCTTTTTGAGAGATCCAAGGTCTGTCAGACAGACTACTGCATCTAGCAGATTTAAATGGAAAACAAAGGTTCTTCATTTACCTCTTGAGGCTTCTGTCTGATTTGTTTTGCTTCTCTGGTTTGCATTTATTTGATTGTTTGTGCCAGGTGTAATGGAGAAAATGCAGGCACTGCTAGGGAAAAGCTGTAATCTGCAGCACTCCTTAGCAGTCCCTCAATTGAAATGACCCCTCAAAGATGCATCTGAATTGGAGCAGAAAGGAGAGATGGCAACTCCTAGCTGGACAGGCCTCTGCAGCTTGCCCAGATGTCAGAAAACTATTCTTTACTAGTCAGGACTGCGACAGCTATAATTTTTTACAAAGCAGTGAAGCACATACTTAACTTTACTCATGTATTTAAACTTAAGAAGGTACTTAACTGCTCTGCTGAACACAGGCACAGCAATGTGCTGTGCTGCTCTGGGGACACAGGGTCAGTCACTCTTAGAGCACTGCAAGCTTCTCAAATAGTCTTGAAAACAGTAAATACAGTAAATAGTATTTATTGGATAACTACTCCAGTGTCAAGAGATGGCAATTAGGAAAATGTCCCTTTCTCAGTCTCTGACAGCATCTGACACTACACTGTGACAATCCCAACAATCCTTTACCAATTTCTGTGAAGGCAGATATTCAACATATTGGTAAGCTAGCAGATCTTTCCAGATAGATACTGAATAGAAACAGCATGACAGCAGTCCTGTTCTGAATTGTACTGTAACTAAAATGAACATATAACCACCACTCTGAAAAGCTGACTTGTATTTCTTGTTACTATCATTTGTATGGATAACATGCACAATTAAAACAAACAAAACAATGAAATATACTTTACAAATGCACAGAGGCAGAAGTAGGTCATCTTTTCAGATGCTTATCAGTTGCTTCAAGACAATAATGTTGAATAAAAGAAATTAAGATTAACATAATGTGTCCAGATAAGGGCAACAAAGCTGGGGAGGGGTTTGGAGCACAGCCCTATGAGAATAGTCTGAGGGAGCTGGGGTTGCTTAGCCTGGAGAAGAGGAGGCTCAGGGAGACCTTATTGCTGTCTACAACTACCTGAAGGGGAGTTGTAGCCAGGTGGGGGTTGGTCTCTTCTCCCAGGCAACTAGCACCAGAACAAGAGGACACAGTCTCAAGCTGCACCAGGGGACATTTAGGCTGGATGTTAGGAAGAAGCTCTTCACAGAAAGAGAGACTGGCCATTGGAATGTGCTGCTCAGGGAGGTGGTGGAGTCACCATCACTGGAGGTGTTTAGGAAGAGACTGGATGGGGCACTTGGTGCCATGGTTTGGTTGATTAGATGGTGTTAGGTGATAGGTTGGACTTGATGATCTCGCAAGTCTTTTCCAACCTGGTTAATTCTATTCTATTCCGTAATCAGTCTAGTTATGGCCTGCAGGAACTGATTGTCCTTTAAAATAACTTTGGTTTTATGAAAATGTAAAACCCCAAACCTTCAATACAGTTTGAGAAGAATATCCTATCCAAGTTCCAGGGATAGGAAGCAAGCTTGTTTGCCTTTTGACTATTTCTGCATGCTGAGCTCCCTGCAGTGATGTCCAGCTCTGCTTCTCAAGTGGTTGCCATTCGAGAGAAGCAATTTATCTTTGACCATGCCTTAGTCTACATTTTTCAGGACAAAAAATTCTTGCCTGCTGTCCTGATCACCCAGCTAGAATTTTTAAGTACCCTCTGAAATTCTCTCCACTGCACATTTTTCTGTCTGACTCCTGATTCTATTTTCTTAATGAGAACTATGGACACACTTTATTTCTGCTGTACTGTCAGAAGATTTATGTCTCCACAGATTCTTGAGCATGATTGGCTCTGCATTTCATGTGAGCAGTGGCAGTTTTGTTGGCTTGTTTTTGTTGGTTTGGGTTTTTTTAATTGCACTGTTTTAATGCACCTTTTGAATGGAAATTATGCATAGATAAACAGAAATAAGTTCCTACTGAGATGAAAAGAACTGAAGTTAGGATTATCAGACTGATTTCATGACTGCTATTATCTGTAGTTCAAAGATGACCTGAACTTCACTAATCCTAGAGAAAAAAACATGAATCAAAAGTCAGCTTCCCATTTTAATCAAATTGCCCTGATTATCTGTTATGGATCTAAACAAGGAATAGGTCCTACAGAATTAATCTGACAGAACAAGCAAAAAGAAGTAATTAACAAAAGCAAATGAAATTACACTGTAATAATTAGGGAATGGTTCAGGAAAGAGCACAAAGATTACCAGAACCAGATAATTATTGTGGATTGTTTCTACAGGCATCCTGGCCTGCATCAAGAATAGTGTGGCCAGCAGGAGCAGGGAAGTCATTGTGCCCCTGTAATCAGCACTGGTCAGGCCACACCTTGAGTACTGTGTCCAGTTCTGGGTCCCTCAGTTTAAGAAAGATGTTGAGTTGCTGGAATGTGTCCAGAGAAGGGCAACATAGCTGGGGAGGGGTTTGGAGCACAAGCCCTATAAGGAAAGGCTGAGGGAGCTGGGGTTGTTTAGTCTGGAGAAGATGAGGCTCAGAGGAGACCTTATTGCTATCTACAACTACCTGAAGCCAGGAAGGGGTTGGTCTTTTTTCCCAGGCAACCATCAACAGAACAAGAGGACACCATCTCAACCTGTGCCAGGGGAGCTTTAGGCTCAAGGTGAGGAGAAAGTTCTTCACAGAGAGATTTGTTAGCCATTGGAATGGGCTGCCCATGGAGGTGGTGGAGTCACCATCCCTGGAAGTGTTCAAGAGGGGATTGGATGTGGCACTTGGTGCCATGGTCTAGTAGGCATGAGGCCTTGGGTGACAGGTTGGACTTGATGATCTTTGAGGTCTTTTCCAACCTTGTTGATTCTATGATTTTATATACACACACACACACACACACACACACACATATATATATAAAATTCATGTCCTTCAGTCTAGCAAACAGAAAGAAAGAAAAACAACATAAATTTGTCCATACAAATGCATTACTGGACTGCAGTTTGTTGGACTTAATGAAAAGAGAACAGTTTCATGTCAATGAAAAAAGCAATTCTGATGTTAGTTTTCTTTCTGGGAATTAGGGATAGCTTTCTGCAGTGGAGTTAATATGAGTGTTAACTGAGTGGAAAATCCTAAGCCACACTTCTTGTGGAATGTTTAGGAAGGAAAATCAAAATCCTTCACTGAGGACAGAGCTCCCATTTCTTGCTCTTCCTATCACAGCTTTGGGGAATAGTGAAGTTTTGTATTGCCCAAAGAGCCTCATACCTAGAGGTATTGCTGATAACTCTGTCATCATCTTGCCTGGCCATAAGAGATAAAAGATACTGGGGGAAAGACATTGGGCTGTGCAGACAAAATAGCTATGGAACAGTTGAGGTTCACCTCACATCAAAATGGAGGTTTGTCATTGAGCTCTGACCAATGTAAAACTTGATAGACCATTAAAAAACCCTGTGAGCACCCCCTGAGTCTTTCTTTAGCTATGAGAAGTAAAGAATCCCAGGCTTTCTTCCTTGAAAATGTACAGCAATCATGATTCTTACCATAAAGTGCCTACTAAAAGAAATTTCTTCTCCCAAAATTATAAGTCAAAGGTCAGACAAAATCTACCACACACAAACAGATTAGTATCCTAAAATACTATTAAAATATGTTTCTAAGTTGACAGGTTAACTATCAAACTACAGAATAAACTGGCATTTGGGAGGATGTGTTACAAGGATATGGCTGAACTAGCTTTAACGACTGATTTTCCCTGTAAGAGTCATGCCTTAGTTTTTCAAATATTTGTTAGAGGCAGAAACTAAAGCAGAGCTGTAACCCCCTGGAAAACCCTCTTCTGTAAGTGGATCATGTTAGGAGACTGAACATTGAAGAGTTGTGATATTAAACCTATTGTGTAGTCATCATCAAGTGAAGTAACTTACAAACTGGAAAGCCCGGTCTTAGAGTTAATGCTTGAATCCCAACATATCATTCACACTGTGAGAAAAATGTTAGAAACTGAAAATCCATTAAAAACAACAACAAAACCAACAAGCAAACAAACTAAAGCAACCCAAGCATTGCAACTTGCAATACACTGAAACTGATTTGTTTTCATTCCTGTAACAAGTGCTTATGTTCTGGCCTGCCAAAAATCTGACAGCATCCTTTATGTTCAAGTTAGTCTGAGGCCTGATCTAGCATGTCTTCAATTAAATATTAATTCTGAGTATCTATATCAATCTTTTCCACTCCAAATGGGGTATTTATCTCTCATCCAATGCTTGAGCTCAGAGGTTCTGTCAAAGTTTCGGATTGCCAGAAGATAGAACTGTGATGGCAAAGGATGTGGTTAGATTGTAAATAGTGCAGAAGTTTCCTTTCAACTAAACACAAAGAGCAAAAGAGTTTCCTGATTACCAATGATAAGCTTGTGCTCAGGGCCTAGCTAAATCAAAGCCAAGCGTGCTCAACCACAGAAACAACAAAAGTTGTGATTGCTTGCTAATGATATGTGTTTTGATCACGTGCATCCTACAGGCTCTTGCAGATCCTCTTAGTACTCAGCCCAAGCCCAGCTTATCTGATGCCCCATGGCCAAGCACATCAGACCCAGACCCACATACTTTCATAATCTTGTAGTTAAAGAAGCAAGGAGGAGGTGGGCAAATGTAGCCCAAGGACCACCCTCTTGAGGGGCAAGAGAGTTTAGCACTGTGCACACACACTTTGCTACAGTATTTGGCTTCAGGGCCAGCAAAGGCTATTTGGCACAAGCTGTTTCTTAGCACAGTGACCTGCAAGCATACAAGGGAGTCCTAAAAAGCAACCACAGTATTACCAATATAATAGACAAGAATAATACTTATTTGTAGAGTAAAAGTTCTGCAGTGCCCTGGTTATTCCTTCCTCCACAGCAAGAACATATCCTGGCACGAGTGCTCCTAATGCAGCTATTCCCATACCATTAAAAACATGTCAGCACCACTACAAAATTGCAAGGAGCAATTCTTGCTGATGGTTAAGGTGGTACCTGCTGCCAGTGCTAACTGTAGTATCATTCAGAACAACCCCTCCTCTCAGAGGTGGTAGAAATGACAAACTGAAGTGTTAATTTGTTAAACTGCGATAGGATTGTCAAATTGCCCTGTCTTAAAGCCAAAAATAATTCCATTCATTACTACAGAGCTAAAACAAGCATCACACCTTTTAGACAGTAAAATTCTGTGTGCAAAGCAATCTTATGAGTCCAAAAGAAAAAAAAAAAAGAAAACCCAGGAAAACAGATAGGTAGTTCAGAGTATTGAGTTCATACAAATGGAGCAAGTCCAACAAGGATGTTGCCTCTGAAGGCACTTCAGAGAGTGAGCACATCCATCTGCTGAACACCCCTGAGGTTCATCAAGGAAGTATCTTGAACCCTAGCTTCTCTGACTGCAGCTCTGCTAGTATCAAAGACTCTTCACTCATAGAATCATAGAATTGTTAGGCATGGAAGGGACTTCAAGGATCATCTAGTTCCAGCCCCCCTGCCATGGGCAGGGACACCTCACACTAGATCACATAGCTCAGAGCCACATCCAGCCTGGCCTTAAAAACCTCCAGGGATGAGGCTTCTACCACCTCCCTGGGCAACCTGTGCCAGTGTCTCACCACCGTCATGGGGAAGAACTTCTTCCTAACATCCAATCTGAATCTACCCATTTATATTTTTGCTCCATTCCCCTTAGTCCTATCACTACCTGACACCTTAAAAAGTCCCTCCCCAGCTTTCTTTTAGGCCCCCTTCAAATACTGGAAGGCCACAATTAGGTCTCCTCAGAGCCTTCTCTTCTCCAGACTGAAGACAAAATGACAAAAACGAGTACCAAGTAGTGAATTGCCTCCCAACATATAAATAAAAAATACACTATCACAGGTTTGGGCAGGTTTGTGTGTGGATGAAGGCCAAGCTGAGTCCATTCCAAGCACCAGGGCCAAAATATCATCTACAATTAAAACATTACTGACAACGTTGTTGAAGTTACATAAGGCAGAGTTGATTGCAGGTCACCCTGCAGCTTGGAGGTATATTGGCACTGTGATGGTAGTAGTAATAAAAATATGTCTGTGCCAGTAGAAGTAAGCAAATATGACTCAAAGCACACAGACAGTAGACAGGCTGAATAAGAACTCACTTTTCCAAACATAACCACAATTTGAGGTGCCAAGGCACAGTGGCCTACAAAGCCTCACCACTGCACAGCCACTGAAGAAATCTAATAGGACATCATTGAAATTAATGACAGAGAAACTAACTCACAAGCCTACCACAATTACTGCTTTGCAAAAGCAAAAGTTCCTTTCCATCACTGATATACTCAGGAAGGCATTAGACAGAGTGAACCTATGCCCTTTGATAAAACACTAGGGGTAGATAAACAATGCCACTGCAGAGGGTAGGCTAGGATAGGCTAGGATAGGCTAAACCAGGTTGGAAGAGACCTTTGAGATGATCGGGTCCAACCTATCATCCAGCACTATCTGATCAACTAAACCATGGCACCAAGCACCCCATCCAGTCTCTTCCAATACACCTCCAGTGATGGTGACTCCACCACCTCCCTGGGCAGCCCATTCCAATGGCCAATCTCTCTTTCTGTGAAGAATTTCTTCCTAAAATCCAGCCTAAACCTCCCCTGGCACAGCTTGAGACTGTGTCCTCTTGTTCTGGTGAGGTTGCCTGGGAGAAGAGACCAGTCCCCATTCTCAAAGTAGAAAAAATGCATGGGGAACAAAAAACCAAAAGAACAAACCATGTGCAAGTGAAACAGAGAGCTTAGCCTTCATCATCTGGGAACTTACTTCTCTTGTCTGGGAATGATCTCCAAGCCCACATTAAAAGATCAATGAACTGCAAAAGATGTCTTGGTCTGCCTGGGAGTGTGAAGAATGAACGGAATTCAGTTCTGCTTTGATTTCAACTTACCCTTCCCACACTACAACTTTGTAACATACTGTCAACCTAAAAATGTTTGTTCTGTTGCCAGTGTCCAGTCACTACAGAAAGGGAAACAATTATATTTTCAAGTGATGGGTAAATGGCAAAATTATATGAAACAAAGTGCAGATGCAGTGGCAGTGGGAGAGGGGGATAGCTGGGCTAGAGTCATTCCCTAAATAACCAATCAAGCCAATGCTCTAATACTCATTGTGAAGTTTGATCACACTGCTAATGAAGCAATGAATCTTCCCTTGAATTTGTGCCTGAGGAAGGGAGGTCAGAAGGTGGAGAGAGTTCCCTTTCCTTCCTCATTACAAGCAGTAATGCAAAATGCTTTGGTCGTAGAAGGAATAGTCAGCTAATGCTCCTCCCACGAACTCATGCCACAAAATGGCATGGCTTCTTGGTTCTTTTGGCTTTCCTCTTGGGACTATTGTCCTACATCCAGCACAAAGCCTGGTCCTGCCCTCTCCATTATCCCCACCAGCCTTCATCCTATCTGGGACTTTGATACTTACTTTCAGACCTGCATCAGCCACTTCAAGTGTAAGCATCACTGATTAATGCCTAACCCCCTACCTTCCCCCCATACATACAATAAAATGCCCTTATTTGAAATCATAAAGGAGAGAAACATTTACTTTCCCCAGAATTGAAACTGGCAATGAAAAATGAGCAAAGCCTCTCTCTGATTAACGCTAATCTAATGCCTTCTGTATGCGCTAGTGAGGGAGCAGCAAATCAGAAGATAAAAGCACACTCAGGAGTTCAACTGCTTTAGAAGCACAACATCTGTTAGGCACGTTATTCTGCAGCTACCCAACAAGCAGAGCACTCTTCATAACATTTAATAGCTTATGCATTATGTATGCAGCCATTGCTACAGAGGCACTTGGGTTCAGGGTTTCATTCGGCACAAGTCTCAGATTGGAAAAACCACAGGCAAATCTGAGGAGTCTCTCCCTTATGCTTCTTCGCATGGTTAAGACCCAAACTCTTCTTCCAATTACATTAATACAGCTCAAAAATCAAAATCATTCTGGTGTATCACAGAACAATATCTAACTCCATCCTTAATTCATTTAGAGTGTGGAATGAGAATAAAATTGCAAGAAATCTCATTAGATGAGAACATTTTAAGTCACCTATTGTTGTGATGTCCTTGCTTTATCAGCTACATTATTATTGCAAATCAATAAAGGAAAGGTGTCCAGAGAAGGGCAACAAAGCTGGGGAGGGGTTTGGAGCACAAGCCCTGTGAGGAGAGGATGAGGGAGCTGGGGTTGCTTAGTCTGGAGAAGAGGAGGCTCACAGGAGACCTTATTGCTATCTAAAACTACCTGAAGGGAGGTTGTAGCCAGGTGGGGGTTGGTCTCTTCTCCCAGGCAACCAGCACCAGAACAAGAGGACACAGTCTCAAGCTGCACCAGGAGACATTAAGGCTGGATGTTAGGAAGAAGTTCTTCATAGAAAGAGTGATTGGCCATTGGAATGGGCTGACCAGGGAGGTGGTGGAGTCGCCATCACTGGAGGTGTTTAGGAAGAGACTGGATGGGGCACTCGGTGCCATGGTTTAGTTGATTAGATGGTGTTGGGTGATAGGTTGGACTTGATGATCCCGAAGGTCTTTTCCAACCTGGTTAATTCTATTCTATTCTAAAATGGACTTTATAGGGTTTTCTATTACTTTTTCTATTACTCAATCCATCAGCTTCTTCCTATCATTTAATTGTAACTCCAATGCATTACAGTGCTTCAGAATTTATGAAGCACACACAAAGCATATAAATCCTATTAACTCCTCCCATCATAACTGAGTCAGTTAAAACACAGTCTGTGCATCTATAGTATGCAAAGGGAAAGGAGAATAAAACTGAGACCAAGGGGTTAATAAATTATTGATTATTTGTATTTTCTTCAACTTCTCTGCCTCAGTGGAGCCAAGATGTAGTCTGAATATGCTCCATTCAGTTCCTTAGACCTTATGTCCCAGGATGCACTGTACAGCTAACTTGAGAGCAGCTTAGAGTGATTTTCATATTCATTTTAAGGCCAAAGGGATCCCTTTGCTTTTCCAGTGTGACAATTCTCATGACACAACCCCATGGGATTTCACTTGGATTCCTCTATAAAGCTAAGAGGGTGTTTTTTTTAAAGAATTCAACCTTCATTTAGGGATTTCTGTCTATTTGTTCAGATTTTGTAACACAGCCACGTAGCTTCAGTGATGTAGACATACATCTTGGCAGGTTTTCACACCATATATTTCACACCACACCATGTATTCTGCATGAGATATCCATGTTAGGTATCCAGCTAGGAACAATCCAACAGAGCAAAGCACTCGAGTTCCCTCCCTAGTCAGTGAAAAGAGGCAGTCAGTCAGTTCCAGCTCCCTGAGTCAGAGCATCTAAGTGAGATGCCTAAAAGACCTAGAAGCAGATTAGGAGGATAAATATCTACCTCAGCTTCTGTTCTTAGCTGCTCAAAATCAGCTCCCACTGATAGCTGTTTCTTCTAACTATTCTCTTGAGTGATATACTTCATTTGCAAGACTGAATAGGGAGCTACATTCTGTATAGCCGTACACACAACTCTGTAATAATGGAAACACATGGAATTTGCTGCTCACTGTGGGGCTCACACCCAGGGATTACCAAACCCTCTACATCCCAATGACTATTAACTCCTACTGCTGTTTCATGTGGGAACCAGGGATACAGCCAGGAACAATCTGAGAGAATAGAATAGAATAGAATAGAATAGAATAGAATAGAATAGAATAGAATAGAATAGAATTAACGAGGTTGGAAAAGACCTTTTAGATCATTGAGTCCAACCTATCATCCAACACCATCTAATCATCTAAACCATGGCACCAAGTGCCCCATCCAGTCTCTTCCTAAACACCTCCAGTGATGGTGACTCCATCAAGAAGGACTGCCTGGCTCTGGGAGTAGTGGTGAAGGACTCTGAAGTGCAGTTAGTCTTTCCATCAGTCCTGACTCTCAAAGGGAAGAGGATAGAATGGATCAGTCAAACTGGGGCAATCAACAGGAATGGTGTCACAGCCAGAGCTATGGCTACTTAGAATATTGAAATCACTTTGAGAAAGCTGGTCTCCTGGGGGCTTATGGGGTCCATCTCTCAGAAAAGGGGAGAAGAAGTGTCTTCAGCCAAAAGCTTGCCCATGAGTGAAGAGGGCTTGAAGCAAAAGTTGCCAAGGCAGGGCAGATGAGGAGAAGGTGTTACCCTCTATGCCAATGACATTAGGAAGAAATTCTTCACAATTCTTCCCCAGTGGCCACGGAGAGGCACTGGAACAGGTTGCCAGAGAAGCTGTGGAAGTGTCAATACTGGAAGTGTTCAAAGCCAGGCTGGATGAGGCCTTAAGTAACCTGGTCTAACAGGAGGTGTTCCTGTCCATGGCAGGGAGTGGGAACTAGATAATCTCTAAGGACTCTTCCAACCTAAGTTATTGTATGATTCTATGAATTGCAATGCAATAGTCAAATAGATTTGCTAGAACTCATTCACAGAGGTCTTTCCTCATCTCTTCCCTTTTTGCTACTCTCTATTTCATTGCAAACATGCATTGCAACTCAACTCAGGTTTTAGGCAACAGAACCATAAGTGCAACTGAACTGAATTTGTGCTTCAAAGGCATTTAAGTGCTTTTGAAAATCCCACCCTTGAACTCTCAATAGGACTGCAGCATGACCCTGGTCACAGAATCCCTTGTGCAACATCACTGTATTAATTCCTAGCTGTAAGGTGCTTTGAAGATGCTCATACCACTGCATTGCACCCTGCAGATTTTCATTGGTGCCAAAGTGGTACAACTCATTTTCCTCCTTCCACCCCAGCCTGAACCAGTCTACTGAGACTAACAAGAAAGACCAGAAAACCTGTTTTTCCCATACATTTGAGAAGAGAGGTTTGATTTCCCAGCACGAATTATTCCACACCACACAAAAATGCTAATTGAGCCTTTATTCTATAACCTGACAGATGTTTCTGATGCACTGCTCATTCATTTCATACTGTACAAAAGCTAAAGTTTTCAACTTTTTGTATTATGATGAAATTAGCATTATTCATGAAGACAGCCATCAGAAGTTTACTTGAAGAACCATCCTATTCCTCAGAGTGAAGAATATCCTAAGGCAGAGGAGAAGACTGCACTTTCTTATACATTAGATAGACATCTCACATACACACACATGGAGTCCACAGGCCCCCATTCCTTCTCCACAAATAGCTTCACTTGTCTTTCCTAAAAGAGGCATCTTCTGTAGCACAAAAATTACAGTCCTGGTGACTTACACTAGAATAGAATAGAATAGATCAGACCAGGTTGGAAAAGACCTTTGAGATCATCAACCTATCCTCCAACACCATCTAATCAACTAAACTATGGCACCAAGCACCCCATGCCATCTCTTCCTAAACATCTCCAGTGATAGTGACTCCACCACCTCCCTGGGCAGACCATTCCAATGGCCAATCTCTCTGTGAAGAACTTCCTAACAACCAGCCTAAACCTCCCCTGGTGCAGCTTGAGACTGTGTCCTCTTGCTCTGGTGCTGATTGCCTGGGAGAAGAGATCAATCCCCACCTGGCTACAACATCCCTTCAGGTAGTTGTAGACAGCAATAAGGTCTCCTCTGAGCCTCCTCTTCTCCAGGGTAAGCAACTGCAGCTCCCTCAGCCTCTCCTCACAGGGCTGTGCTCCAAACCCCTCCCCAGCTTTGTTGCCCTTCTCTGGACACTTTCCAGCAACTTTCCTAAACTGAGGGGCCCAGAGCTGGACGCAGTATTCAAGGTGTGGCCCAACCAGTGCTGATTACAGGGGCAAAATGACCTCCCTGCTCCTGCTGGCCACACTATTCCTGATACAGGTCAGGATGCCTTTGGCCTTCTTGGCCACCTGGGCACACTACTGACTCAATTTTGCATACCCAACTCACACAATTTAATGTTATTCATACAGAGAAGCAGTACAAGCAAAAGAAATGGCTTGGTTTGTGACTGTTACACACCACACCAGAATTTGTGCCTGTGATCACCCTGTTTCTACATTGCACAGAATTTTGTCACTGCTCCAGCAGTGGCCAGCATCCACCTTGGGAGCAACCTGTTCTGCAATCTCCGTGCATGCCCTGGCAAGGTTTAGCTGTCTTGTGAAAAATCACATCCTCCCTTTTGAAGAATGGGTCCACATGACCAGTAAGCAGTAGATATCTGCTATATACCCACTGATGTACCTCCAGAGTCTCAAGCTATTTTGGTTTATGTGACTACATCCTATGGAGGTAGCCCCATAGATCACAATGACTCCTTCTTGCCTATTAATAATCTTCTAATTGGAGCTAATTAAAATGAAATACAATTTTACATTTTGTCTAGACAACTCTTTCATCATTAAAATGCTGACATCTTTTAAAACAAGCTGCCCTAATAACAAAAGAACATTAATATATCCTATTAGTTTATTTTTCCAATACTAAGGCCACAGACTTGTCCAATTACATCTTTTTATACTATTGGAGTCATAGAATTGTTAGGGTTGGAAGGGACCTCAAGGATCATCTAGTTCCAGCCCCCCTGCCGCAGGCAGAGATCCTTCACACTAGATCACATAGCTCAGAGCCACATCCAGCCTGGCCTTAGAAACTTCCAGGGAAGAGGCTACTACCACCTCCCTGGGCAACCTGTGCCAGTGTCTCACCACCATCATGGGGAAGAACTTCTTCCTAACATCCAATCTGAATCTACCCATTTATATTTTTGTTCCATTCGCCCTAGTCCTATCACTATCTCACACCCCAGGAAGTCCCTCTCCATCTTTCTTGTAGGGCCTCTGGAAGGCTACAATTATGTCTCCTCTGAGCCTTCTCCAGACTGAATAGAACACAAATTGTGAAGCTACCATAGGAGTAGGCTACATGTAATGGCATGCTCCAGTTAGCACAAAGAATGCAATGCAAACAGAAGTGATTCTCCCAGGTATGGAGGACCAGGGAAACGCATAGTGCTAGACAATACTCTGCCGTTGTCTTTAAGTGTACATGCAATAATTTTCTGTTAAATATTTGGGATAAAGTTCAGTGATGTAGAAGCAGGAGAACAGCAGGAAGAAAGCAGGGGACTGTCTAAACAGGACATGTCCCCTCTCAAGCTTTCAGCTCTCCTTTTAGAGCTCTTATGTAAAGCTTGCAGTGGCAGAAGACAACAGGAGATGTGATGTGTATAAGGCAAGTAAGCCATTAATATATTGTTTAGAGTAACAGAAATGTGTTGCATAGGATTACTTGCCTGCCAATCATCCCAATTAAAAAGGTGTGCCATTGATTAGGATAGCAATTAAGAGAATACTAAGGTATCAACAATCTGTTCTCAGCATCCTCAAAACTAATTGCTTTCAAGCACTGAACCAGGTTCAGTGTTCTCCACAAAAGAGAGAGTTATTGGAAAATTTCTTGTTCTTTTCCACGAACTAGCTATAGGCTAAAATAGATTAGGAGCATTTACAGTACCCCAGAACTCTACCAGTAACAAATTGTCTGTTGTTAGTGACAAGAAGTTACAATATCAAATGGAGTTGCACCAGCTGGTTTTTTGCTTGTTTGTTTGAATCTGGATTTGCAATGTCCTGCTTTGTCAACGAGCAATTCCAACTCCAAAGCCAGCACTCAGTAAGGCAAAAGTTCTGAGGAAGCAGGTGGTCAGTGATTTCCTGCAGGTTCTTCATGAATGAAGAAGTGCAGCCCTGCAAACCACAGAACCCTTGGCACCCACCTGTATATATCCAATTTCAGACCAGTGGGACTCCTCCCTCATACTTACATGCTCTCGGTTGGTGTCCTTGGGCTCAGCACCCACTAATACCCAGGTCTAACCTCTGAGCAGGCTGATTAGAGGACACAGTCTGAAGCTGCACCTGGGGAGGTTTAGGCTGGATGTTAGGAAGATGTTCTTCCCAGAAAGAGTGATTGGCCATCAGAATGGGCTGCCCAGGGAGGTGATGGAGTCACCATCACTGGAGGTGTTTAGGAAGAGACTGGATGGGGTGCTTGGTGCCATGGTTTAGTTGATTAGATGGTATTGGATGATATGTTGGACTCAATGATCTCAAAGGTCTCTTCCAACATGGTTAATTCTATTCTATTCTATTCTATTCCCTGTGTTGCAAGCATGTCAGGATGTCTGGAGGTCTCAGCTGTGCTGACTGTGCTTGCAAAACCCTCTGTGCAAGCAGGTGAGACCCAAAAAGCAAGGGAATGTGCTCCAGGTAGCTTCCAGGCTCACAGGAACAGAGTTTACACAACGAAGGGTTGGACAGAAAAGATAATGGATAATTACATAGGCAGACTGAGCAGTGCTGGTCTATGGGAAGACCAAGGAGCCATCCTCAGCACAAACCTTGTTATAGTTACAGTGAGAAGCATCATGTGTGTTGCAATACACTGCTCTGTGGATTGGGGGCAGGGGTTCTTCTTTCCTGTTTGGTTTGGTTGGTTAGTTGGGGGGTATTTTTGTTTGGTTTGTGGTTTGGTGTTGTTTTTTTTTCTGTCCATGTAGTTTTTATTCATCTGCATCAGTAAGGGAATTAACAACAGATATCTTCATTAGAATATTTGGATTTTTTTAAAAAATTTCTTAATATTTTAACAGTGAAAACACTATGAACAAGGTCAAGAAATAATAATTGAAAATAAAAAAGGAAACACCTCTATAGAGCACACTGATGATATTTCAATTGCCTATGCAGCCTGTCTGAATATTATTTTGAAGTAAAGCTTAAATTTTTGCATAGGTTTTTAACTTTCTGGGGGAATAAAATAAAGTATTTGGTACCACAGAAACACGTTCCCTACTTTCAAATATTTATTATGCAGAGAGCATAATGTTTGCTATTATTTATAGGATGCATCAATTACCTCGATATAAATATGCTCTTTTACAAACTGCTCGTTACCTAAGGTGCATTTTACATGAAGTGCAGCATTTGCCTCTACAGGATCTGCAGTTGCTGGAGGTAGGTGGCAACAGTGATGCAGCCCAATGCACGGGAGGCAGTAAGAGGAGGGAACTCTCTTCATTGTCCTTGGAAAGTGTCAGGAGTGTGGTCAGTTTCATCTAACATTTCCAAACCCCTAAGCAGAAAGTAAGAACTCTTCTGGTGCAAACAGCCCACCAAGTCTGTATTCTGACTTCATCTCCATGACAACACCTAAACATTTCCTTTCTCATTCCTACCTGAATTTAAACCTACTCAGACCTCTAGACCAGGGAATTGCTAATATCCCATTTCAGATGTGAGGACCAGAATGACTCACTCACCTCAGATCACAAAAAGCATCCAGGCAGATCCCTGAATGGGATTTGGAAGTGCAAAGCTCCAAGATTCTATTGCCCTAAATCCTGAATGTGTAAACCAGGAGTGTTCTCAAAGAGCATCTCTGTTTTAATGAGCCTGAGACTTCCCCCCATAGTTCTGCTTTGAGTGTTGTTTTGCAGTCCTGGACAAACCTCTCCCCCATTAATTCTCCCTGTAAAACTCATGTTGCCATCCTTTTAAAAGGCTTTGATATCCTGGCCTGACAGATGCAGTTGCTATTTATCTGTTAAATGCTATTTGGCATAGTGGGCCCCTGCAACTGGAGCCAAAAGAACAACCTATTAACCAGCTCCTAACCACAACAATAGAAATAGCAATTAAATTTTTAATTGGCTTTTGCAGAGGTCAGTGAGGCTGCTGTGGGTAACAGAGTACAGAAAGTGCAAAACTAGCAATTAAGACATCCTCAATCTCTCCAAATAAAAGGTACAGGAGGATACTATATATATATAGAATTCAATAGAATAGACCAGACCAGACCAGACCAGGTTGAAAAAGACCTTCGAGATCATCAAATCCAACCTATCGCCCAACACCATCTAATCAACTAAACCATGGTACCAAGTGCCCCATCCAATCTCTTCCTAAACACCTCCAGTAATGGTGACTCCACCACCTCCTTGGGCAGCACATTCCAATACCCAATCACTCTTTCTATGAAGAACTTGTTCCTCACATCCAGCCTAATCCTCCCCTGGCACAGCTTGAGACTGTGTCCTCTTGTTCTGTCACAGGTTGTCTGGGAGAGGAGTCCATCCCCACCTGGCTACAACCTCCCTTCAGGTAGTTGTGGAGAGCAATAAGGTCTCCCCCAAGCCTCCTCTTCTCCAGGGTAAGCAACCCCAGCTCTCTCAGCCTCTCCTCATAGGGCTTGTGCTCTAAACCCCTCACCAGCTTTGTTGCCCTTCTCTAGACATGTTCCAGCAAGTCAACATCTTTCATATATATATACACACATACATACACACACACAATGATTTTCTAGCCAATAAAAATACCTTTGTAAATGCATATTAGGCAATTGAGCCCATCAGTAAATGGGACAGTGAGTTTAGGGAAGTTGTTTCTTTCCTCTCTCATTTCAGGAAAGTCTAAAACAGCCTTCACTCCAAGTAAACCAGACTTTCTCTTCTTTTAGCAGCTGAATTGTTGATTTACACAGCTTCATGGCTAAGCATTTTGCTTGGAAAAAGAAAGCACAGCCCTAGCTCCCAAACCAGCTTTTTTCTATTAATTTCACTCTACTTGCTCTATGTGTAATGCAGCCATTTGAAATTCTTCCATCTTGTTTGCAACTTGAATCACATCTCTATTTTTAGAGGGCTTGGAGCTACATTCTGACTTTACCAAATGGAAAATGCAATCATGTCTGTGTTATGTATAACAGAGTGTGTATTTGCCCTGAGCCAAATGAGCTGCCTCACCAGGATTCTGGACAGAGTCAGATTTTGGGGATAGCAACAATCCTAGGAACTAGTCCCACCAGCAACTTTGCTTCCCTAACTTGCATTAGCTAGAGGTTTCTGACAGTTCCCCAGAGAATGGTGCTGAGGCAGCAGAGCAAGAAGACAGTGTCTCAAGAATGCATGACACCAAGTTACTCGATTTGTCCACATAGCGGATTGGGATTTGGTCTGTTCAATAGAAAGTGATATAGCAAACTTGGAAAAAAAACCAGCACTCCTATTTCTTTAGGGAGAGCATGTACATGACATGGTTGTAACTGACTCTCAGTGTAACTAGCTCTGGCAGGGATTCAAGAGGGTGGAACACTTCTCCCGGACTCCACAGGAGCTGATTTATGCCACTGGGCAGCATTTGCACATAACGAATTTCCCTCCCAGAGGGTAGCATTTACTACTTCTGCCCTGCTCAGAGCCAATTCCTATCCTGCCTCCTGCATTTAACAGGAACAAGAACAGCAAAGCTGACAGAGAAACTGAAGAACTGTATGGCAGGTTTGTGCACAGGGAGAGGAGAGGTGTGACTGGGAGCACGCTGCGTGTTGCTGCTACAGGAAGCCCTCAAAAGACCTATATACATGCAGCAGGTAACAGGAAACCTAAGCTGTTTGTTCATATGCTGGTTTTCAAAGATTCTTAAACTAACCATTACTAAATGTATTTATTACTCAAAGCACCATTCTTTTAAAATACTTAAAGTGTATACAGTGTGCCTTTACACATAATAATGAGAGCCATAACGCAAAAACAGAGGCATGCATCTAACCTGTTTTTCCTCTCACAGTAGTTTTACACCAGTATCATTTCATTGATGCCTGAGAAATTGATACAGATTCCATGGAAGAGAATCCTGAGAAAGAACTAGCCACCAGACATTACTTCTGTCTACCTGAAGGGAGGTTGTAGCCAGGAGGGGATTGGTCTCTTCTCCCAGGCAACCAGCACCAGAACAAGAAGACACAGTCACAAGCTGTGCCTGGGAAAGCTTAGGCTTGAGGTGAGGAGAAAGTTCTAACAACTCTCTCTATGAAGCTGTTGGAATGGGCTACCCAGGGAGGTGGTGGAGACACCATCCCTAGAGGAGTTCAAGAGGGGATTGGACATGGCACTTGGTGCCATGGTTTAGTAGCCATGAGGTGTTGGGTGACAGGCTGGACTTGATGATCTTTGAGGTCTTTTCCAACCTTATTGATTCTATGATTCTTGAAGACTGGTATATGATACTTTCAAATGCCATAACAAATGCCCACAGAAGCCACAAAATCCCTTGCAAAAGGAATTCTGAATCATCTACATGTGGGACAATTCTTCTTCGGCAGAGTGGTCTTCCCTCAGTGGAGAAACTGTCAGCGTACAATTATAGATCTCTGAAAACCATTAAATCTCCATGTTCGCTGGAAATGCATTAGCAAGAAAACACCATTCTATTTCTCCAAATATCTTTTTTTAAATAATAGCTTTGCTCCCCCCCTGCAAATTAAACTCCCAAATCTGCTAAGAAATTACCACAAAATGTCACATTTCTGTAATTAATGAATTCAAATCTTTTCCCTACCCAAGTCCATAAAGAAATAAAAAATACAATTGAAATGTTGTTTGCCTGGCATTATGTGTTCTGCTTCACAGCAGCAGTTGTCACAAAAACACTTCTGGTGTTAAGAAAGACACTCTGGGCTTGGTTTACAAACAACTCTTTGCTGGCACAACTGACATAAATCAGGCTAACTACATGATTTACATCAATTGCATTAGATCAAACTAACAGCTATAATAGAGCAAAACCATTCAGTTCTCCTAAATATTGCTAAATGAAGTAAAGCAATTCACATCAGGCAATTTGTAAGCACTTCCTAGTTGTTTGAAAAAGTTATGCTCCCACTTATAAAAATGCTGCAACAATGTCTGGCATAATACCCACCATACAGAAACATTTCTATGTATAAATTATCTTTTCTGAGCACTTTGCTCTTCAGCAATTCCAACACTCTGCAGTTTAAGTTTGCCTCTGCTTCCATGTACAGAACACAGAATTAACCAGGTTGGAAAAGACCTTTGAGATCATTGAGTCCAACCTATCACCCAATACCATCTAATCAAGTAAACCATAGCACCAGGAGCCTCATCCACGCTCTTCTTAAACACCTCCAGTGATGGTGACTCCACCACCTCCCTGGACAGCACATTCCAATGGCCAATCACTTTTGCTGTGAAGAATTTCTTCCTAACATCCAGCCTAAACCTCCCCTGGTGCAGCTTGAGACTGTGTCCTCTTGTTCTGGTGCTGGTTGCCTGGGAGGCCAACCCCCACCTGGCTACAACCTCCGTTCAGGTAGCTGTAGACAGCAATAAGGTCTCCTCTGAGTCTCCTCTTCTCCAGGCTAAACAACCCCAACTCCAGCTATCAAACAATCCCAGTTCCAGCAACTCAACTCTTTCCTAAACTGAGGGGCCGAGAACTGGACACAGTACTCAAGGTGTAAAAAACATGATACACTGTAGAAAAGATTGTTATGAGGTAAAATTTTCCTGTATGGAGGAGTTTTCTCCATGGAGGTAAACTATACCAGGTAGGAATCTTGCTGAGCCTACTGTTCATATTATTTTAAGACTAATTACTGCATTTGCTTCAGGGCATATATTGACTTTATGTTTGGACAAATAAGAGGTTTCCATGTTTAAAAAAAGGGGGGATTGTTTTGGAAAAGTCTTCCACTCCTGTTTGAATGATCCAGTTTTCCCCATTGTCAGGGAAGGCAGACAGAAAATGCTGTTTAAGGATAAACATCTCGCTTTCTCACTCTCTCTCTGCATGTATATATGCAATCAAATTCGGCCCTGAATGACTCCTTTGACATCAGTCTTGCATGATTCATGGCAAGACAACAAAGGAAAAAGTAATTATTTGTTTGTAATTCAGAAACACGAGAAACCTGATGGTAATAATTGTGTTGCCTTATGGCAAACACGCCTGTATTCACATTTTGAAAACCATGTGCTTTGGAGGCTTCAGCGTTTACCACAAGCAGGATATAAACCTCACAGAGGAACTCACTAAGACTGGAACACACCCAGCAAAACCAGAAATCCCATAACAGTTGAGTGGAAAGTCCTTGTGAGTTCACAGAATCACCAAGGTTGGAAGAGACCTCAAAAAAATCATCAAGTCCAACCTGTCACCCAACACCTCATCACTAAACCATGGCACCAAGTGCCACGTCCAATCCTCTCTTGAACACTTCCAGGGATGGTGACTCCACCACCTCCCTGTGTAGCCCATTCCAATGGCTAATGACTCTCTCAGTGAAGAACTTTCCCAGTGGGAAGTTAAAGCCTTCATTGGTCAATCTTGCAGACTTTTTAATTGCCTATTAAAAGTATTTTAAACAGCTATCAGTAGGTGTGTTTTTTTCTCTGAAAAGAGGCCATATAATATCACCAGCAAAGAGGTACTGCTGTAGGTTTTACATTGTTCCTAATGTATCTTGTTCATAGCTTGGGCAAGGTATTTATTATTTGAGTAACGACACCACATAGAAGTTTCAGTCAATGGTCTGCACTCCACCATATCCCTCATTAAGTGGATAAAAGTAAAAGATTACTTCTTTCCTACATAATTAGATAAAGGGATCCAAAAAAGAATAGTGACCTAAGTGAGGAAGAAGCCTTCACAGAAATCACAGAACCATTCAGGTTGGAAAAGACCTGCAGGATCACCAAGTCCAACAAATAACCCTGAACTACAAAGTTCACCCCTAAACCATATCCCCAAGTACCACATCCAAATGACCCTTAAACACAACCAGGGTTGGTGACTCAACCATCTCCCTGGGCAACACATTCCTATACCATTTTCAGAAGTCTATCTAAACCCAAACATATATTCTCCAAAATGTAAATTGTCATTTTTCCATCCAAGTTAGTCTGTTCTGAATGCTTAAGCATCTACAGTCCAAAAATCATCAGATACTTCTTTTTATCTTGTATAGTTCATAAGGACTCAGATATACCTAACTATGCTCTCCCCACCTTCATAAATTTAGGGTAAATCAATTAAACTCTTGGGTTAGGAAAGTCTGAAAGTTACTCAGAACAACATCACTTCTGTCAGGATATATCCAGTATGAAACAGAGGTCACATGGATAGCAATAGTTATAAACAAGAACATTATGCAACTCTATCAAAACAATTAGGAAGCCAGAAAACATATCAAATGTAGGGGACAGATTGAAGGAATGAATGCTGGGGGAAGCCATGTTTGTAAAGCAATCATGGTATTATATTATTAGCATATGGGGTTAACATTCAGAAGTGTTCTGGTCAAGATACAATTTCTCAGTAAGTCTCAACTGAACAATCTCATCTGAATTACCTAAGACTAATTAGCTGAGCTAGAGTAGTCTGGAGGCAAGACTGACTGAAACAATTAAGAAATAAACCCCTATCACTCCTTTGAGCTCTAGGTCAATACAGAAGATAGTGTATCTAGGCCACCAGATGTGTAAATTTGTGTTTGAGAACTGAGAAACCTCTTGTGCACAGTGATAACAACTCTGAATGTCCCTTCCTACTTACCAAAAAAGACAGCCTCAGGCAGAGCAAGAATCTTTCAACAAAAAATCCCAGCGTTCTTCAGACTTTGAGGGTAGGACCTGAAGGTGCTAAGCAGTGTGTGAGTACCCACAGGGTGAATCACTTCTGCCCCAGGAGGCTTAGTGTGAAAATGCTTTTGATTAGCAGCAGCTGGAGCTGGTTTAGTATTTTAGTCAGAAAAAGCCTGAAAAATCCCATCTTGCTGTGTGTTTTATCTTCCATTGCAGAGAACTAAAACAGCAGCAGCAAATAAACCTTGTACCAATTCAATTTGGAAATCACCCATTCAGCAAAAATGAAGAGACATAACAAATTATTTAAGTTACCAGGTTTGAAAAGACCTTTGCAGGGAGACAAGGTGAACTAGAGGTGTAAATAAGTTTTTTAAATTGAATTTTTCTAAGGAACCTTTAAAAGAGTCAACTTACAAGGTGAGGATAAAGCAAGGATTTAGAATGTCATTTAACCATGGGGATTCAAACCAGGGAACAAGGCTGCTCGACTCTGGCACAAATCCTCCAGCTTCCCAGAGAAAGTGTTAGAGAGCAAGAAACCAAGAACTGTTCCAGCAGCAGGTGGACCACATAAAAAACACATCTGTGCCTATGAAGATGCCAGAAGGCACACAAAGCCTGCTCCCATAGGTCAAGAGCGATGCAAAACCACATGATGACTAGGACACACACATAAGCTTTCTAAACCATGCCAAGTGCCCCTAGTACGAAGGAGAAACGTGTAGGAGAGGTTGAGCATTACCTCCTCAGCAAGAACATTTTGGTGTGATGAGGATGATGACAAAGGCACAATCAGTATTTTCTCAATCCACAAGCTCATCTAAAATAGGCCAATGCCACAGAGACATCAATTTTTCCTTATCCTCTTGTATAGAAATTAGAAGTATTAAGGTTGGAAAAGACAGAATACAGAATTAACCAGGTTGGAAAAGACCTTTGAGATCATCAAGTCTAACCTATCGCCCAACACCATCTAAGCAACTAAAGCATGGCACCAAGTGCCTCATCCAGTCTCTTCTTAAACACCTCCAGTGATGGTGACTGCAGCACCTCCCTGGGCAGCCCATTCCAATGGCCAATCACTCTTTCTGGGAAGAACTTCTTCCTAATGTCCAGCCTAAACCTCCCCTGGTGCAGCTTGAGACTCTGTCCTCTTGTTCTGTCACAGGTTGCCTGGGAGAAGAGACCAACCTACACCTGCCTACAACCTCCTTTCAGGTAGTTGTAGACAGCAAGAAGGTCTCCCCAGAGCCTCCTCTTCTCCAGGCTAAACAACCCCAGCTCCTTCAGCCTCTCTTCATAGGGCTTGTGCTCCAAACCCCTCCCCAGCTTTGTTGCTCTTCTCTGGACATGTTTGAGCAACTCAAAATCTTTCTTAAGCTGAGGGGCCCAGAGCTGGACCTTTAAGATCATCAAGCCCAACTGTTAATCTAGCACTTTCAAGTCACCACTAAACCATGTCCCTAAGTGCCATATATACACTTTAAAGGAGTCTTTTATACCTCTCTAGGAATCTGTGATTCAGCTGCTTCCCTAGCCTGTTCCAGTGCTTGACAGCCCTTTTGGTGAAGACACATGCTGTTTTGGTGATGACACATGCTGTTTTGGTGATACCAGTGAAAGGGACAACCTTTTGGCTCAAGATCAAGCTTTTGAAAAACTTTTCAGACTACCAGGGCTCCTTCCAGGATGGCCCTAATTACCTCTACTGCAAACAGCAAGTCACCAAAGAACTGCCTAAAGATCTCAGGTTTTGTAGTTTCAGATCCTGCTGTTTTCTTCCTACTCATCCATGCTGGCAGGTTGATTTTCTCCACAGTCTGGACATAAAAAAGGCAAAAAAAAATAAAGTAAAAAGGTAAAAATACATCTTTTTTTTTTTTTTTTTGAATGCTAACTAAACCCAATGGGAGAATCAAGCAAGATGAAAATTGCAGGCTTTTCAATCTCCCATTGTAGAGAATTAGGCTGGAAAGACATTCATAAAATGAAATGAATGTAAAGAGTACATCCAAGAGTGCAGATTAGAGAGGAACGTGTGTGCTAGGATTTGAATAATTTCAACTGGTTGATGGAACATTTCATATTAACAGGAATGCTAAAAATAATGTATTTTGAATGTACTTGAATAGGCTATGCTTAAGCATGGCTGTTCTCTTCAGTCAATGGGTGCTCTAGGAGAATCAAAGGCAAACGCCACGCAAGAAAATGTGAGGCAGCGGCAGACAGCACTGGAAACAGCTACAGATAATGCAGTGAAAAATGCCAACATGCATAGCTAAACAAGACAAAATTCCTGCACCTACTCATCAATAATCCTTTTGTGCCTGCAAATCCAGACGTTAAGTTCTTGTTCAAGTGAAGTTCAGAGCTGTTTGATAGTGAGTCTAAATTAAGCATCATGAGGCTGACAGACTCCTGAAAATGCATTGCCTTAAAAACTCACTTTTATGCTTTTAGTTTGCTCTGTGTCTAAGGCTCCTCTACCTCTAGATCATTATTTTGGTTTGTGTCTTTTGATTTTTTTAAAGCCCATCCCCTTCAATGATGTGTTTATATTTTGTTTTCCTTTTTTTTGCTTTGAATTAAAACCTCAGATGCTCTTAGACTGAACTAGTGAAAAGAAGAGTTTTGAAAACATCACTAAGCTGAAGATAAAAGATCAAAATCCAGATGGCACATTTTTGTTTTAAAGTTCTGGTGGTTTCTAACGGCTGGAACTGGAGGGGGAGGGCTGGGGGAAAGCCTCTTCCTGCAAACATGAAGATACCTGTTTAACCATACATACCAGTATGCTCAGCAAGTTAATGCAGTTGTTCACGTGCCTAAGTGTGAATATTCACAATAGGTGACAAACATCCATGGAAAAAGCACTTTTAATTGACTCAGGCTGGACAGAAAGTTTTATTCATTTTTGTTTCTATTAATTACAAATGAACATCAAGCTTGAGGATGTAGCCATGGCTCAGCCAAAAGGCTATCCAATCTGGATTGGAAGTGTTGTGTACAAACATGCAGGACGAAGGAAAACCAACACAAAACAAAACAAAACCCCAGAACATCCACCAAGCTCTGTAGTTACCACCAGGGCTGTGGTCTGTGAATAGAAAATGCCAATTATGTAAGGCTAAAGTTTGGGTGATAAGGTGACAGAAAGAGGAAATTCTCAAACAGAAACTCTCCTGGAAGACCGTGTCAGCAGCTTCCACTAAAATCAGACAGACCCAGTTCATAAGTCTGACTTATGAATGAGAAGTAGATATGTGATTGACTCATTCATACCTCAGCTTTAATTTTTCAGTCTGTCAGTAGCTTGATTTTCAGTCCTGGGGCACCTACAGCTGCACTGAAGTTGTAGGAGATGTGATAATTGAGCCTCTTTGAAAATACAGCTAAAGGCACTTGGAGTTACGAACAAAATGGAGGCTCAGTTGCATGCCTATTACTGTATGATCATTAGGACTAGTCACAAATTAGGCACACAGTCGCACACATTGGGGAGAGTCTCAAAGACATATCATGAGGTGATGGGAATTCAACTCGCCATAAAAGCACATACCTTTGAAAAGCTCACCCTGGGCTTTGAACAGTTTTTCCCAATGAATCTCTTCTAGGACTTGTTGGTAATAAGAATCATTCCTTATATATCACTGGATAACCACTCAAGACGATTGAAAAAATACTTGGTTGTTTTTTGAAGAGGAGGGAAACTCCACACATTTCTCCAGACAAATATATGTTGCACCAAGAGAAACAATGCAGATCAAAGATCATTCAAGACTGAAAAAGAAGGATAACTGCTATACTATTATGAGGGATATCTTATTTCAGTCCCAAGCAAATCCCTTGTTTGCTCACAGAGAATTTGCCAAAGAAGGAAAAAAACCTGAACTATACTCTTGTTAAGCTCACTCGCAAAATTAACACAATGTTGTATGGTTTTGTTTATTGGGTTTTCATACTCTTCAATGTTTGCCTTTTTATTCTGGGCCCAGCACTTAACTGTAGGCACATAACTGAAGGGTAAGGGGGGATTAGAATAGAATAGAATAGAATAGAATAGAATAGAATAGAATAGAATAGAATAGAATAGAATAGAATAGACCAGACCAGGCTGGAAGAGACCTTTGAGATATAAGTACATTGTTTAATCTCATTGAAGGGTTTCAGTCTCAGCCTCATGTAGGATTCTGAGTATAATCACACATTAGCTTCTAAAATCACCTAAATGTAGTTAAGATGCTTGCCACCTGAATCTGTTATGCTTTGATAGCATCACCCTATACCATAAGGGTAATGGAAATGTATAAAGAGAATGATAACACTAATGAATAATCATTGTAAATTACAGCTGTGTCTTTGAATGCTCTTTTGATCTTCACTGTGTAAATACATTTAGGTAAATGCATTTTAAAAATGTAAAGCAAAATTCCTTGAAGTATACATCTTCTGAAATGTTATCAAGGAATGGAAGTGATCCATGAGGCAAAGCAGCGATGTCATCTGCATGTGCTAGGTTAACACAGCCTGCTTTCCCCCAACACAGAAGCAAGGGAAAGCAACACACACACAAAAAGAACAAATTCTGGGTTGAGATAAAGAGCTTTACAGGAAAATGAGATAATTACCTTAGCCTATTTTGCACAAAAGTGCAGCAAAATGCCGAAGCCAGTGACACAGGAAAAACATGATACACATAAAAACCCTAATATGCTGTACTGTGAGATTGCAATGATCCATCATACATCACAATCATAGGTAAGCATGCTCCAGGTACATTGCAAACCTTCATCTTAGTTGTGGAAATTAGATGACTTATACAGAGCAGACACCATTGGTACCTAACCCATCTCAGACCAGCAACTTGAGCCTGAGTGGTGACATGCTCTGCAGTTTCAGTAGATACCCAGCACCTGCTAAACTGGAGGGAAGGAAAGCAAGGAGGCAAGGTCTTATTTATTTTCTTAAAATATGAGGTAGCAGACCTTTAGACAGGTCTATAATGACAGAAAGAGAGGGGCAATGAAAAATAATTTCATATGATACTTTGTGCCTGTATGAATGCAGTGCAATTGTATTACATGAGAACTTTCTTTTATTGTAAGCTTTCTCAGAACAGAGGGGTTTAAACTCCACAGGCATTCATCCTTCTATCTGAAGGACTTCTGTGTGTAGGTTACTGTTAAGAACAGCTAGTTTCAAAGCAGGGGGAAAGGCAAGGTATACTAAATATTGTTAATTTCTGTTTTCCAGCACACTTCCAAGTTTCCTCCTCCTGTCTTTCTGAACACTCTGGACAAACAGAGCATCACTGCTGCGGTATCAATTTCAGTCAACAGCAATCTTCAATATAGGCCTAGACCTGCCACCACTGAAGCTGGTGAGATTATCGCTCTGGTAACTAGTGCCAGTCACTGCTGCTGACATAGACTTAGAGCAAAGATCAGCCTGCCCTTACACCAAGTGAAATCCCAGACCATCTGAACTCTTGCCTTAGTGACAATTACAGAGGAGAAAGGAAAGCACAAACTGCTTTTCAACAAAAGCAAAACAGCCAGTCCACGAACCTCCCTCTAGAACAGGGTGTATTCAACTCGTACTCCTCAGCCTCGACAGCAAACAGCCTGTGCTGCTGGGCTTAATTGCTTCTCTGGCAGCTCTAACCATGTAAACTTCTCCAGCAGTTTCCAGATGCTGCAGTCCTGCAGTTCCCTGAAAAAAACATCATAACACATTCCTCACCCTGTATTTAGGACATCCCTTGACTTGAATGCTTTTCTATAAAGCTTACACTGGGAACAATTGTGAGTCATAGAATCACAGAATCAACAAGGTTGGAAAAGACCTCAGAGATCAAGTCCAGCCTGTCACCCAAGACCTCATGACTACTAAACCATGGCACAAAGTGCCACATCCAATCCCCTGTTGAACACCTCCAGGGATGGTAACTCCACCACCTCCCTGGGCAACACATTCCAATGGCCAACAACTCTCTCTGTGAAGAACTTTGTCCTCACCTCAAGCCTAAACTTCCCCTGGCACAGCTTGAGATGCGTCCTCTTGTTCTGGTGCTGGTTGCCTGGGAGAAGAGACTAACCCCCTCCTGGCTACAACCACCCTTCACGTAGTTGTAGACAGCAATAAGGTCTCCCCTGAGCCTCAGTGCAAACACTGGTTGGTTCGATTGCAACTCCACCTAGATCCCATTGCATGCGAGTAGTATGCTTGGGACTGGATTCATCTCACCTAACTAAAGTTATTTCAGGGTTAAGCCTGGTATCCTAGGCTAGTCAGCTAATTCCCATTATAATCAGTGAGGACCCAGGCAGCTGAAGATTCATTAAATTCTAACACAGGCTTCTAAATTAAGTCAAATTAATTTATGTTTTTAACTCCTCGACTGTAGAGGGATCACAGAGCATTAGTTTTTGAAACATGTTACAAATTAATATGCAGGAAAGTACAGTGGGATGTTAAATCTTCCAGATATGAGAACAAAAGTTGACAAAAGTCAAACAACAAAGTTGACTTACTGGGTGAAACTGGAATACTGACAAACCACCTCTACACAAACCATCAATGAATGCTTTTACGTTGCTATTATACTCTTAGGGTTTTATTTTTCCTTGTCAAAGCTTACTTTATTTTCTTGGGCAAATTCTACACTAACACAAAATGTTGGCCTGGGGTTGCTTGAAGAAACAGGTGTATGTAGAAAAGAAATTAGCATCAAACTCAGCAGGCATTCCTGCAGGGCTAAGTAGATTTACCTTGCATGTTGAGACGCTGGAAGGGCAAAGTATATGAAAGAGTAAATAAAAGCAAAGTACAGTAAAAAGCCATGCATCCCTTTATCTCAGACCTTCTTTGACTCTCTGCTTTTCTGTCAGCCTCCCCCCAATCAGATTTTCTTGCATGTAACTTACACATTAACAATTTTCATGCTCCATGTAAAAACAGCATCAGATTGTACTCATTTCAAGCAGGGCAATTGCTGAGACACGGGTGTTGTGATAAAATGGATAAAGGCTTCCTTCAGAGCCTTGCCACGGAAAAAAAGAAACCAGATGTTCTGGTTTTTTGGTTTTGCTTTTTGTTTTCCTTCCTTTCCTCACTGTTAGACTATTATTGTACCCTCTGGGTAAGGAAGTTAACAAATATAGGAAAGTATAAGAACAAGGTATCAACACAAGCTCACTCAGACATCTGGTACTTTCTAGTGCTGGAGACAGGCATGGGCAACCTGGACTTTCACTCTGACCTGTTTACAAATTCCCATCTGATGAACTGGTAAAACAGACTCATCAGCCTACAAAACCAGGCAGCTCTGGGGCCATCCCTGGCATGAGGCATGCAAAAACCAATCCAAAGTAATTTTTTTTTTCTCCATGCAGAAACCTACGCCAAGACCCTGTCTTTTTGAAATCTGTTCTGTAACATTTCATGGCCATTTCCAAAGAC
Source organism: Dryobates pubescens (assembly GCF_014839835.1). Lineage (NCBI taxonomy): Eukaryota > Metazoa > Chordata > Aves > Piciformes > Picidae > Dryobates > Dryobates pubescens. The sequence goes on along the minus strand of NC_071615.1, from coordinate 22,290,015 downwards.
ACCACTGCTTCCAGAATGTAGTTATAAAACATTATCCCATAAACTCTGAAAACTATTTGGGGACTATAAAACTGTTACAGCAGCTCCCTTTTGTATTACTCACCAAAAATAAAGGGGGAAAGGAGTAACAGAAATTCAAACTTCTTGTGGGAAGGACAGTGAATTCATATTTACTTGATGGGTAATTCATTTCACCTCCTTGTCACCTTCAGATCTGTTAAGGTGTCACCCCAAGTGATAATTACTGAAAGCAAATTTTAGCCATTTTTAAAAGGCAGGAATTTTACCTCTGTGTAAGAAAGCTAAATTGCTTTTCTTAAAACAATACATTTTTAAAGTCTTACAATAGGTATGTCCTGACGAAAATAGCTGCACTTCAGACCCAGAGATCCTACTTTGCTTGTATGTTTGTAAGGTGATTTCCTACTCCCACAAAAGCCAAGGGAAAATTTGACAACCATTTCAATGGTGGTAAAATTAGAATTAATGGATTTTCATGTTAAAGGCAGAGGAAAATCTCGTTCAGATTTCCTGCTAATACAGACTCAAGAGCTTCTGCATGGCTAAAACAAGAAAGTTGGTAACTTCTAAGTCTTTTCTAAACTGTACAGAAATGACCTAATTTCCCACATTCTCCTGAATACTAAATCCTTAAGTCTGTGATGTATGGAGGAACTATGTTGCACTTTGAGTTTCACTCAGTATTCTGACTGCAGACTTTGCCAGTCTCTGAAGATTTACATTCATTGTCTCTCCAGAGTTACTTGCAACATGATTTCTAACAATTTTCTCTTTCAACCTGTATTAGACACTGTCTAATACAGGAACAAGGAATTCCTGGCCCAAGGGCCAGAAACATTCTGCAGCTTAATTTCAGGCAGATTTCAGCCAAATGAGTTTTCAGGTGTGTTACAAATACATGCTTGCCAAATGCCTCTGAGAGACCTGGTAGGTCCTTCTCAAGGAAGGGCTGTCTTGCTCCAGGGTTAATAAATTGCAACTCAACATTATAGCCACCAGCCAAGCAAGACTGAAGTGGAATGGAATGGAATGGAATGGAATGGAATGGAATGGAATAGAATAGAATTAACCAGGTTGGAAAATACTTTCTAGATCATCAAGTCCAACCTGTCACTCAACACCTCATGACTAACTAAACCATGGCACCAAGTGCCCCATCCATTCTCTTCTTAAATACTTCCAGCGATGGTGACTCCACCACCTCCCTGAACAGCCCATTTCAATGGCAAATCTCTCTTACTGTGAAGAATTTCTTCCTAACATCCAGCCTAAACCTCCCCTGGCACAGCTTGAGACTGTGTCCTCTTGTTCTGTTGCTGGTTGCCTGGGAGAAGTAGAATATTGCAGCATATAGCACAATACATAAATGCAGTATTACAATGTGACCATCATGTAGGTGCTCCGTGCTGGTACAAAGGGCAGTGTTGCTAGCAGACAGAGGTACCAGCAGCATCACTTTAGCCAGTGGCAAATATGGGAAGGGAAGGGGAGAGAAGGAAGAATTACTCCACCCTGAGTTTCAGAATCAAGTCAGAATTTTGGGACTTCCAGTAAATAACAAAACCAAACCCCCCAACAACCAATCTACCAACCAATCAAGTATCCTTTTGCTTTCAACATGAGCATTTGACACAGAAACTGAGGAGACAAAAGTAATATAAGACCACACTGCCATTTTTCACAAAGTTTCTTTTTAAGCAGACCTGTACTTTGATGTCAAGCAACATTAAAAGCAAATGCAATAGATTAAGGGGGGGGGGGGGGGGGGGGGGGGGGGAGGAGGGGGGGGAGGGTGAGGAAGAAGTGTTCAGAACCATAAGAAATTGTTCACATCCTACTGATAACTTGATTTGAACCATGTCATGTCTCTATCAGTTACTGCCATTTCCTGCTATACATCACTAATAAATGACTGTTCATAAAGTACTATCCACTGTCATCCAACAGCTGTACTGCAGTGGATAATGTACAGTTCCTTGTGCTGGGGGAAGGGAGAGAGAAAAGGGAGGGAAGACAGCAAGGAAGGCAGGAAGGAAGGCAGGAAGGAAAAAATTGTAATGGGTGTACACCAGCAGCCCTCATATATCTTGATCATGTCTTCCACAAGATCTAGAAAAATCACAATTTCCTTTCAGGACAGGGATGCTCATTACCCAAGTTCAAACTCTATGAAAAATGTCTGTGGGGAAATCATTCCCAATTGATTTATGGCTGAATTGAGGGAAGTGGAAGTGCCATGGCAAATCCACTGCCTTCAAAATATCTTCCAATCTTGCACCCCCACTAAAAGCTCTGCACAAAGCTGCTTCTATCATTTGAGCACCCAAACATAAAGCATTAACCTAGCACATCCAATTAATCATTCCAGCCACCTAGAAGTAAAACCTGAAATAAAAAGGAGAAAGGGGAAAGATAAATAATTTAGTAATAGGTCTCTATCTGGACTGATACACCATTTGAAAATAAACACTTCTCTCTTTAAAAGCTTGAGACAGGCCTTAACAACTTTTATATTTGAAAATCTAATCATTTTATTTATGTTTCTTTCTGTCAGAGGAAAGACACAGGCTTCAGATTTTTGTCTTATTAAACTAAAAACCATGGCACCAAGCGCCCCACCCAGTCTCTTCCTAAACACCTCCAGTGATGGTGACTGCAGCACCTCCCTGGGCAGCACATTCCAATGGCCACTCTTTCTGTGAAGAATTTCTTCCTAACATCCAGCCTAAACCTCCCCTGGCACAGCTTGAGACTGCGTCCTCTTGTTCTAGTGCTGGTTGCCTGGGAGAAGAGACCAAACCCCACCTGGCTACAACCTCCCTTCAGGTAGTTGTAGACAGCAATAAGGTCTCCTGTGAGCCTCCTCTCCTCCTGGCTTAGCAACCCCAGCTCCCTCAGCCTCTCCTCAAGGCTTGTGCTCCAAACCCCTCAACAGCTTTGTTGCCCTTACTGTCCTTCTGACAGTACGAAGCAAACTAGGACCCACTGGGGAAAGAGCCATCTGTGCTCAGCCCTTAAGAATGGAGGTCATAAAAGCCAGCAGGGGCAAAAATAGCACCAATTGTATCATTCTTATTTGCATCCTACTGAGCAATCCCCTATCATGTTTCACTATAAACTCATTTGTTTATGCACACAAACTTCCATACACATGTTTCATATACATCTAGGCAGTCTTAGATCAGCTAACCAAGAAACTAAATGCACCCTTTTTTCCCCCCAAAGCACACGAACTAGAATCATGAGATATTATACATTGCAAACAACACTGTATCATCACAAGCACTCAACACCTTTAGCAAAGGCAGCTTTTGTTGCTTTTTTTTTGTTGGGTTGGTGGGGTTTTTTGGTAAATGAGCACAGTAGAGTGAATTATTCACTCCCAGTATGGAATGTAAACAGGATTTCAGAAGAGGGATGAATCAGGAAAAGTTCAAGCAATAGTTTGAAAGCTGGAGCATGAAGTAACTAACAATTGCCCTGAAGAGGCACATTTGTCAGGAGTTAGGCTCTTGCAGGACTTTGGCTGTCAACAATCCTTTTCCTCTCTTAAAATCTTTAAAGTTGAGTTTATGACATGAAGTCTAAACTGTCCTCCTCAATTAGCCATAATTAGTATCTTTTTGAACAGCTATAAAGTTTCATCTCATGTCCCTGTGGGCCTACATTGCAGTATGAGGAGATTAAGTTCTTGACCTCTCCAACTTAATCAGTATCCTCCATACTTTTATCATTTTTCTTCTTCCTTATATTCTAAGGGTAAATTTTTGGTTCCTTTTCTGGCAGGAATTTTCCCAAACTCTTGAATGTTCTTGTAACCTTTATCCCCAACCCTCTTTTTCAGCAACATCCTTCTTAAGCTCAGGAGACCAAATCTGCAGAGTGCTCTATCTGTGACTACAGGAATAGCTTTAGAATCATAGAATCATAGAATCAGTCAGGGTTGGAAGGGACCACAAGGATCACCTAGTTCCAATCCCCCTGCCATGGGTTGGGACACCTCACGCCTTTGTACTAAAGGCTGTGTAATTTCCTCCCATTTACTAAGTTTCTTAGTAGTCTTGAATGATAAGCAACCTACTATCACAGCCAGATTTTGACTGTGGTTGACATCCAATCAAGTGTCCCCACTTACCTCTCATACTCACCTCTTCTGGATCTGGTAGGACTGATTGTTCACACTCAGTCTCTTTCTTTATTCACCACTGATCTTCATCCAGTGGTGTTCTGCACTCTTGTTGGAAAACTCTACCATTCTCTTACACACAGTTCTTACTACTCCTGAACAGGTTACCTAAGTATTTCCATTACAGATTTTGCAACTTATGACTCCAGCCCTCCCTCAATGCCAGGCAATAAATGGGTTAGCAGCAGGAATCTTAGTCATTTTGCAGAGGTCCAAAGCCCAACTTCAGTCTCTCCCTATCTCCACAAGATTAACCTGACCTCTACTTTTCATCTCCTTTTCAACTTTCAGCCATAACAGTATTTTGCCTCTCACTCCACAGTATTGGAGTTTCTGTAATCTTTTGTTCATCAGTTACTCATGACTTCTCCAGCACATTCTCTGTGCTAGAAGACCACTGGATTTCATTGCTAAACCCAGCCATAAGTCAAAGTCCTCTGGTGTATGAGACCAATTGGACTAGCAGGGGACTGCTGTTGGAGCACACTGCAGTGTGTGCTCAAGTGACAGCCATTAGCCAAGCAGTTTCTTCTCACAAGGAGCACAAGCCCTATGAGGAGAGGCTGAGGGAGCTGGGCTTGCTTAGCTTGGAGAAGAGGAGGCTCAGGGGAGACCTTATTGCTGTCTACAACTACCTGAAGGGAGATTGTAGCCAGGTGGGGGTTGTTCTCTTCTCCCAGGCAATCAGCACGAGAACAAGAGGACACAGTCCCAAGCTGCACCAGGGGAGGTTTAGGCTGGATGTTAGGAAGAAGTTCTTCCCAGAAAGACTGGCCATTGGAATGGGCTGCCCAGGAAGGTGGTGGAGTCAGCATCACTGGAAGTGTTATAGGAAGAGACTAGATGAGGCATTCGGTGCCATGGTTTAGTTGATTAGATGGAGTGATAAGTTTGACTGGATGATCTCGAAGGTCTTATCCACCCTGGTTAATTCTATTCTATTTCTATTCTATTCTATTCTAAATATTGCCCTGCTCTCTTTTGCAGTTCTGCTGTGTATCTGTGAAGATTCACTGCTGTTTCTGTATTACTTCTAGGAACCAGAATGGACCTTACTACTCCAGAAGTCCTTCAAGGGCTCTCTTTGCCTCAGAGCCCTCCAGAATTTGAATTTCTAGCTTCAAAGGGCAAATTGCCATGCAGAAATTCAAGCTTTTGATACAGGATGGGAATAAGCAATCCAGGAAGGACATGGAAAATGAACAGGTCAGTTTCTTCCATGATCTTTGCTGTATCAAGGTGGCAGCCCTCTCAAGGAGTTTTATTTAATCCTTCTGCCCTGAGGAAAGGTCATCTGGATACTGTGTACTTTTGAGGATGAACACTAGGAAAGAACAAGGGAGAAGAGTACTACAGACTCAACCAGCATTTTAGATGAGGGAAGTAAGAAGAAATAAAACCTAGTGGGTATGAAATGATCTGAGTTCACCTCCATCATCTTAGATAGAGGTTTGGAGACTTGGAACCACACCAGAGGCCAATATGACAGCTATACTGATGATGATGATGATGATAATAATAATAATAGTAGTAGTAGCAGTAGTAGTAGTAGTAATAATAATAATAATAATAATAATAATAATAATAATATAATTACACAGACTAGAACCTTGGCATCTTTGTCACATGCAAGTGTTCACATGCAGTCAGTGGGAGGAACTGTAGCCACTGTCCCTGCATCCCTGTCCTGAAACTTGTTTGTCCATGAGTTTGCAACAGGTACTGCACCAAATATCACCACACTGATTGCAATGCAGCTCCAAAGTAAGCACTTCTGGTTTATTTACCCCAAAATACAGAACACACAGAACAAAAGGACAAGAATGGCAACAACCCCTATGTATGTGCTTCCCCTTTTCTATCACATCACATCATATCAGTATTTCATCATGTAACCCACCCTACACCACTCACCACTCACTGCAGCTCTGCTCCTAGCATACTCTCCGTTTGCCTGTCGCTTGAGCATGATAAGTGCTTCAGTAACCCTCCCTGTGCCTTACACTAGCGTCTTTAAGGCTTTAATATTCTGTTTGATAAGTTTGAGGCTGTAGGAGGAGTAACCAATTCTCTGTCTGCCTTATTAGTTAGGTAGAGATTAGTTGTTGGCTTTTTGTTTAGCTTCATGCATTCAGGCAAGTAGAATGCAAACAACCTGAGAGCCAAAGCTACATATAATGCTGTGCACAACACCCTCGTTGTCCCCAACACCCTTTTAATCTATAAAAATATACAAGAGTAAACAGGCACTCCATAAAAAGAAACTCAGGCATCTAGTGTAAAAACTGAATAGCTAAGAACTTAGCAGCAGCAACCTTAACCTCATGTCCTTGTGAGTAATGCCTTGCTATTTACTCTGCTTATAAGATGATGCATTGTACTGCAAATACTACGCTGTGATATCAGCTTTTCAATACAAGTTGAGAAGATTATGCATGTGGAGACCAAACAACCCATTTGAAGAACTGAAATAAAGCAAATATGTTTGAAAATTAAGAATATTTTTCTTTAAAAAAAAAAAAAAGAAAGAATAGAATCAGAATGCAAATGCTGATGTACAGGCAGTGTAATGTGGGGGAAAATGACATACACTTCAAAAGGCAGGATGTGACTGCAAAGGAAAGAAAAAAAATGTAATTACTCTAGCAGAATGCCTTCACCCAACCCAGGCATTGTGAGCAGCAAAGGTTACCCCTTGTTCTCATGGGAGATTTCAACTTCATAGAATTATCATAGAATTGTTAGGGTTGGAAACGACCTCAAGGATCATCTAGTTCCAACCCTCCTGCCATGGGCAGGGACACCTCACACTAGCTCAGGTTGCTCAGAGCCTGGCCTTAAAAACCTCGAGGGATGAGGCTTCCACTACCTTCCTGGGCAACCTGTTCCAGTGTCTCACCACCCTCATGGTGAAGAAATTCTTCCTAATATCCAGTCTGGTTCTACCTCTTTCTATTTTATTTTTTCCATTCCCCCTAGTCCTGGATGTCCACTGGAAATACAATACAGCAGGGAGACAACAGTCCTGGAGGTTCCTGGTGTGTGTGGAGAATAACTTCTTGACACAACTGGTGAGGGAGCCAACCAGGGAATGTGCCCTCCTGGACCTGCTTCTTGTGAACAGGGAAGAACTTGTGGAGGAAGTATAAGTTGGAAAGCGTCTAGGGCTCCTCAACCATGAGATGATTGAGTCCTCTATGCTTGGGGAAACAAGGAGAGGGGTTAGTAAAACTGGCACTCTGAACTTCCAGAGGGCAAAACTTTGGTCTGTTCAGGAGACTGATTCACAAAGTCCCTTGGGATGTGACCCCAAAGGATACAGGAGTCCAGGAAGGCTGGACATACTTCAAGAGGGAAGTATAATGAGGCTCAGGAACAGGCTGTCCCCATGTCCAGAACTATGAGCCTGCAGGGAAGGCATCTGGCCTGGTGAATGGGGACCTTTGGCTGGACCTCAAGGACAAAAGGAGAGTCTACAGCCTTTGGAAGAGGGGGCAGGTCTTTCATCAGGATTATAAAGATGTAGTGAAGCTATGCAGGGAGAAAATTAGGACAGCCAAAGTACAGCTAGAGCTCAACTAATAGCCTTTGCAGTTTCTTTGTAGATACTACTGATAAAGGAGCAAAAGCGTGACTTAAATGACAAACATCTAATCCTCCTGCTCACCACAGATGAGGCTTATCCCTGGTTAACAATGTGGGCTTCATCTTTGTGGAGACAGAATAATTTCATGCAGCTTGGCCAAAAGTCCCAACAACCCTGCTACCAGGCTGAGAAGTGAAGAGGCACCCCCATCTGCTTGCTTTGTGTTGTCATGGATGACTTGTGTGATAGCATCCATGGAAATGTCTATGGATCTCTCACGCTCCTGAAGAACATTTCCAAAGAATTTTACAGGGAAGCTTTTAGAGAAAATAGAGATATTTATTATTTTTTCCTCTTCTGAGGATTTCTGGGTTCACACTGACATTGGACTGAGCAGTTATTTAGCATGCTGTACACCATATTTCACGTACAACAACAGTGGATACAGTAAAGTACCATCATGGGAAGGTTTGGGTTGGAAGGGACTTTAAATATCACCTAGTTCCAACACTCCTGCCATGGGCAGGAACACTTCCCACTAGACCAGGTAGCTCAAGGCCTCATCCAACCTGGCCTTGAACACTTCCAGGGAGGGGCATCCATGACCTCCCTGGGCAACTTGTTCCAGTGTCTCACCACTTTTGTGCAAAGATAACAATAAGGTATATTTTTTCACAGAAAGCTACTTTTTTTTTCATGGTTTTTATTTTCTTATTTTTTTAAAGGCTCAGATGAAGGAAAATATCTTTGAAAGGAAGGCTCTGTGGTGAGAGTGACACTGAGTCTGGAGGTATTAAACTTGTTTCTATGATACATTAAATATCCTACCATGGTCAAACAGAGACACACAATAACATTAATATGTAAAGAATCCACAACCATAGATATGCCACATCCTCTAGAATTTGCTTCAGCAGCAGGTTTCATGGTCATCGACAGCACCTGTAAGACAAAAGAATAAGAAACAAATGTTGGCAGGGAGATGCTTCTCCTACCCAGGGCTTGCTGCTCATCAGAATTTACAAGAATCTTTAATTGGTCTTCCTGTCCTGACTACTCTATGATCAGCAAATTAGTAAGATTTGATTTGTCTGTGATCTAGGTGTACAGTAGGGACAGCAGGACTAATCATGAATACACCCTTCAGTACCAAAACCTATGGAAGACTGAGGAAGTGAAGCAGCATCACACCTGTCACTCACAGTCAGCAAGGCCAGGCTGCATTCAGTGCACAAAGTGGAGGTTTCTACCCATCTGTGCAGAGGCACCAATTGGACACAGCAACATGTTTTGGGATGATGTTGCTCGTGTTGTTAACAGCATGCTGGGAAAGGTAAGACAGTGAGCATACATTTGTAATACACCACCTCAACTCACCAAAAAGGAGCAGCAAAGCCTTTTAAAGAGACACAACAGTAAAAACAATTAAGGAAACTCCTTCATTCCAGAGCTACCTGGGGTGAGCACGTGAACTCACATACAAGCTGCCTGGAAGCCCCGGAGAGCAGTTGCTGCATTAGCATGGACTGGAATGACTAATTGGAGATTGTTTATCAAATAATACATTAGCAATTCCACTGTACTCTAATGGGGAGGGAAGAATAAAGCTACTTCAGGTGCCACTGCTGTGAACTTAGCATATTTCTGATATATGTAAGACATATTCTTCAACTCTTTAAAGTGTCCGTATGCAGACTAGACAGAGGCTGGCAGGAGGCACATTTATAAGTGCATTTATTTCAAGTGCCTCTGCTAGTTCAAAGGACTCAAACATAAAGTTGTCTTAAAAGATATAGATGTATGTTGGAGAGGAGGAGGAGACTCTCACTTTTGAGGTGAGAGGAAGGAATGGAAAATAGGGTGATAATTAATATAAAGCCTTCTCGTTCCTTACTGCCCTCCTGTCCCCAAACCCATGAAATCAAGAGCATACTCTGCTATGCCCTCTCAAAACACTTGGAACATAACTCCCTTTCTGTACCTCTCCCTCCCTCTGTCTTTCCCTCCATAAAGGGCCATGAACTGAAGCAATTTTAGCAAGGTTTCTTTACAGAAGAGAACCTTGGCTTTGAGCCTAGTATACAGATGTGGGAGGGAGTCTTCAAAACCAGACACCCTCTGCACTGCCTGAGAAAGGGGTACTTCTCGTGATCTGGCAGCAATGCTTTCTGGGACTCATCATCAAGCCCCACTAGTAGTACACAGTCCCTCAAAGGCAATAAATGCCCAAGGAGGGGAAAAAAATCTGCATGATGCCATCTATGAATTATTCTTAGGTTAAACTGTAGGCAAAAAAGTGACCACATGTTGAGAGGGATGGTTAAAAAAAACAAAACAAACACAAACAAAACAAAACACCAAACCAAATCCAAACCCCAAAAAAACTTGTGGCATCCCTGGATTTGGTATTTACTTCTTACATACTATGTCCAATCATACGAGTTAGCTAATTTATATAGAGGATTATTTGGTGTCATTAGCTTCATGAAGAGTTTTTTTTTTCAGCAAGCCTTTGTAGACTCTTCTAATAGTTTTGGGATATGGTTATACAAAAATAGACAATTTACACCAAGAAAAAAAAAAACACACTAAAAAACCCCCAACCCTTTGCAAGAGAAGGGCAACAAAGTTGGTGAGGGGTTTGGAACACAAGCCCTATGAGGAAAGGATGAAGGATCTGGGGTTGCTTAGCCTGGAGAAGGGGAGGCTCAGGGGAGACCTTATTGCTGTCTACAACTACCTGAAGTCTGGTTGTAGCCAGGTGGGGGTTGGTCTGTTCTCCCAGGCAACCAGCACCAGAACAAGAGGACACAGTCTCAAGCTGCACCAGGGAAAGTTTAAACTGGATGTTAGGAAGAAATTCTTCATAGAGAAAGTGATTGCCCATTGGAATGGGCTGCCTGGGGAGGTGGTGGAGTCGCCATCGTTGGAGGTGTTTAGGTGGAGACTTGATAAGGTGCTTGATTGCATGGTTTAGTTGATTAGATGGTGTTGGATGATAGGTTGGACTCAATCATCTTGAAGGTCTCTTCCAACCTGGTTTATTCTAGTCTAGTCTAGTCTATTCTATTCTAGTACAGGTTTACAACATTTTCATGAGCAAATTATGTTGCCCAAGGGGAAAAAAAAAAAATCATTTTTTTTTCCTCCTGGTATAACTTCATATATATTAAGGCTTATGCTAGCACATAGCAATGATGACAGAAATATATTAAATCCCTTCCTGATGCAGCTGTACCCCACACGACTAAAGCCTTCATCTCAATGAGATTGAACTACTTTGTATTTCAGAAATATTTATATTACAAGCTCTTCCCCTCACAATGCATCCTCCCCAGTTGCCTGGCTTTGTCTTGTTTCCTGCCCATACTCTGCTTGGTAACCATGGATCTGCCAGGCAACCTTTACAATATCAAGTATGCAACTGAATGCTCACTAAGAGCATTTAAAATATGTTTGCTATATATGGTTTAAAATAACTTCTCTCCATCATGCCAACAGAAGTTCCACAATTTCTGATAGGCCCTCAGCCCCAGCTTGGTATTGCAGTAGTGAACACTGTCCTACATGGTTGCAATGTATGTTTGCTTTAGTTATGTCTTTTCCTCCTGTTTTAAAATGCACAACACAAACCAAATGCATCTAGTTTCCACAGCCACGCTTTCACTTTGAATGTACCAGGAGGCAAACAAAACAGTCAGTTCTTAACTGACTCTTTTCTCTGTAATTAAAAGGGAATTTCTTACCGTGCCAAATGAAATCCAGAATGTTTCAGTGCAGATTCCTGTAAAAGAGAAAGGAGTCTTTAAAAAAAAAGACAGTCTTTTGCTCAATGAAAGTCTAACTCTGAAAAAAAACAACAAACACAACAAAAAACTATTGCCAGCATAATTCTGTAGGTTGAGTTAAATAAATAAATACTTATCTGATTAACTGCTGCCTGGGGTCCGTTTGGGCTTGTATCTCTTGAGTTAGAGGCCACATTAAAAAAAAAAAGAGCACAGGAGATTTGAAATCTGAGGACAACCTAAAGCTTGATTCTAAGAAGGCTCAATGTACCAGAACTTCCCCATGTTGTAGGTGAGACAGGGATAGCCATCAGGTGTGACAGAGAGCAAGTCTGTTGCAATCCAACATTATGTGGAGAGCCAACTAGAAAGCAACGTATTTAGCACATAAACTGCACACATACAAGACCCTCAAAGAAAAGAAAAATCAGGTGTTTCAATATGCAGGTTTTATTCAGTTCAGCTGCATTTCAGTCTCTCTGAAAAGCTACAGCAAGTGCCTGGATACAAAGATGTTCACAGTTTAAGAGATGATAGCCAGATGACAGCACCACTGTTACTCACACGTGGGTGACACACTAACGTCCTATGTAGAGCTATTAAGACAAAAAGACTCTCCAAATGTGTTAAAACACCTTTGCAAATGAGGACTTCACCCAGTACATGTTTTCTTTCATTTCAGTCTTTTAAAAAAAATTTCTGCCTCTCTCTTCTCTAAGGATACTTATTGAAATTCTTCCACAAACTCTCAAATTGATTTGTAAGGGCAGAAGCTTACAGCAAAAAGTCATAAACATACAACAAAAAGTGTCATATGTTTAAACAATGCTCTGGTATACCAGGTGGGTCTAACTACACAGCAACAGCCAGACAGGATTGGCTCAGAGACAGAGGAAATCACAGTATCACAGTACATTAGAGGCAGGAAGAGATCATCGAGTCCAACCCCCCCTGCCAAAGCAGGATCACCTAGGGTAGTCTGCACAGGAATGCATCCAGATGGGTTTGAATGTGTCCAGAGACAGAGACTCCATAACCCCTCTGGGCAGCCTGTTCCAGTGCTCCGTGACCCTCACTGTAAGGAAGTTTTTCCTGATGTTGAGGTGAAACCTTCTATGTTCAAGTTTGTATCTGTTGTTCCTTGTCTTGTTAGTGCACACCACTGAAAAGAGATTGCCCCCCTCCACTTGACACCCACCCCTCAGATATTGATAGCCAAGCAACCTATCACATTCATAATTTAGACTTTTTCCTACTCAGGCAAATTGGATGCAGGACCCCCCACTCACCTCCCCCAGCACCCCAACCTCTAGGCCTCCCCAGCTCCCAGCAATCTCTGGCAAGGTGGTTCCCGTTAAGAAAAGGACCTCTGCCACATGAAGTACGAGCCCACAGCACACACCACCTCTGACAGTGCTTTGGAAAAGACAGAAACATCCACTCAGGCCCTTTACCAGGGCCCGGGAACAGACACAGTAAGTAATTTCTCCTAAACAATAAAGAGTCAAAAAAATAAAGCTTGAAGAAAATAGATATTGGTAAGATTCTGATTTTACCTTCTCAAGCAGAGCTCTGCCTATTGCAGCCTTATAGCACAGAAAGTAGCTTGTACTTTCTCCTCCCATGAGACTGTTCCAGTGACTGGTCAACACCAGAGTCAAGGGATGCACTTATTCATTACACACACCCTCTAGATTTCCCCAGGGCACCCAGTGAAAACTCCACTCTTTCATTTTCAAGGACATGAACACTGTGGGAAGAGAGCAGTCAGGCTCCTGTCAGCCTGAAGAGGACTGCACCTCCCTCAGCACACAGTGCTTCCCTAGGATGCAGTACAGCAGGCAGCAGGGAGTGGATTCAGCCCAGCTCACTCACCGTTTAAAAATTAATGGCAAATGCAGCCTCTCCAGTTGCAGATAAGTCACCCCAGAGACCCCTGGAAACTAATGTCAGCCCTCAAGTCCTGTTCCTATTGCAGTATTAATCTTCAAGGTTCATCCATGCTCCGGTAAATGCCGAAAATGGGCCCGTTACCTCTACCAAAGGACTGATTTTTACTCAGATCACATACACAGAAAGGTAAACCCAACATACCAGTACACACACTCCACTATCAAAGAATGACTTAGAAGTGTCAGATTTTTGGCATCACATGTTTATTTACTGATGTCTTCCTTAGTAGGCATATGTAACCTGATGTTGTATTTTACTGATACTGCAGATGGTATAACCAATTTCCAAACTCTCTGCACTCTCAGAGGATTAGTATGATGTGTCAAGCACTTTTGGCTTACAAAGCACTACTTTAGTGTGTAAGGCTATTGATTCAACTTAGAAATTCTGCTATATAGTATAGTTTTACTGATTTACCTCTTACAATAGTGTAAGAATATCTTTTCTCCCCTAAAAACTTTGACACACTTCATTATCCAATACAAAATACAGCTCCAGGGTTATGTAATTCTTCTTGGTTTTTTTTTTTTAATCATCTGTGTTGCATGGCTCCTCCCTTTGTGTCTTTTTTACTATATAAATCTGGCATACTCCCTTAGCTTTCCAGAAATTTCTCAGAGAAGCACTCAAGAGTTATACAACAGCATATCCTTCCCCTCTTCCAGCCTCAAGCCCCTGATCCAGATCTAGTATTATAAAGGGCAGACACTGACACAGAGGGAAGAGCTTTCCCTTTCATCTGGAATTCTTCCCAAACACGATGATACATTTTCCTTCTTCTCAGCCACAGTAATCATTTAAGCTTCTAGTCTCCTGTCCTCTTGGATGCTGCAGGAATCTCTGGTGTGCCATCCCCAGTCCCACTTCCAGCACATACAGAAAGCTGCTGCTGAGTAGTGCATATAAATGGCAGCAATAAGACAATCCTGCAACACTGTTAAAAGCTTCTTTCAACAGTGCCCTTTAAAAACAAGAAGACCAAACCTCAGAACCACTAGCAATTACATTCTTTGCTATCTTTTCTTCATGACCAGCTGCCTCTGTAGCCATGCAACTCGTAATTCCCATCTTCTGCTCCACTCATCTTTCATGCAAGTACATTCTCTTCTGGTAATTATTCTGTATGTTTAAATCCTCCTTCATTCTGCTGTGCTAATCACTTCCCCCTTCTTCTCTATCTTTAATTTCTCTGCTATTAAATGTGACGGGAAAGTGCTTCCATTTTAATTTGTGATGACATCACATGGCACAAGCCATTATCAAAAAGAAGCCTAGAGTGTGATGTCAATAGCCATACTTCCCCCTCCCTTTTTCTTTGAATCCGGCAAAAAGCTCACCTAGTCTGCATTCTGAAGTAGATCAACTGACCATATTTTTGTACACTCAATGAATTATAGTCTTAAACTGCTTTAATCCAAAATCTGCATATCAGACCATTGCCAGTAGCCGGTGATATGACAACATATGATTGTAATAAGGACTTGGATTTACAAATTACAAACTGTTGCACACCAGTTGATTCACATCAACTGACCACATGTCAATTTTGTTGGCCTATGACAAGTGCAGGATACTTCATATGAGCTTAAAAAAGCCTTTCCTCAAGGAAAGCATGCCATAAAGTTCTATTCCACTCTGACACCACAAGGAAATAGTCAATGACAGGTAAGAATTACACAAAGGTATTACTTTAGTCTCAGATATTTTGCTTTGTTTTACAGCTTTTCCATATCTTCATGCTTTAGGATAATATTACCACAATATATGGATATTCTGAAACTCAGCGTGTACTAAAAATACATATATAGTTAAGTTTATACCTAAACCTCTATTCTGCTAAGTAAATAAAGCACTGTGACTTCAAAAGGTACATAGATCATGGACAAATTGGTCTCACAACCAAAACCTCCTTTCTCACACAATGATAAATAGTGCCATTTCAGCAGCTATTTAGACCTCACTGCCTGAACTCGTGCTGACCCAAAATATACCCAGAGATTTGTGTCATGTGCAGCATCAAACAACTTATCTTTTTCCTGCTTACAACACCTCCAGCAATATTATTTTGTTCAAATACAGTATTTAAAAAAACCAACTAACAAAAAAGGCAGAGTATTTTAAACAGACTGATGGCTAGGAAGTTAAAAGAGAACAGCACACTCAACTCTGTTCTGTATTTTTCAGCAGCACAACACTCTGTGGTACCCTCAGCCAACTGGGCTCTGTGAGCCTGAGTGATCCCTTGAGCGTGCTCCCATTCCAGCAAGAAGTTTGTGTTAGCGCCCAGTCCTCCCCTTACCAGCCCTGGTCAGTGGTGGGGGGCAGCTGTGCCAGGGTTCGTATAATTCCTTTGGAGTAAATGAAGGTGAAATTACACCAAACAGCTAATGAACTGGGTTTATGAAGTTGAATTGGAGCAGAGGGAAGATGGGAGGGAAAAGCAGTGGGAATAATACATATCTAGGAGAAGGGATATCACCATATCCCTGGCTTGAGGTCTAAGTCCTCAAACAGAACAGAAAATAAAAACTCCAGTTCAAAATCTGCCAATAAAGACATATTTGGTTTTCAGTTGTTTTAGCTGCTTAGGCAATTTCAGTCATTCCCTCTAGGCTTCCAACCCAGCAGGTTTGCTCCAGCCTGGGTTTGAGGGGGATTTCCCACAGAACTGCAATTCCAGTGTGTTCAATGCTGCCAGATACAGACCTCTAAAATAAAAGCATGGATATTCTCTTTGCCAGCCAAGGACTAAGGAAAATGGAAGAGAAAGTTTTCAGAACCAAATGTAGTAGGGACAAAGTGTTTGGCTTGTAAAGTTCCAGGAAAAATAGAGGGGGAATAGTATGTAGGTGTGGAAAAGCCTCCCTCAGCTCCTAATTCCTGAAGAGGCTGAACAGGAATAGATGAGAAATAGGATCTGAGAGCCAGGGAAACTCAGATCTTTCACAAGTGTGACACTGAAGTTTTGCAAAGTTAAACCATTGCAAGGAGTCAATATACTGCAGAAATATGGGCAAGAGTCACAAAAGAAATGCTGAGACTATACCAAAGGGTGCCAGTTGGCTGAGGCATCTCTGGAAAGAAGCTCAGGCCTGAGGTATAGTGGAAACAAATCAACATGGCAGAAAATAACAAAGTTCAAGCAGAGACAGATCAGAAGAAAACCCATGATCAGGGGACTTTGTGTGGCTGAGCCAAACCCCAAGATTTCTGTCAAATATCTGTGAAGCAAATCATAAAGCAGATTGATACTCCTTCATGCCAGCCTGTGCAGAATATGTTTAGTGGCCACCAGCTACTCTGCTATCCCAAGTGGCCCTGCTTGTTGTCATGGAAAGAAAGAGCTGCAGCCTGTCTAACAACTCACAGTGGTGCATGTTTCATTTTTTTTTTAAGTCAATTGGCAGGGAGCAACTTCTTCTCTTGTGTCTCTCACATCTCCTGCTCCTTTCAAGGTGGGTTTATATTAAAATACTAGATTTAGTTCCCTACACCTGGACCCATGTCTACAGTGTATCACCCTGTACTCATCCACCTTCAACTGAATCTCAAAGAGAATTAGGAAATCTTGAGCTCTTTCACTTGCTGGGAAATCTGTGTGTTGTCCTTGGATAAAGTCCTTGTACTGAGGAGGAGATGATAACAGGGAGAATTTACATGCTTGAGAAACAGTTATGGTCATATTCAACAGCACAACCTCCTTCTCCTCAAAGAGATTTTTAGTCCTAATATCATACAAGATGATCACTTGTGCTGTTGGGTCAGCACAAGCCATTCAGCCTGGCAGTTTGAAGAAAAGATGTTAGAATGCCTTTCACAGCAGAACAAACATTGACTTGTGTTAGGAAATGTCACTTGTGCAATGCACGACATTGCAAGACCACCATGGTTACACTGCCTCACTCTGATAAGCCACATTAACGGTTGAATACTGGATTGCAACAGTTGAAGATTAATTCCAGTAAGTTATTCATGCCTGGTGGTTTGGATTTCCAAGCAAAAGCATGAGAGCATTTCACCACAGCCCCAAGGAAAATGCAGCGGGAAGTCACCAAACCCCAAAGGGTCAAAAACTTTACCTTTGTAAAGTAATCCCTCTTCCTGCTTCTCTGTATCCAGGACACTTCATCACAAGAGATGATATGCCAAGGACCTTTTCTTGTTCCCAGCCAGCACTGCCAAACAACATGGTCATAAAAGGAGGTGTGGACATACCCAAATTTCCTTTCCCCATTGGAGAAAGATGCGTTTACTCAGGGAAGTGAAAAGGACAATCTCAGACAAGCTTTCCTTGCAAGACTAGGATGTGTTTCTGTGACTGATCAAGTCAGGACTAGCTTGGGCCTCCCCATTTATTTCAGTTCCATACTCCTTACGTAAGTGTCTTGAAGCCAACAAGGACTTGAGAACATGACAGTGTGAGAAGACACATTGTCAAAACAAAAGCATGAAGCCTACACAATGAAAAGCTTCTCAAGAATGCTTTCTGCCACAGGGACAAACTGTTTTCCTTGGATTGGTATTGACACACATGGAGCATGAAATTGATGCCTGGGAGCATTACTGGCAATCCAGGGAAGAGGGGTTTGGCCAGTCAACACCTAACCCTCTGCAGGAGAGCCAAGGCATGCCTGCCTACTACTCCTAATTCTCTCCCAGCTTTGAGGAATATAAACAGTAGTGAGGTTGTTTGGTATATTACATCGTACTTTTTTCCCCCTGAAACCACCATTATACACAAATCTTTCTTTTCTTTTCTTTTCTCTTCTTTTCTGGAAATAAAAGTAGTCTACTTTTCAGAAATGCCCAATAAAACCCCAGATCAACCACAGCAATATCTAAGGAGGTATTTTCAGTGTGCTAATCTCCACTAAAGACAGAGCTAGAAGGTACAACTTGCTGACTCCCAGTTAGAAATGGAAGTTCAGAACTAGCAAAAAGAAAATCTCTCTACTATTACAATCACTACTGCCAAATCACTATGCAAAAAAATGACAAGACTTCCATCCCATCAGGCTTTAAAACCATGAATTATTATCTATCTGTCTTGAAACTGACTGCCTGACCTCTCCATATAGCAAGAAACAGAACAGAAAAATGTTTGGTATATATTCATTTTATGCAAAGGGATACAAATTGAGTTCTTTAACAGACTGAAGATGTTTAATGACTGAACCCACATTTATGCTAGCCAGAGGTTCATACAGAAATCACCTTGAAACATACGGCTTTCAGTTTCCAAAGAGGGGCAAACTACAATAAAACAACTATTATAAGTAGCTGCAAGTTCTCTGCTGGTTGGTACTCAAAATCAGAAAGGTTTTTGAAATAACTAATAAGAGTGTGAAAGTTTTCTCAGGCTAAATATAAGCAGTACAAAATATTGCTCTTTTAGACTCTCTGGGGAAAAAAAAAAAACAACCACCCACCAAAATTTAACCAGCTTCTGTAACCTGGGCAGAGACAGAAGACATTTACAATGATGTGTAGTTAAAGACAGTTTTCCTCCATTGCTTTGCAGTCACATATGCCTCTGTAAGATGGACAGGAAAACGTTACCAGGGGAAGGACACAGAGAATTTCTGACTGGGGTCTTTTATCCTGCACTATTTTATGGCAGTGTGGGCACAAACCAGGCTCACTCTGCCCATCAGATCATTACAAAAGTCCAGGTAAACAAGGATCAGGCTCCTTGGCTAAAATGACAGTCTTCACCTATGGGGATTGAAGACGTATTCACCCTGATGCCAGGATTACTTCTTTCAGGTCTCTCCATTTCCTTCTGTGGTGGTGAGAGAAAGTTCAGTTCTCACACACACACAAAGAAACCATGGATAACTCAGTCAGAGAAGCAAAATGGGTAAGAGATATATTTACAAGCAGTATGAGATGCAATGAATATATACACATTATACAGTATTTACAATATATACAGAAATATACAGTAAAGAATGTAATACAGAACAAAACTTTCCCTCCTCCAGCCAGGAGGGTCCCCCCCGCTGTACCCCCTCTCTCATCCTACATCCCATCAGACAGAGTGTTCCAGCAACTGTCCCTTTCTTAAAGGCACAGCCTAAAACAGTCACACCTTCCTCTTTTTGCCAAGGTCACACTGTGCAGCAGCAGCTGATATTCATTTTCTTCCTACAGCTGCCTCAGAGATGAAGAGGGGGTTGGTCTCTTCTCCCAGGCAACCAGCAACAGTACCAGAAGACACAGTCTCAAGCTGTGCCAGGGGAAGTTTAGGCTCAATGTGAGGTGAAAGCTCTTCACAGAGAGAGTTATTAGCCATTGGAATGTGCTGCCCAGGGAGGTGATGGAGTCACCACCCCTGGAGGTGTTCAAGAGGGGATTGGATGTGGCACTTGGTGCCATAGTTTAATAGTCATGAGGTCTGTGGTGACACGTTGGAGTTGATGATCTTTGAAGTCTCTTCCAACCTTATTGATTCTACGAAGGCTTGGGAGCCCTTCTTACTTGATGCCAGGCTGATCCACAGTGCCCAGTTCTGGAAGTGGTTCAGTGCTGCTGTCTGTTGAGATTACAGGAATTTGTGTTTGGGTTGTTTGCTGGCTGCCACAGCCACTCTAAAGATTGCTACTGGGTTTAAGAAACACCCCTTTCACATCTATTGACCAACAACTGAGGTTGTTGGAGCA
Organism: Dryobates pubescens; assembly: GCF_014839835.1. NCBI lineage: Eukaryota > Metazoa > Chordata > Aves > Piciformes > Picidae > Dryobates > Dryobates pubescens. Next base: position 22,269,819 of record NC_071615.1, on the reverse strand, counting down.
AGTAATTCATGCTGTAAAGACAGTTTCACACAGCTACAAGCTATTCAGGACCACCAACACCCCAAGGAATGGAGAAGAAAAGAAAAAATAATTAGGAAAAACACCTTAAACCCCAAGGCAGAAAACCATCATCACCTTCAGGATGGCCATTTTAGAGGCTCTGTTTTAAAAGGAGCAAGCTCAGGATTTCAGCCTGAGATACAGTGTACAGACAACAGGTTGCCTCCAAATTCAATAAAACTAATATTTACCAAAGGAGGAAAAAAAATTCAGAATATAGAGCAGGTCTAGTAAAGGATTGTGCAAAATTTAAAACACTATCAAGGAAGGTAGGGCACACAAAAGATGAGTGGACTGTTATGGAGTAAATAGAAAGAAAAAGGGGCTTGGATTATGGCTGGAGTAAAAAGCTGCCTACTGCTGTGAGCCAGCATCTAAAACTGTGAAACCTGCTACAGTCCTGTTACAAAGCAAACAGCACTGAATGGGGCTGGGTTTAGTTCTCACAGCTTTGCAGAGGCCATGGCAGCTTACTACAGTATAATGCTTTCCCATTTCATCTCAGTTCTTCCCAGTTTTCAGCTTACACCTCATACCAAAGGGCATGTTCAAGTGTGAGCAAGCACTTGCAGAAGTGTTGAGAGTCATCTTATAGAATCATAGAATCAATAAGGTTAGAAAAGACCTCAGAGATCATCAAGTCCAACCTGTCACCCAAAACCTCATGACTAACTAAACCATGGCTTCAAGTGCCATGTCCAATTTGTTTTTTGAACACACTCAGGGACAGTGACTCTACCACCTCCCTGGGCAGCACATTCCAATGGCAAATTACTCTTTCTGTGAAGAGCTTTCTCCTCACCTTGAGCTTCCTTCAGTTCAAACTAAAGCTGGGCAGAGACACGATTGCTCTGGCAGGTTATGAATAATATTGAAAAAATAATAATAAAGAATAAACCCCACAGATGTATCTAAACCACAAGGGGAAAAGGAGTCAGCTAACTTACTGAGCTGGAGGTTCTTTTACCCAAAACTTTTACACAGGAAATGGAAGGAGTTTAAAAAGATAAGGAAAGTTCTGGAAGAGGCTGAGGAAGCAGGGGTTGCTTAGCCTGCAGAAGAGGAGGCTCAGGGGAGACTTTCTTGCTGTCTACAACTACTGAAGCGAGGTTTTAGCCAGGTGGAGGTTGGTCTCTTCTCCCAGGCAACCAGCACCACAACAAGAGGACACAGTCTCAAGCTGCACCAGGGGTGCTTTAGGCTGGATGTTAGGAAGAAGTTCTTCACAGAAAGAGTGATTGGCCATTTGATTGTGCTGCCCAAGGAGGTGGTGAAGTCACCATCACTGGAAGCATTTAAGAAGAGACTGGATGAGTCACTTAGTGCCATGGTTTAGTTGATTAGATGGTGTTGCGTGATAGGTTGGACTTGATGATCTTGAAGGTCTTTTCCAATCTGGTCTATTCTATTCTATTCTATTCTATTCTATTCTATTTCATCTAAAAAGATCTGGGTTTACAGCCTCTCTCCCATAGTTTGTTGGTTTTGGTTTTTAATTAAAATTTGCTTTAATAAAATATTAAGTATTAGCTAACATAAGCTATTGGAACAACTATGTGTTAACCATTTGCAAAAAGAATACAGAATTAACCAGGTTGGAAAAGACCTTTGAGATAATCAAGTCCAACCTATCACCCAACACCATCTAATCAACTAAACCATGGCACCAAGTGCTTCATCCAGTCTTATGTTAAAACACTTCCAAAGCTCTGTAACAATGTCCTTCCAGTGACACACTCCAGGGCCAGCCAGCAGCTGGCTGTGACAATCCTGATGTTTCCAGAGGGGTGGGCAGTAACTTGCTTGAGGTAGCTTTCAACATTACTCACTTTTTCTAAGTAACAATGTCAACAAGCAAATGTAACTCCATTCTTTTTTTAGTGCTTTTAGAGGCTTTCTCCCTTCTACCCCCAGATACAGTCCCCCAGCACAATTAGGTCCTGATCCTAGATGCTCATATGTGTAAACAAGTCCCCTGATAGTCAATAGAGGCAAGAATTAATAAATAGATAATTAGGCCTAAGTATTGTCATGATCCAGTTCTACCCTGGCTCTGGCTGCATTAATCCATACACAAATGACCTTACAGCACAGGTGATTAACATTGCCTGAAAACAGACATACTGCTTCTGTACTGCACAGCAGTTGAGCATCTGAAGACTCTGTGTATGCTTTCACGTTAACTGAGGCTCCTACTAATCAGAAGCCAAATGGAGCAGCACTACTGGAAATGCCACTTGATTAGTCTGTGACTCAAGGAAAAGAGCCTTATGTATTATTAAAGCAAAAATTCTCATTAAACCGTATTTTTCTGTAAAGTTGGGAGAGGCTGATCTCCACAGCTTTTTAGCATGTTCTATTACAGCCTTAAACAGTACAGCTAAGAAAGAGTTTCCCAAAGCTGGTTGGAATGGGCACATAGAACCTTCTCGGTTTAGCTAGTATGATGAAGACAAAGAGAGAAACATTTAAGGCAAAAATAAAAAGTGAACTAATATTTCCTCCTTCCCCACATTTCTAGAAAACTTTATTTTGGGGGCAGGTCATCAGAAACCTTTTTTAGAACAGATAACCAATGTTTAAGACTTGGAAAGTGAGAGGTCACTTAGTGCAATGACTTCAGATAATCAGATCTGTTGATCTTACTGAGGTATCAGCATGTTTGTCACTGCTTCACAGGAGCTTAAAGCACATAAACAAAATCAATTCCAACTCCACAATCCAAATAAATAAATCAGTTACCAACACAGATGAGAGAGAGGGAAGCAGTTTTCCCCACAGCCACTCAGATTTTCAACAGAAGACAGTAACCTACTGTTTCCAATCAGCTTAGAATGTTAAAGGTGAAGCATAAATTGACAGTGTTGCACCATAATGTAGTCTTCATAAATACAACCAGCAACAGCATCACAGTACTATCCAACCTACCACTGGTCTAGCTTACCCCTTTGAAACAAGATGTGAAGGTGTTCATTTGTTTGTCATTGAAGTTAACTGGTTAGTCAGAATTCACCAGCAGGCAAGCCATGTGTGAATAGAATAGAATAGAACAGAACAGAACAGAATTAACCAGGTTGGAAGAGACCTTCGAGATCATCATGTCCAACCCATCAGCCAACACCATCTAATCAACTAAACCATGGCACCAAGCACCCCATCAAGTCTCCTCCTAAACACCTCCAGTGACGGCAACTCCACCACTACCCTGGGCAGCTCATTCCAATGGTCCTACTCCATGATGTTCCAGCAAACCCTCTGCAGAAAACTAAGAGTTGTGTCTATTTAAGATAGAGTTCAGCCAGGTACTATGAGAATTATGAAGTACAATACTTATTCTATTAGAAAGAGATGAGCTCATTTACATTTCAACTCTGTGGAACAAGCCACTCTCCACAGGGCAGTTTGCTAGAGTTACTGCAGATATACAGAAGTTATAATTTTCATTATAAATGCATATTACAAGAAAAAATCTCATCAGAGAAACCAGAAAACCAACAGGATATTAGAGAAACTGCCTGTCTGGGAGGTCCCTCCAGACCTTCATGAACAGAGCCTCTTCCTACGTTGCATAAAGCAGTTGCATAGCTAAATACCACCAGAAATCTCATCAGCCAGAATGGAAGTACAGAAAATATTGCACTTTTCATTGACCCTTTGAAATTATTAACACCATACAGACAGAAATCACACAAAAATACTTAAAGCCATAAATAATTTAACTGAACATGCTCAAATAATCACTTTATAACAACTACAGAATGTACTGATTCTCCTCTCTCCTGTTTAGGGTTTCACACAGAATCACAAAGGTTGGAAGAGACCTCAAAGATCATCAAGTCCAACCTGTCACCCAAGACCTCATGCCTACTAGACCATGGCACCAAGTGCCATGTCCAATTCCCTATTGAACCAGTCAACAGGGATGGTAATTCCACCACCTCCCTGAGCAGCCCATTCCAATTGCTAACAACTCTCTCTGTGAAGAACTTTCTCCTCACCTTGAGCCTTAACTTCCCCTGGCACAGCTTTAGACTGTGTCCTCCTGTTCTGGTGCTGGTTGCCTGGGAGAAGAGACCAACCCCTTCCTGGCTACAACCGCCCTTCAAGTAGTTGTAGACAGCAATAAGGTCTCCCCCGAGCCTTCTCTTCTCCAGGTTAAACAATCCCAACTCCCTTTCTATGAATCCTGTAGTCCTTGGAGTTAAGAACTTGCCATCCTTGACAGATCAGAGAATGGAAAGGCAAACACCATGTAGATGCTGCAGTGCACCAAAGTACCATTTCACGTCTTTTTCTCTTTTAGCAGGCACTGCAATCAGGGCTAGGTCAACACCTACTTAGGAGATGAGGACACTGGTTTCACTGCCTGACTTTTACATTCACTGTGATCTCACTATTAGTCATGAGAAATTCAGGCAATAATTGGCAAACAACTAAGGCTCACTAAAACAACTAAAAACCCTCAAAAACTGAAAGACATTGGAATTTCTATAAATTGGAATCTTTACAAATTCTAATTTTTACAGTGACAGCCACGTGTTTATGAGGTGTTAGTACTTCTGACAGAGTCCTCATTACAAGTTGCTGCTTTTAGGTAGGGAAGGAACATTGACCCAAGGTTTTCATTTCTGAGGAGACAGACCTAAGCACTAGGCATTTTGAGGTAGATTTTCTTCACTATTTCTACCTGGGCTTGTATCTCTTATAAAGAGCAATCATGGAAGCCAAACCCAGAAAACTTCCAAGCTACTCTCACTCTCTTTCTGGCTCTATGACCATAATCATATTTTCTTCATGATAGAAGAGTGTCAGGTTAACCTACAACTCTATAATGAGAGCATTCCTAACATGGGGTGAGAGATGGCTTTACACAAAGTGAAGATTCCTTCATAGATTAGTAGAACAGTATGGGTTGGAAGAGACCTTAATGATCATCTAGTTCCAACCCTGCCACCATGGGCAGGGACACCTTCCACTGGACCAGGTTGCTCAATACTTCATCCAATCTGGCCTTGAATACCTCCAGGTTGTATCCACAACCTCCCTGGGCAACCTGTTCCAGCGTCTCACCACCCTCATTGTAAAGAATTTCTTCCTAGTGGCCAGTCTAAATCTGCCCTCCTCAAGCTTATAGATCTGAGCCAAGGCCAAGCACAATCCAGAACCAGTCATTGGGGTGTTTCCCAAGTGCTGTTTCCTTCTTTCTTCTATTCCTTTCCCATCTGTGACTTCAGTCCTTTGATCTTTATAAAACCTGAGGATGAAGTGGGTTTCCTCAGGGCTGAGCTTATTAATTTAAAAACAAGTCATTTCTGTAACAAATGTTCTGACAAAACCAGAACAAACTCCTCTCCCAAACCTCTCCTCCCTGCCACCCCAAAGGAAGCAAAGAAGGTTAAACCAGCATAATCCAATGATTCAGCAGCAATTATACACTGAAAAAATGTGATCATTTTCAAGAAGCAGTGAAAAAGGAGTGGCTTGATCAAATGTTTTCCTAGATCCAACATATTATATGTAAACAGAGTACAGACTAAGCACTTCTGCCCATGCAAACCTTGTAAGTACACTATTGTCAAAGGAATTTATCACCTCAAATAAACATTTTTTAAACTATTTTATAGATTCTGGCTTAGAAGTGGGGCACCTCAAGAAGGACACCTTGCAACCACACGCGTATGTGCAAGGACCACTGTGATCTTTTGTAATCATGTATCGGAGGAAAAAGGAGGTCTGTAGCCTCCTGAGCAAGCAAAGAGTCGAGATTATTATGCTCATTCACACACCCAGCCTCCCTTCACTTATCATCATGCAGGAGGAGGATGACAATCTACAGATACAGGGTGTAAAGCCAGTCGTTCTTCTGATCCAGTGTCGCTTTTGTTAACAGCAGCAAGCTGGTGAAAGAGAACAAACAGTCTCCCCTATGTGCATTGTTAGGCTAGGAGACAAAAGAAAACCTGTTTTGAATCACTGAGGACTATTACCGTAACAAAGTATAAGATAACATTTCGCCAGAGGATACAAGAGATTCTGAGCAGAGCAACAATGAAGCCAGACAACCTTTCCATCATCTTATCAAACTGCTTGGGGTAGTTATTGAGCAGTGGGGGGACAGAATAGCAAATAGAGAGCAAACACAGTTAATCCTTATACAAAGGGTTTTTGATAAATCATGAAACAGAGTTAAGACTGGCATGCTGGCCTTTGCCAGCTCACATTGCTTAGAAGACAGGATATAAGACAGGCCTAAACAATTCTAAGATAAATACATACACAATGGGGAAAAGTTGCATGAATGGATTTCCTTATTCCCCTTTTTACAAGCAATTAAGGAAGCAATGAAAGGACTCTGAGCCTTGGTGTGCTTTTACATACTTTTTTTTTGTCACTTTGCTTCCTAACAGAGCACTATAAGCCAGCAGTGGCCAAGAAGTCCAATAGCATCCTGGCCTGTATCAGGAATAGCGTGGCCAGCAGGAACAGGGAAGTCATTCTACCCTGTACTCAGCACTGGTTAGGCCACACCTTGAGTCCTTTGTCCAGTTCTGGGACCCTCAGTTTAGGAAAGATATTGAGTTGCTGGAAGGTGTCCAGAGAAGGGCAACAAAGCTGGGGAGGGGTTTGGAGCACAAGCCCTGCAAGGAGAGGCTGAGGGTGCTGGGGTTGCTTAGCCTGGAGAAGAGGAGGCTCAGAGGAGACCTTATTGATGTCTACAACTACCTGAAGGGAGGTTGTAGCCAGGTGGGGGTTGGTCTCTCCTCCCAGGCAACCAGCACCAGAACAAAAGGACACAGTCTCAAGCTGCACCAGAGAAGGTTTAGGCTGGATGTTAGGAAGAAGTTCTTCACAGAAAGAGTGGTTGGCCATTGGAAGGGGCTGCCTAGGGAGGTGGTGGAGTCCCCATCCCTGGAGGTGCTCAAAAAGGGATTGGATGTGGCACTTGAAGCCTTGGTTTAGTTAGTCATGAGGTGTTGGGTGGCAGGTTGGACTTGATGATCTAGACAGTCTTTTCCAACCTGGTCTTTCTATTCTATTCTATTCTATTCTATTCTATTCTATTCTATTCTATTCTATTCTATTCTATTCTATTCTAAGCTTTGGTGTCACTCTCTGGTATGTAAATGGAATACGAGCATCTTTGACATAAAAATAATAATCTCTGGCAAAATTACAGCACTCCAGTGTATCACAGCATCAGTAGTATGGAAATGTTGATACATGGATCTTTGACAATACAATGTAAGATGTCACTTTGAGCCGTTACTGTGCTAATGGCGTACACTTATAAAACAACATGAAAGAGGTAAGCTGCATGGGTATAGAAAGAGATATTTAGTATTCAGGAAATGTATTAAAAAGGAAGAAAATGCAAGTGCTTCATACATCATCTAATCTTGCATTAGGCAGATGAGGAGTTCCCTGGCAGATGTGTGTCAGAATACCCTGGGACTCGGATGAAACAGCACATTATCTCTCAAGGGAGCACACATGCCAATAGAACTTACAGCATCCTTTGAGCTTCTTTTTGTGATGCAGTGGGCCAAACTGGGACTGAAATCATGAAGGCAGGGGGAAAGTGGCACTAGAGCTTTGAGAATTACATAGAAAAACTGCTCATCAAGTCTACCAGGGTTTCAAGAGAAAGCACTCACTGACTTTAAAACAAAATTTGAAAAACCTCCTGATATTAAAGAAAGTAACATGCCACAAGGAAGAAAAAAGTCTCATACTAAATTGCTTATACAAAGCAAGCAGTATCAGGACTGGCTCCATTTAAGCTACAAGAAAGCATCCATTTACATTATGAGGGGTGGAAAAAACAAACAAACTTTGAAATGTTGCATTTAAAGTCAAAGGAAATATTTACAGTTCGTAATATGAGGATGAATCCAAGGAAAAAGAGTCTCTGTTGGCCTTATGGCTAAAGAGCAAATTGCTCTAGGGTTTATCCACTTGAGGGAGGAGTAAATTGTAGCTCTTCTACATTAACTCTCACCTGGGCCCTTGTACTGTGCACCAAGAACCTCTTTTTCCACCCAATCTGAACTACAGTGACACTCTATGTAGGTGCAGAGCCACCCATTTGGCACAGCACTACTACATACTAAATTCAAATCCTAGCTGTGTTTTATCCAAGGTAATTAAAATTCTAGCTGGGTTTTACCAAGCCATATGCAGTGTGCTCATGGGCAACAGAAACAATTCCCACCCCTACAAATACACATTTCAGCCCTGAAACACATGCACCACATTTGTGAAGACAGAGTATAAGATGCAGCACTTCAGACACCAGCCATAAATGAAATTCTTACATGCCCAAACGTAATCCATTTCAAACAGGAATGTTGGTACTTATGCTGTAGCAGTTGGAAATACCTGTCTTTCAACATTAAGCCTCGCAAGAAAAATGCTTAACCGCAATCTCAACCTTAGTGATTGCTGCAGAACAACTAGAAGAAGATGTGAGATTACTTGTCACAGCCCCAGGTCTGGGAGAGTGAAACCTGCCACATCACTTGCACACAGCTATAAGGAACCCCTTACCTCAAACAAACAATGCAGGGTATTATTTGCATTTTGCTTGAAATGGCCAGGATCTCCTCATGCATACTTCTGTGTACAGATGCATTGCCAGGGCAATTGCAGTCACCATGGATGAGATCACAGATCCCTCTTTTAATTTTTTGACAATTTTATGGGTCAACTTCATTCAACCAACCACTCACCTACCCCAATATCATTTGTCCCCTTTCAGATTCCTACAACATTTTCAGGGTAGATGGAGGCTCCCTTTTAACTTTGTAGCCTTTAACAGGGTTTTAGTTACCTTTTGTGGTAGAGAGAAGACAGTGGTCACCTGTAAAAGCTATCAACATAAACTTGGGAGTCTGCAGACTACATTGAAAGTTACTGCTTTAGCAGCACACCACCAGTAGAGAGTTGTGACCAGCCACTGATGTGTTCATCACAATCTACACCTCCTGGGGCATGCCCATTGCTGAAAGAAAGCTACTTTCAATTCTGAATTTGATTACTAGACAGCACACTAAGAACAAGATTTGGAAAGTGGCAATTTCTTCTAGCAGAAAGCATTACTATAGTTATCAGTTAGACCTGGAGCAGGCTGGGATGACAAGAGGAGCAGAGGACATTACATGAGAGAGTAGTAAGGCTTTTCTACTATCAATGATATGCATTTAGAGATACACAGGTTTAGAAACAAACAAACAAGGCAAACAAAACAAACAAAGAAATCCTTAAGCACATTCCTGGCAACTCTCATGACCAAATTCCTTCTTTTCAGTACATTAGCTTTTTTTCCCCTTAAAGCTTCAGTTTTAATAATCAGGGTATTCTGTTACACTTGCAATTTTCTCTTAAAGAAAGGTGGCGAGCAGAGCATAAGAAAGAGCTTGACAAGATCCCTCCACAAGCTAAAAAGCAGAAGTCATTCATAAATCATTCATCAGTGCTAAGTCATACTCATCATTGGGATCCTAATTCATTATTTGAACTGCAAAGTCTAGCAGAACTGCTGAATTTCCTTTCCTGAACATAACTCATCTTTCTCTGTGTGCTATGGGAGCCCTGGAAGTGTTCTTGGCATTTTAAGATAAAATGTCCCTTCAGGCTCTAACAGTCTCCTCTTCCCTTCTAATATCAAAGCCTCAATTAGACCATGATTAAAGAGGCTATACTTACAGATACTAGCAAAAGGTAGAGGTTGTCAGTTTTATCACAGGTCAGGAATTTGTTTTTCTGTGTACTCCATACAGAGTTTGATGTGGAAAGAGAGTTTACTAGCAGGCAAGTCAGCCTTGCTAAACAGGATTCAGTCTTGATTATCAATTAAACAGCCATAAAACCATCTACACAGAATTCTTTAGGGGAAGAGAGCTCACATCCATTTGCAGAAATATCTTACACACAATTAAAACAAATCCAAAAGACGATGTGCCTCACACGATGCTTTGAACTCTTCTTTGAGAAAATGAAAGAAGATCCTGCATACTGCAATATATGAACTAAGCAACAGAATTCTGCAGCTTATTTACTTTGTGAACTTGTTTCTTACAATTTGGAGCACTGATCAGTGTATAGAAAAAATACGACACAAAATTATTAACTATTGCTGGTGGTTGGGAGTGCTGGATTACAGATCTCAGTATCACTGCATTCAGTATGGCTACACACACAAGCAGCTGCAGTTACACAAGTCTAATGAAAGTAAAGGCATAGGAGACAGGCACTGCAGTTGTTACCCCGTTTTCACTGAGGCTCAACACCAGTTATTCTCCTTTGCTTTTGACCAGTCTCCCTCTGACTTTCTCACACTTCAGCGTCTGCACAGGTTCAAACACATACCTATTTTTCAACTGCCGAAGAAGCATAGAATCAACAAGGTTGGAAAAGACCTCAGAGATCATCGAGTCCAACCTATTGCCTAATCCCTAACATTTCATGACAACTAAACCATGGCAGCATGTCCAAACCTTTTCTGAATATCTCTAGGGACAGTGACTCTACCATCTCCCTGGGCAGCACATTCCAATGGACAATTACTCTTTCTGTGAAGAACTTTCTCCTCACCTTGAGCCTTAACTTCCCCTGGAACAGCTGCAGACTGTGTCCTCTTGTTCTGGTGCTGGTTGCCTGGGAGAAGAGACCAAGCCCCTCCTGGCTACAACCTCCCTTCAGGTAGTTGTAGACAGCAAGAAGGTCTCCTCTGAGCCTCCTCTTCTCCAGGCTAAACAACCCCAGCTCCCTCAGCCTCTCCTCACAGGGCTTGTGCTCAAGACCTCTCACCAGCCTTGCTGCCCTTCTCTGGATGCATTCAAGTGTCTCAATGTCCTTCTTAAATTGAGGAGCAAACACTGCTTTCTCCTGCACAGTTCATCATTGGCTTCCTTGCAAAGATGATGCCGTCTCATAGTGTTTAATGGGCAACATTCAGTTTTGGATCAGTAACAAGTTGAAAGCCTGGTGTGGTGGGTTGAAATTACTCCCCAAAATAAGCCTGCCAGACCAACTCAGATGGGAAGCAAATTAAGCTATATTTACAAGCACACTAAAATCTATAAATATGGAATGCAATGAATATGTGCAAAATATGCAATATTTACATGTATTCACAATTCATAAACAACACAAGAACCACCATGAACAAAACCAGGGGGCTTCTCCCTTCCTGCTCCCTTCCCCCACCCTGTACAAGGTAAAAGAGAGAGAGAAGAGCAGAGAGTAGCTTGCTAGTGCTTAGCCACAAGAAGAACGCAGCCAAGGTCAGCAACAGCCAAGCAAAAGCACCAGCTGGTATCTGCTAGAGAGAAGAAACCAAAAAGAGAAAGAATTCATTTATACAGCTAATTTTATGTTAAGTATCAGACTAATGGGATTATTTAGACCTTATTCACTATTTTCCCTTTTACATCCAATAGTAATTTATTTACATTCTACCACTTTTCTACTCAATCTGTGAAACATTCTCCTAGGCACCAGCCTAAAACTGCCACACCTGGTAATGCACACTCTCCTAATTTAGAAATGGAGCTTTACAACACTGAAATACTCCAAGAGGCTCCACTGCTTGCCCTTTTGTTACTTACTCTGTTGGATTCTCATCAGCAAATCTTAACTGATGTACTATGAGCAGTGCTATCAAATATTCTCAATGGAGCTAGTCTGCAACAATGCTTAGTTTCTAAATGCTGGTAAGCTACTGATTATTTAGTTTGTGATTACTTCAGAGTAAAGATCTTACATTTTGGAAAGCCTGCATAAACAGTAGGCACTGATAGAGATAAATAATATACTGTAATAAGGATTCTTATGATGGTAATATATGATGCACAGCCATTTTCCAGATGCTGCAGAACTAATTGTGCTGGCAACTGAAGCAGCCAAATCCAAAACAGATCCATAAGGGCAATTATCGTTGAACCAATCTCATCAGTGAGAAATGTTTCATCCCTACAAACTCCTGTCCACAATAGCACAGGCTTCGTAAAGTTAATGAAAGGCAGTCTGCCCCTAATATAGTTGTAAAGTCAAAAAAACTCCCATACAGGTGACTCAAATTAATTTGAGTCAGAAATGGTGTAAAGAAGAGCCAGGACTAAGAACATTTTAGAATAGAATAGAATTAACCAGGTAGGAAAAGATCTTTGAGATCTTCGAGTCCAACCTATCATCTAACACCATCTAATCAACTAAACCATGGCACCAAGCGCGCCATCCAGTCTCTTCCTAAACACCTCCAGTGATGGGGACTCCACCACCTCCCTGGGCAGCCCATTCCAATGGCAAATCACTCTTTCTATGAAGAACTTCTTCCTAACATCCAGCCTAAACCTTCCCTGGTGCAGCTTGAAACTGTGTCCTCCATCAGAGCAAAAAGTAATCTCCTAACACAGTGGTGTGACACCACTGCAAAGCAGCCTCTGTGTGTAAGAAGAGGTGGCTGACATAGACTCCACAGTGACCCAGGAAAACAATGTAGTGGCACAACTGTGTTACTGGAGGTCCATCAGCACCCAAACATCCCTTATGCCCCCAAGCATTACAGCAAAGCTGGCCCCACCTTCCTCATTGGTTTGTTTGCAGGGCAAAGTATTTCTTCACATGAAGAAGAACTGTATCCTCCTCAGGTTTTAAAGAATTAGATGAGGAGGTTGCACTTGGTGCCATGGTCTAGTAGTCATGAGGTCTTGGGTGACAGGTTGGACTTGATGATCTTTGAGGTCTTTTCCAACCTTATTGATTCTATGATTCGATGTGCTTTAAGACCAGAAAGGATGACTAGAGGATCTAGTTTCACTCTCTTTAAACCAAAGTCTAAAAACTTCACCCAGGTACACAACCCACACAAAAACACCAAGAGGCTGACTTCCAGCACCTTGCTTCCTAGACACCATTGAGTTAGATTTTCAGTCTTTTTCATCCTCCCTCATAAATCAGCTCTCAATTATTTTAGTAGCAAGCTAAGTTGTATCACGTAAAGAAAAATAATGACCTTTAAAATAGGAAGTTTACTTCTGCAGACAATAATTGCTACTGTAGCACAGATGAACTGTTAAGCAGGCCCACAAAATGGGCCTCAAACCCTTGGATTAAAAACAAAATAAAAGGTCAAACACAATTAAGTACCTACTGGAGAAATAACCCACTCAGGTCTATTTGCCAAGTACTGTGAACAAGTTAACCACATACATCATTATGTTCTGAATCCCATTACAATCATATGGCACAAACCTGATTGCAATTACAGTGCCTTAGGCAGAAGTCATTTGAAGTAGAGAATCACTACCCTGGACAAGTTTTATAAATTATTCTCATTGATTATCATTTCCAATTAGAGGAAATAAAAGCAATAAATGGCCACTTTGATGTTGGAAGTGGCTTTTCACCTACACTCTTACCCTAACAGATGAGGGTTAAATTTACTGTGACAGCACCTAACCACAATTGGTCTGGCCTGTGATTTGATGGCAGCAGTGTCAAATCGGTAGCAGGCTGAGTTGGTAAAAGCTTTATATGCAGTGCTCATATCAGAAGTATGCTTATTAGTATCCTAGGGAGCTGGAAAACATAGGCATTTTCCAGCTACCTACTTTACCTTTTGGCAGCATAAAAAAAAAAAAAAAAAGAATCATAGCTATACTATTACCTACAGAGGGATTTTTCACAAGGAGACACATTTTTCTCTTTTATATTATTTTCTTCTAGTTAATGGATCTTAACTTTATTAATTTCAGCTCCACAAACGTTAGCATCCCCAATAACAACCACTAACCACAAATAAGCAAATCACAGGTAACATCCTCTTCCCCAAACAAAGAAAATATTGTATTTCTCTAACGTAATACTGCCTCTTTCAGTTAGCACAGCTGTGTGAAATTAAATACAAAAAGTTCTAGTGACTGATTTTTTTGCTAATCCTGTGCAACATATTTTGCAAAGGTGTCAAAAAGAAATATAGTTCAGTCACTGAATACTGAATGGAAATCATTTACTTTACAATCTAAACTTCTCTATTTACATAAAAATAACCTTGCTACAGCAGAAATGTTAGGCTAACACGCAAAATTAATGGAGTCCAAGTGCATATTACTCTAAATGGCTTATTTTATAGCCACAGCATTAGATTGGAACAGGTTGCCCAGGGAGGTGGTAGAAGCCTCATCCCTGGAGGTTTTTAAGGCCGGGCTGGATGTGGCTCTGAGCAACCTAAGCTAGTGTGAGGGGTCCCTGCCCATGGCAGGGGGGCTGGAACTAGATGATCCTTGAGGTCCCTTCCAACCCTAACAATTCTATGATTCTATGATCTAAATATAAGACATACAGTGACACTTGCAGTATATTTTAACGTGCAAACAGTATTTCAAAAAAATGCAAGAGGTAAGCTTCAGAAAAGGACTTTTCTAAAACTGCCATCCTCTCTAAAACCTGTATTTGCACGAAAGTCTTATCTTACTATGTTACTTACCACAGAATTGTTAGGGTTGGAAGGGACCTCAAAGATCATCCAGTTCCAATCCCCCCCGCCATAGGCAGGGACGCCTCACACTAGCTCAGGTTGCTCAGAGCCACATCCAGCCTGGCCCCTTCCAGAGATGGGGCTTCCACCACCTCCCCGGGCAACCTGTTCCAGTGTCTCACCACCCTTATGGTGAAGAACTTTTTCCTAATACCCAAACTGAATCTACCCCTTCCTAGCTTTGCTCCATTCCCCCTAGTCCTAGCACTGGTCACTGTTTGTTACACATGCCTCAACAGTCTCTCCATGAAGGAAATTAATCACTACAGCTTTTAGTTACAGGACCTGACTTTCTAATCCCAACTGCAATGCTCCTGGTTCCATCACCTAGCACAGGGGGGCTTCCATTAGAGTGTGCTATTAGCCAGGAGTCCTCCGAAGAGCTCTGCATCCTCCGGGAAGAGCCATAAACACAAGCTGCAATAAGTGCCAGCTGGGGAGAGAAATCCATTGCTGTATCTCTTTAACAGGAGAAGTTGCTCCTCCACACAGCTGGAAAGCTGCTCTCAGGCTCCCCTTTGGAGACAGCCAGGAGACAGCAGTTCATGTTCATCAGGAATTACTTGTTTGCTTTCAAATTCCTTTAGCCTGAAGCAATATTTTAACAAACAGGATAGACTTTTGAAAGATGCTGTGCCATATAGCTGGGATAGACTGCAGACTGCTGTTCTGGGAGCAAGGTTCCCCCTCCACTCTCTGAGGCTGAGGGAAACTGGTATTTTTGCTAGCAGCAACCATAAGCCTGAGAAACATGGCATTTTCACCGAGGAGTTGTCAGGTCTCTTGGGGCCAGGGCTCCAGGAGGGCTAAACACTCTGTTGGCAGCAATGACGCTGTGCTCTGGGAAACCAGCTGCCTTTCCAGACCTAACTGATGTTTTCAAACATCTAGGCTTTTTGCTGAGGACCTAAGAGGTAAGTGCCATTTACTGCTGGGACTTCAGAGTGCAAGAATACCGGGTTTTTCTGCAGGAAATAACTTCAAGCATTAACTTCCATTTCAGCCTGCCATGAGTCCAGATGAAGCTGCAAGAACTCACCTTTGACTTACTGAATTACTTTAAATGAAATATTTTTGAAAGATCCTTCAACCAGCTCTCTTCCCCCACTGACCCAGCAACTCCACCTCAAATTCACCATGTCTGATGAAGCTGTCCCCTCAGAATTCCACACAGAAGGATTAGAAGAAATAGAGAGGACAAGGAAGCAGTAAGGAAAAAAGTTAATCTCGGCTTTTTCTTGTCCAATGCCTGACTCTCATATTAATGAAGAACAATAGAAGAATAATAAAACAAACCAAAAATAGATCCTCTGTACACAGAGGGTACTTCTTAGCCTTTAAATAGGACTGAGTCATTCCCAACAACCTGTAACCCTGTGGAGCATACAGTTCATGACAGTACTAAAGGAAGATTTGATGTGCAAACCAAGCCACGATAATGAGCAATGGCAGATCTGCACACCAGAACAAGAGGACACAGTCTCAAGCTGTGCAAGGGGAAATTTAGGCTCAGGGTGAGGAGAAAGTTCTCCCCAGAAAGAGTGATTTGCCATTGGAATGGGCTGCCCAGGGAAGTGGTGGATTCACTGTCACTGGAGGTGTTCAAAAAAGGGACTGGACGTGGCACTTGGTGCCATGGTTTAGTAGTCATGAGGTGTTGGGTGACAGGTTGGACTTGATGATCTTTGAGGTCTTTTCCATATGATTCTATGATCAGGTCCTTTCACCATAGTACAATTCATCTACTGAAACTGTAGGCATGAGTAAGGATGGCAGTATGCGAGAGTAGATGAGAGGGACAAAGTTAATGATTAAATGCCCTTGGACTTAACTTGTGACCTCATTCCTTCATAAACAGCAAAGAGTGAGGGAACTGGTGTGTGGATTAAACAACCTGGCATGGTTAGCTGAGCATGTGAGATAAAGAAATCGCATACTACACACATTCTTGGGCTGCCACGACGGGCAGGCTGCAGCAGCAACACAGAAGATTCAGGTAACAGCTGGACTCCAGAACAACCTAGCTGCATACCTGGGGAGATGATTACACTTCTTCCACAGGTAACAAGGCAGCTGCTGCTGACTAAGGAGAGCCAAGAGGCATCAACAAACACCCTTTGTGTCCTCTTCAGAGCAGTAAGAAACAAAAGGGCAAGAACCTACATAAAAAAGAAGTCACTTTACAGACTCTGTTCTGTGCAGCACACAGCTCTCCAGGCTGAACTGAGACCAACCCAGAAGGGCTGGTTAACTTCACAGTCTTTCCTGTTGCCTTCACAAATCCAACTCAGAAGCCTAATTCCAGGCTCCTCTGTTTTGTCAGCAAAATATAGTCCATTTAAGCTCTAGAAACTGTGTTCAAGAGGTGTCTTTGTACATCTAAGAGAATAAAGTCACCTGAGTGAAGCAGAAGGGCATCTTTGTTTTCCTGCTCTGTCTGCACTGCTTCTTTATTTACAAAGGGACCCTAGTCCATTTGAATTGCAGGTACAACCATGAACAAACCACCTTGTCCTATGATGAATTTCCTTTCCCAAGGACCAAGCATGAAGCAACACTGGAAGTCCTCCAGCCCTGTCCTTTCTCATACTCTGGTAATCAGATAAAGGTACTTTCTGATATACAACTATGTGGGAGAGAGTGTCACCTTCACAAATTTGCCACATTTTCTCTTTAGAAACACTAATGAAAGTGTAACAGAGCTTGTTATAGATATTAAGGCATAACCAGACATGATGAATTTTTGGAAGGAAATGAGTACAACTGTGGTGATCTGTACTGGAAAAAAACAATTGCTACTGGAGATCTACCTGGCCCGAATCCTGCAACCAAAAGATTGCATCAGCAGCTGCATATAGGAAAGACAGGGGGAACAGTCCTTCTGACATCACTAATAGCAGAGAAGTTCAAACCAAAGAGGCATTTACCTTCTCCACCACTATTCTTCCTTTTTAATCCCTACCTTTGCAGGTGGATACATAAACAGGTGAGCTACACATTAGAGCCTAGCTTTCTAAGCATTAGCATGCTCTGGCACCATCAAGCTGCAGAGCTCTTCTTCACTCGGACTTCCTCCTTCAGTTGAATCAAGCTTAACCCTAACCTGCACATAAAGCTCTCTTCCTCTGGAGTCCCATTAAACTCTTGTCCTCAGAGATAGACAGGGAGTTCCATCTGTAAGTAGTTCACCACGTGGCAAAGCATTTCATTTTGCTTTTGACTTTGCCACTTTAAAGTTTCACTGATTTCTCCTTGTTCTTCCCTGGCAGCAGCAGAGCATTTCTTGTTCTATAAAGCCTATACCGTCATTGTCTGTAACCTTTTATCATCTCACTTCTGATTCATCTGATTCATTTCCTCTCCAAGGAAAACAGTCCCAATCTTCTCAGTCTTGTACTATATGAAAGTTTTCCCTTGTCTGTTTAAAAACTGATTTAGGTAAACAGTTAAAAACGTGCTCTGTTATCTTAGCTTAAACCTGTAAATTGCCTGTACATATTAAATTTTTATTAGCTAGGTTTAACTGAATTATGTGTATCCACACAGGATTTTTCACCAAATTCCTAAAGTCAGTATGAAATCATATAATTTGATAAAGCAGAGCAAATGAAAATGTAGTTAAACCATAGCTACTTTCTGATCCATGAGGACTTCCAGGAAGAATTCAGACAGTGCTTGGGGAAAGGGTATGTTTCAGCAGACCCCTCAGAGATAGTAATCTCCATTATCCTGATATTCATGAACCTCCCATGCATAGCCAGGAGTAATTCTTCTGAAATATTTTCCACCAGCAACACAGGGATTTGTTACAGAATTAACACGTTTTTACCTTGATAGCACCTCCGTTTACAGGAGATAGCTTATTGCCTGGGAAAGTCAAATGGCTGTTAAACCACAGACTCTTAATTCGGCTGCAAGCGAGCCGTCCTATTGTATCCAGAACACAACAGAGACATCATGAAATCTGCTATAAAAATCAATGTAAAAAAAAAATATATATAAAATACATGCATTGTTAAAGTTTAAACAAAGGATATTTGCCAGTCCATTCCAAGGCTTAGCTACATTCAAAAATCCAATGGAAGCTGGCTTCTACACCCAGAGGCATACACACATTTGCTCGTGGAATAAAAGTAATAAATTATGGCTACTAAATGCATGGTATTTCTTAATGATAGCATTCATTGTTATACTCATAATAACACATTGGGGGGGGGGGGGGGGAGAATTCATTGAAAAGCTGCCAACGGATTTTTAATAAAAAGTACTTTCCAATAGAAAGCAACATCCTTATCTACCAGTCTACAAAGTGCTTGAGTATTTCACATGGAATTTAGAGGCCCTGCTTTGCAATAGAAACTTATGGAAAGTTACAAAGAAGAAAATAGTTCTGAAAATCAAATATACAGGTCACTGAATTGAAAGAAAGTAATTTCCCATGTTAGCGTTAAGATCTACTATACAGGCATACAAATTTGCATGCAAATCAAGACTTCACTTACTGTGTATTTTGCCTTACTTAATTTAAAATGAAAAGGACTGAACACCTCCTGCCTTCCATTTCACCTATTAAGTTGTTGCTGCCAACGGGGCCCTCACAAAGGTGTTTCCATTGAGGCTAATCACAGAGAAGAGGTGTGCACATAAACACAAGAAAGCTAATGCTTAGGTTAGAGAGAGCAGCCACCAAGGTGCCTGTCAAGTCCACCTCTATTCACACAGTAATTGTTGTACTCCCTGGAATGCTGACTAGACCCATCATGATCTCTAGTTATCCCCCACTGAATCATTTTCAAAATCGGTAAATAATACAGCTAACATAAAAGGAGAGATGTCTGATAATGCAGCCTCACAGACCTCACTTTCACCACATGCACGCACATGGTGAAAGAAGCTGAGAAAGACACAGCCAATCCTGGTCACTGCTGCAGCTGCAGTCCTGGCAGAGATGCTCCTTCGATTTCTTTGTGTCCACCCCATGTGTGTGTCCACTTGGCAGTTCCCTGTATCTTTCATTCCTCTTTTCCCACAGGGAAATATGTCAGCAGCTTTCTGCCCCAGGCTGCTCCCTGCCAGCAGGACATGCTAGCTGGATGGGCAAAGCTGCTGTGAGAAAGGCTTATACAGAACCACATTTAGCTTCAAAACGCCTTCCTGCCAGCTTACTTTCCCTGCCAAAATCCACTATCTACAGCTTTCAAATGCCTCCCCTTCATAATCACACCTCCTACTATTCTGAAGACTATTTTGTGGGAACGCTGAATATATTTGTTGGCTCACTGGCCCCTAGCACGCTGACTGCTCATTCAGTAACATTCACACAAGACTGGAAAAGACTTGTCATCATCTTACTATTGGGCACTCTGTTACTAGCTTACTACTGTTTTCCTCTGCAGCACAGGTCCAAATTGGATGTGAGACACAAGAAAGTGCCAGTAAAAGCTCCGGTTCACAGTCAGGAACTGGTCACTGGCCGCAGGCCAAAAGCAGACACATATTGGCACATGACCATTAACACAAGGTTTGCCATGAGTAAGGTCTTTCCCATTCATCTTTTTGTCAATATTTGAAAGGTGCAAACATCCTACAGTGATGGCATTAGTCAAAAACTTGAGCATGCATTAGGGCAAACAGATTCTTTTGCTTATGTAGCCAGGTCTTCTCAGGAGGAGATTCCGGCAGAGATCACACAGCCTACAGTATAATTGTTTCCTGACTGTCTAAATATCAGACAAGGAAAGAAGGGATTAAAGTCTTCCTGCTCAACAGCACATCTGCCTCCCAGACCCATTCTTCTCACAGTCTGCTTCTGGACTGACTTGACTCTCCTGGACTCAGCAGAGCCACATCAAATACACCTGAGACTTTCCTGCCAGGGGTCCGAATTGTCAGCTAAAGTAACCACCGAAGTCCCCAAAAGCTACACGGGTAGGGTAAAATGGGACAACCCAATATGCATACTTTCAGTTGACATATGGTAATTTTAAAGGGGGTGGCATGCTGCAGCAATTATGAAAAGGCTGACTGACAGTTGGAAGTTACAGCCTAGCACAAAAGAGAGAAAATGAAAGCAAAACATGACTCAACTGTTCCTGTGCCACCTGCCCTAGGTGATCATGTTCTCACAGGGGGGTTGGACTCGATGATCTCTGGAGGTCCCTTCCAACCCCTAACATCCTGTTCCCTTGTATGCTCACACTTGTTGACAAATATTTGTAGGCATGAAAATTTGACCCTTTCTTAAGAATGCCATCACCAGCTGCTGATAAAAAGGGATCCTGACCATTATAGATGTGTTACTGATGTTCTTGCAAAAGCAAGTCGACAAACCACTCTTTTCGTATAAATCTGTTGTGCAGGCTGAGGCTCTAGTGTCAACAGAAACATTTGACATTGTTATGCATCCCTTCTACATAGGAAAATGAAAAGGAGACCACTTGGAATTTCAGCTATTGCATTGTAATTTTTTTAAATGTCACAACTGAAGGAAAATGCAAGTCTGCTGATGCTTTCAACTTTAACAGAGGCTTCAAAGCTATTGTTCAGTTATTATGCCAGCACTTTATAGGAACTACCTGATACCAAAACCTGATTCAGGCTAAGTAACACATCCCCAGTGCACTTTTACTGACTTCTAAGGCTGGTTTTGATATAGTAGGAAATACAATTTTACACTTTTCAAACACCATGCTGACTGCTCCATGAATGTCTAAGTATACAGGTTTCAATGCTTATAGATAGCATAAGGGTGAGTTTCAAGAGGATGGGGCCACACTCTTTTCAGTGGTGCCCAGCAACCAGTTCACTTCCATCTGAACATGAGGGAAATCTTCCCTTTGAGGGTGCCACAGCACTGGAACAGGGTGTCTGGAGAGGCTGTGTAGTTTCCTTCTCTGATGACCTTCCAAACCCTCCTGGACACAGTCTTGCACAACCAGGCGAATCTGCTTTAGCAGGGGGGTTGGACTAGATGATCTCCAAAGGTCCCTTCCAACCCCTTCCCTTCTCTGATTCTGTGATTGCTGCTTTATGCATTTTCTGTTATTTTGGCTTTTAAATGTAATGTTATTCTTACCAAACTGTGGTACATATGCTTTTCCCCCATTATTTTATGCACCACTATAATACAGCAGGTCTTGGCTGGAAGCAGATCTTAGTATTTTCTACCTTTACTCTGCGCAACATACATACAACTTTGTGCACAAAGTAGCTTGGAGCACAGTGAATTTCTGTATTTATCATTTGGTACCTCACCTTTTAAATTCTCTGCAGTGATCTCCACATCTCCTTTTAGAGGTCCTGAACCTGAGTTCTGAAGTCCTGTACTCTTCCTCACAGTCTTCTGGGTAGCTGTGATGGTCTCTGCTGCAGCATCAGAAGGGAACTCATGATGTACAACAAAGCAAGGACCACACTGCATGCTAAGACTATTGATACCACAGAACTGTGTGTCAACAGGTGTGACTGCTCTGACCTGCATCTTAAAAATGGCAAAGGTCCTACCTATGACAGATCCACCTACAATTTTCCTTTGTGTAGCTGAGAAACAAGTCACCTGTATCAGCAAATAAGAGAGCAACACCTTAGCCACTTGTTAAGTGCTGTATCACTGTGTCTTCCTGCCCCTAGTTCTTAATAATACAGTACATAATACATAAGTGCCTGTTATCTATGGTTATCTCATTCTAATGGCTCTGGTTTCTTCCAGTTATCATCAAGCTGTAAATGTATATCTAAGAGGAGTCATGAAATTATCATAGCTAACACGCGCAGAGATTTGTGAAATGCAGACTGGCGCTGCAGTCAGGTGTCTTTATGTGGGGCTCTGCTTGTGCCTGCAGACAGCATGGGTGCTATGGATAGTTCTGAGCCACAGCCTATGGCACAGTACAATCCAACAGATAGCCTGTTGTGAGCAAATCTTGCTTTAAAGCAATAGCAGTTAAGTACAGTTGTGTCTGCATTACTTGACCTTAGTAATTGTTCTGTATGCAAAAGGATATGACTATGAAACAATAATTAAAGAGAGAAAAATGCCAAGTCTTATTAGCAGGCAGAACAACATGCACAGCAGAAACCAGGCCAGATAGAGAAGTCAGAGCTTTGTCCCAGCCCTGAGCAACATTTCCCAACACTGTGTCCTTCCAATTCTGATGTAGATCTGGCTCATTATGTCATGACAGTCCTGTGGTATGGCTCTTCCTGGAAAGATTCTCTGAGTCATATTGACCATGATTGTCTCTGACTCTGTAATCTCCACATGGCTTCTCTTATAACTGACTCACCATTTATTTATCATCTGACCAGGATGTCTCCTCTTGGTAAGTTCAAGAAGTAGCACTTTTGGTTCCCATTTTGAAGTCTACCAAGGCTATGTGTTACATAAGACCACGACAGCAGGTGACAGTAAACTTCCACCACATTAGCCACCTCTCTTCTGTGGGAGTCAGGTAAAGTCAGGTTTGGCATGAATGTCTGACCCTTTGTTACTGCCTTGGTCCTCTTGGTCTCTTGAGAACCTGTATGGCTTTCCTTCCCATTAATCTTGCTGGTTTCCTTCCTTCTCTCTATAGAAACATATTTATGGCCTCCTCTAAATTTAAGTGCTCGCTGTCTAAACAAAAATTTCCCCACGTGCACAACAGGCACACTTTAACTACACTCACTAAAGTGACTACAGAACATCTGTGGATGCCTGCCTTTGACGTCATGCCAGCAAGCTCACTGATTCCTTGCATCCATGCTAACAGCCACCTGATAATGGTGTGTCATTTCCTGTGTCACACTACGTGCACATGGATGAAGATGACAGTGTGGGCGCAGCTGGTTCACCCAAAGCAGAAGTCAGTTTTATCACTTGGAAATTTCAGCATGACTCCCTGACACAGTAAAGTTGAAACACACTTCCAGTTATAAATCAGTTCTCTAGAATAGACTCTTACTAGATCAGGGAAAAATTAGTCTAAGAGTACATCATTTGAGAGTCATAGAAGAAATAAGACAGGAGAAAAAAAATTGGGATTTTTTTTGCTTCTAAGACCTTTGGGGATATCCCTTCTAGCCTATCTCAAACATTACTGTATCTGCTGGCTTTGGCAAGAACTTGCTGTTGCCTTTTATTTTACATGAAGCAATAGGTGGGAGGGAGTGAGCCAATTAATTATTAGAAGTGGCTTTCACATACCTTGAAAGTCTGTATGTCCTCAAAGCACACTCAATAAAGTTAACAAGGCTAACCAGAGCACTGCAAGAGGTCTCTGAAGGCCAGACAGGCATTTTGCAAACTCTGAGAGATGCTGTTGTGTGCTTCCTTGACTCCACATGGACCCCAATACACACTTCATAAAGTTCCTTCATCTCAAAATAAGAACCTTACAAACTCCTTCCAGTCCTACACAAAAGCTGCTGTTTTCAATTAGCTTTCCAGCAAAGACTCCCTCTCTGCCCTCTTCACCTTAAGAGCAGAAGTTATTTACATCCTATCCCCACATAACATGCTCAGCTGCCCAGCTGTGAGGACTTGCAGCTATCCTTCCTGTGTTCTGTCTGACTCACATGGTGACTACCTCAAGGCAATAATTCTCAGTAAAGCACTATGTATATTCATTATACCATAGATAATATCCAATTACTACTAAATATAAGCCCTATGAGGAGAGGCTGAGGGAGCTGGAGTTGTTTAGCCTGGAGAAGAGGAGGCTCAAGGGAGACCTTATTACTGTCCGCAACCACCTGGAGGGAGGTTGTAGCCAGGTGGAGGTTGGTCTCTTCTCCCAGGTAACCAGTGCCAGAACAAGAGGAAACAGTCTCAAGCTGCACCAGGGGAGGTTTAGGCTGGATGTTAGGAAGAAGTTCTTCACAGAAAGAGAGATTGGCCATTGGAATGGGCTGCCCAGGGAGGTGGTAGAGTCACCATCACTGGAGGTTTTTAGGAAGAGACTGGATGGGGCTCTTGGTGCCATGGTTTAGTTGCTTCGATGGTGTTGGATGATAGGTTGGACTCTTTTCCAACCTGGTTAATTCTATTCTATTCTATTCTATTCTATTCTATTCTATTCTATTCTATTCTATTCTATTCTATTCTATTCTATATAACAGCTACAAAAATTGTGGTGGGTATTTTTGGTTTTTTTGGTTGGTTGGTTGGTTGGTTGGTTTGGTTTGGGTTTTTGGTAGCAGCTAGCCCTTTCACTCAGGGTTTATCTCGAGCATGTTAGTTTGGATCCAAAAAGGGATTTTCTGCTATGGAATCCTGCAAATGAATACAGACTTAGTAATATCCTCAGTGAGACAATCATCATTAGTTAATAGCAAAGAAGAGGTACCAGTGGTGCATGAGGCACCTGATGAAATCAATTAACACAGAACCTATGCTAATGGAACAGACATAGGTTCCACTCTGTTTTATTTTTATTCTCCAATCAATGACAATAATCCTTTGCAGATGGTCAAGAACTAAATGGGAAAATACTTATTTTATATGCCTGCAGTACTTTCTGTTGTTGATCACATTATCTCTGCAAATGACTTGTGTAGAATATCTTTTGGGAAAGAATAAACTCTCAGCCAAGGTGTTCAATGCAATGAACTCAGAAGCCCGTGAACAGCAAGTGTGTTAACCAAGCTTTGGGCTTGAGTTTGTAGTTTTTATTCACCCAACACTTGCTTTTCAGTCAAGGAAACTATTTCTATTCTGCTTCTGTAATGTAATAGTAAAAGATATAAGGAAAATAACAGCTGTATTTAAACACAAGCAGAAGCCATTAGGCATTAAAGAGTTACTCTTTTTTTTTCTAGTAAATCCTGGCTGTCTAACAAATTTTATACATACATACTGTCCTTGTCCATACTGTGAGCCAAACTGTGTCTCATTTTATCCCAGTTAAGATGCTCTACTTACTATAGTTTCTGAAATAATGTATATTCCCCGTATAGCCCAGAATCCAAAGTGGGGAAATGAAACAAAACCATTTTCATTGTAAGCAGATGAGAATTCCAGAGACACAGAGAAAGGATGAGGAGTGAGGAAATAAGAAACTACTGTAAAACACTTAATATCTGTAATGTCTTTTAAGATTTGTTCTTTTCTGTTCTACATATTTAAGCATCACATCAGAACCTGGTTTGAATGATTACTTTTATGGACATTATTAGTAGCGCCCCACTTGTCATTTTTCTTATGTAGAGCTGCAGCCCTATTTTCTTTACTCTTTAGGTATTTTCTGAGGCAGGGTGTTGGAAACTAGTAATTACTGAGGCTGTACAACTTTTTGTACACTTACCAGACAATTATTATTGACAGCTAGTCAGTACAAAAATCCACCTAGCGCAAACTGCTGGGAAATAATCCCACTCTCTGTGTCAGCAACATGACTACAGCTGGGCAGAGAACATGGAACCACACAAAAACTGAACCAGTTTGCACATCAGTACCTATATAGCCCTCTTAGCTCTGAGCAATTAAGTAAACCTTAACCTCAGTATAGTAAGAATTACTGTGCTGTAAGGGTGCAGTATGACACAGTAAGCTTTTACCACTGACAGAGATGGTATAAAAACACTGTGAACATCTAGCAAAACACTGGGAATAGCATGCAACAACATGAGTATTGTTCTTTACTAGCTTCATTGATTACTCATTGTTTGAAGCCTCAGATTTGTTACAAGCTGGCACTCAGACCTTGGACAGGAATTCCTGTGAATCCTGGGCTTTTGAGAACAAGCTCTGTGTAAATGGGAAGGCTATGGCATGCACTGGCCAAGCCCTGGGCTGTCATGTGCAGTCCTAAAGAGGACTGCTTTCCAGTTGCAGCACACAGGCACAAACACATACCACTACAGCTCAGTAAAGGCAACGTCCCCACTGTTAAGAGAAGATAACAAAGCCCTTTTCAGTGCTGCATCTTCTTCCAAGTAGAAATCCTCACAACCCTTCTACAGCCAAGACAAATTTGCCTCTGGCCAGAGAGCCAGTTCTGTGTCTTCTGCACATAAAATCTGTGGTTGTACTTTTTCAATGACTCAAGAGCGTTGTTTAGCTCCCACCCATAATGTTCATTGTTTATGTCCCTGGATTTGTTAGCTAATCAACTACATATGCACTTAATTTCCACTTTGGAGCAACTCTAAGTAGTACTTACTTTTCACAAAATCTCTGCATTCCAATGAATATTTCCATGTTTAGCCCTGGAACCAGAGTGTGACCAGTTTTTCAAGCTTCATCCACTTATTGATCAGTTGGTTGAAAAATTTAAACAGCTGTTTGCTCTTAGCCAAAACATTTGTCATGTAATTTATTTAAGGAGAGAGCTATTTCAAATACCATACTCTTTCCTTTAGAAGTCTCAGTATTGGGTAAGATTCTAAAGAATCATTCATATGCACTATCATGTATGTTGTTTCAGTACAGACACAGACAAAATGCAGAAATCAATTCCTCCCTCTCTAACTATGCTTTAACATCAAACTACTCCTGGACCCCATTCTCCACATTCCAGATTCTCAATAAGCAAATAAAGGCATTTAAAATTTATATTTACTTAAGGTAGATTCTTTCCTGTATCAGCAAAAAGAATTCTCAGAATACAAGATAGAATAATTTTGGAGCTGTGAAAATTATGAGGCCTGATTCCCAATATATATTCTCCTTATGGATTTTCTGATGTGTAGTAAAATACGAGTTTATTAGTATTGCCTTCACTTGAGGTACTAACAGTTTGTACCTTTCTCTCTATTCTTATCCTCTGCTTATTTTTGTAATAAAGGCACAATCCTAGGTTCATCTAAGGATTCTCGCACTAGAAGGCAAGAGAAGTATGAGAGGCAGAGTACATCTAACACATAGAAATGCAGAAGTAAACCTTCCTGCACAGCAAGGCTTTCAGCTCACAGTGAATTTCCTCTGTTTTGATTTTTCTTTTAATTTGATTTTTTTTTATACTCCTCAGAGCAGATGGCCCTTGGGCCTTGCTCACTGAAACAGGTTAATGGCATGGTTAATAGCTTTGCTGCCCACAGCAACAATACAAAGGATCCAAACCTCTGCTTCCAGAGAGACCTGCCAGGCACTGAGGCTCTGGGCAGCCATTCCAGGTAGATGTGTCTGGGAGCCTCCCCACTATACCATGAATTAGAGCCTAGCCTGGGGCTGTGACTTGGAAGTCTGCAGGACAAACATCTGAATATAAGGGACTCAGCACATCCTAGGTCTGTGGCTTTGGGACAGATTCACTACTCAGCCAGAAGGCTCTGGGAGTTCTGGAAGAACAGCATGCTAGTGCAGAATAGGGATTTTTCCAGACCATTTCATAATGAAGATATTGAGCTATGTAAATCAATACCAATATCATGATGGCCCTGCATGGAAAGGAGCAAGTTAAGAATGAAGCATAGGTGCTTTAAAGGGGACCTGAATAGACAGAGTTGATGTTACTGAGCTGGGGAATGATTTCTGAAGCACTCTTAGCAATGAGTTAGAGAAGACCCTATTACTCTCCAGCTCTGCCCACACTTTAAAGATACACCAGAACTTCTGTTTGACATCAAACTCTCAGAACAGCAACAGCCACAAGTAAAATTTTCTGCCATTTCTGGATGGCTAAGAATTTGTCCATTCAGACAATGGCTTGACCTTGACTATTCATGCTGGCATTACATCTTGGTAGGACCATAGTCCATGATACACGTGGCATAAAGCCTTCAGTATTTGGAAACTTCAGCTAATACAAAGTGTCACATTTCATAAAATTAACAGAAGCTGCTATCATCAGCAACTGGGACTGTTGTCTACCTTTGCTTTGCACTTATACACTACTGATTTCAGTTTCCAGCTTTTAGATCTTAACTTCAGGTTGCTCAATGGGCTGGGTTGAGTTAATCTGAAAAAAACACCTGAACCTCCAGGGAAAAGACTGTGGTGACAGCTATTCACCCGTGCACAATGGAACTACCTAAGAAGGGAGGTTGTAGCCAGATGGAGGTTGGTCTCTTCTCCCATGCTACCAGCACCAGAACAAGAAGACACAGTTTCAAGCTGCACCAGGGGAGGTTTAGGGTGGATGTTAGAAAGAAGTTCTTCACAGAAAGAGAGATTGGCCATTGGAATGGGCTACCCAGGGAGGTGATGGAGTCACCATCACTGGAGGTGTTTAGGAAGAGACTGGATGAGGCAATTAGATGGTGTTGGATGGTAGGTTGGACTCAGTGATCTCAAAGGTCTTTTCCAACCTGGTTAATTCTATTCTATTCTATTCTATTCTATTCTATTCTGTTCTATTCTATTCTAAAGATAACATAAGCACATCTGATCTGCCACTGGAGTGATCTGCCCCACATCTTCCCATCATCTGCTTCAAGCATGAACTGCATTTCTTAAGGCTTCTCTTCTCTAAATCTAAATACATAGTAACATATGGGTTTCCAAACCAAATGAAACTAAATACATAAGAGAAATTGTGAAAAAAAAATGTGCCACCTGACCTACCACTTGTGGAGGATGAATGAAGAACCACTGTATTGTTGACAGCAGTAAATACACTAGCAGAAGGCTTTCAGAGGCTGATGATTAGGTCATGTGTACAGTAGAACAGCATTTCTGAGTTAATACCAAGTGCCTTTCCCCAAAGCACTCAGCTTTTCCCCTCTAGAAGCTCACTCCTGGGAAGCACTTTCACACTGTGCTATTACAGGTGAGAATTCTGGGAAATGACAAATAAGCCCACAAAACACTTCAGAACTCTTATATCAAACACTGGCAAATTGTTTTTGAACCAGAATACAATGTACTCAGCCCAGATAGGCTCGCTTTTACTGTAACCTTGGCATGCTCATTTCCATGTAAATACAGAGAAAGTTCTTCACCTTGGAGCTATTTCACACGGGGTTTGTATCTGGAATGTAGGTATAAAGGGAAAAAGCTCTGGGTATGCTTGTAAGTCGTTTTTGCTAAACAGTTTGAGCAGACCTCAGACACGAGAGAGTTTTCCTCAGTGAAAAAAGCAAAATGCTCTTATTTGTGTATACAAGATTACATTACCAAATCTATACCTAGGACCAACTTTTGGAGGACTTGGGGTATAACACAGTACTTCAGAAAATGGAAACACTTGTAGCATCCTGCCTGCAGGTAAGTGCTTTAAAGTTCTAACTCTGGGTACCACCCCTGAGAAAACTGATCAGCTGTGCCAGAAGTCACCCATAATCACCAATTTGCAATAGAATGGTAGAGCTGCCTTCGGCTTTCAAAGTGCTCCTCACACCATACCCTTGCAAGGATGCTACCACTCCAGTATCAGCTGGAATGAACCCTTGGTAAAATTCCTGGGCCTTCATCCCTTTGCTCGAGTCACAGAGTGGCAAGACAGCATGACAGCCCACCCACACAACATGTCATGGGCATCAGCTGCAGCTTCTGCCAGGAACAAACAGCCAGCTTTGCCTGTTGTTCTCTCCCTCAGTCATTCACTTCACCATACTGGTGAATGTCAACATGGTTCCATATATGGGGGTTAGATTCACATGCTTTTAGCTAAAATAACAGAAAACATTGTAGGAGTTTTCTCCTACATTCCAGGAGAAAAAATATCTTCTGAAGTGTTTTGCTTTAAGAGGGGAAAAAAAAAAAAAAAAGTATCCTTATGGAATCAATTGTCATCTACTCTACTATTTCTGCTTAATTTTCTCCCACCTAAATGGCAACTATGCTCTAAAGCACTGAGTACTGTATACTTAATAAATTATAAAGTCAATCTTCACAATTTCTCTTCTCATAAAATTGGTCAGACATGGTTTCTACATCGAAAGATATATGGGAGGCAAGCTAGGCCCTCCTCCAACAAAGCACTTAAACATACCCTTCAACATGTCAGCATTCCAGCTGAAGACAATGGGCTGTATTTCAAGTCATGCACGTGTTTCACAATTTTATTGAAGTTCAAAGTCAATACACATCAGAGAAAAAAAAAATCCTCCAATATCCATAAAGTTGACACTATGGTAGCACCTTCTACTGAAATTCCACAGATTAGGAAACTCCTTTCTTTGATTAATTCAGAAATGTTCCTCTTGGAAGCAATGACCAAAAAAAAAAAATAGCTTTATTAGAGCATAAATTTGACCCAGCTCCATTCAGACGAAAGCAAAATCCTTTTTACCTCCAGTGGAACTCAGTGATATAATAGAGACTTTTTTACACTTGAAGGATGATCCCAAAACCCAAGTCCTGATAGTGGAATCATGGAATATTGTAAAATCTTAATATTTAGTTACTCTTAAGTATACACATGCCAGGAAATCAGATTCTAATGTCCTTTATGATTTCCAGGTATCATGTTTACAGTTCTGGGATGTATCAGTGTGCCTCTGACACTTGTTTAAGGGTCAAACAAACAATGGTACTGTTATCTCAATCCATTCAGAAAGTTCTTAGATGAGGTTTCCAACAATTCTTGGGGTTTGTTTTGTGGTTGGAATGTTATTTTTTTTAACAATAGTGTTGGATTTTACTATCACTTTAGTGAGTTTTCACCTTCTCATCACATTTATGGTGCCAGATAGCTGAAATGCTTCTGCACTACTAAGAAGTACTGGTTGTCCTGGGACAGAATTCAGGAAAGATGCATCCATTTAGGGAGGGTTGAAATATCACAACACTTCCCAAAAATACCAGCTAAGCATTGCAACTGCCTTGGCAATAGCACACTTGGAAAAGTGACCAAAAAAAAAAACCCTAATACTTTAGTTTCTGGCAAATACAGGATAAAATGCTGCAATGCTGATCTATCTAAACATATTAATTAGTCACATCACAGATCCTCAGGCCTTCTCTAGTGTTCTTTCACCTTCATCCACATCTTCTTGTCCATGATTTGGTAAAACATCAGACAAACCGTGTAAAGGAGACTATTGAGCATGGATTTCTGCTGATGGCATGGCTTTTAAATGCTCAAGGCAGTGGCACAACCAACTCGTGTAAATGGCAGCCGTGGCTCTACATTTTAATTATTTTGAAATAAAAGCGTTTTAAGCTCCAGGAACACGATGCAAGGAAAGGGATTCTAGAAACAATCACATACACACAAATCATTTAGCTATCTACAGTAACATGCAGTCATGACAGAATGAAATATTCATTAGCTCAGGGGAGATGAAATTCTGTGTTCATCTATCACAATATGCAAATGACCAGTTATCATTAAAAACAAAACCCTTGAATCCACCTTATTAAGCTGTCCATGCCCTGTTCCAATGACCAGTCATCGATACTCTCTTTTATTTAAAACAATAGGATAGATTGTACCAAACAGTAACAAACCTGAAAGTGTAGGACGTAAATACTGCAAACTTGGGGTGTTTCCAGCCAGGTACCCTTTTTTTTTTTTCCAAAACACCTTCTATTTCTCATGAAAAATTGCAACTCCAGTCGTGCAAATACGTGGTGTGACATTGTTGTTGCATTAACCCGTTGCACTGCTGGTTTACACTCCGTCATTGTGTTACTGTTCTCACACATTTCTAACAAAACCAAACTATAGCACAACTAGTTGACGAAACACGACTCAAATCCAGTACCTGGTAACATTTCTTTTTTTTTCATTCACGCTAGGACTGTAATCTGGTTTGGGGTATCTGTCCATTCAAAGAATTACTCGGATTTCAATAAAATATAAACGGATGTTTTACGGTCCAGCACATACGGATCAGTTCTTGCAGCAATAACCGTATGACATGAAACTTACACATTTAGCAGTCTCTGACTATTACAGACCTACACACACACAATTCATCGGCTTCAGTTTGGTGAACTGAACATGCCGAGTAAAATGAATGGAAATGAAGACGGTGCCCACCACAGACAAAAGCACTGATCAATGCACTCCGATGACATTATCTTAATGGCAACCTTTTTCCATCCCATCCTCCCTACTTTCCGATTCTTCAGCGGCAGACATATCCGCACTAAAGGATGCAACCTGACCCATTTCTCTCTGAACTCCGTCACCCTCAGGTTTTCATTCGGCAGCCTGCAGCCGTCCCCCCGTTCCACAATGACACAGCAGGGCTGGAGGACACGGCGCCCATGCTCGCCCCCAGGTGACTCGCCCCTCGCCGCCGGGTGAGAACAGAGGCGAGGGGTGGGGCGGCCCTGCCGGCACTGGCCCCTCGAAGTGAGGTAAACTTTAGCGGCGGCACCTGGGCCGCCGTCCGCCGGGCCGCTCCCGCAGGGCGGACAGCAAAACCACCGGCGCCCAGGACCCCGCGCCTCCCCGCCCGGCCACCCCTGTGTCCTCAGACAACCTCCGCCGCCGGCCCCCCGCCTCCCGCCGCCGCGCTGACAAAGGGCGGCGCGGAGCTGCCTGCGGCGGCTCGGCCGTGGACGTTCGGG
Organism: Dryobates pubescens; assembly: GCF_014839835.1. Taxonomy (NCBI): domain Eukaryota; kingdom Metazoa; phylum Chordata; class Aves; order Piciformes; family Picidae; genus Dryobates; species Dryobates pubescens. The sequence continues at coordinate 22,236,838 of NC_071615.1, read as the reverse complement.
AGCGGACTCGTCGCAACCCCCCACCTGCCCGCCCGCCCCGCCGAGCGCGGCCGCGGGCAGCCGGCCCCTCCGGCGGGCACGGCGCCGGCCAGCCGGCCGGCGGCGGAGCGGACCTACCTTTTTGTCCTCTTTCTCGCTGCCGTGCTTCCGCTCTGGGTGGCCGCTGTCGGCGGCGGGGGCCGGCTCCGCGGGCTGCCCATCGCGGTGGTGCGGACGCTGGTGCGGGCAGCCGCCAGACCCCACCGCCGGGGGGATGGGCTCCGGGCACGGAGAAACTCCCTTAACATCCATCTCCATCTTCCAGTTCACTGTATTGCGAGACAAAAGCAGGCAAACACTTTCCACCACCCCGCGTCTCTCTCGTTCTTTCCTTTCTCCCTCTTTTCTTTTTCTCGTTCCTTCCTTCTTATTCTCCTTTTTTTTTTTTTTTTCCTTCCCTTCCTTGCTTCCTTCCCTCCTCCCTTCCTTCCCCCCCTCCCTCCCCACCCCCCTCAGGAGGCCGTGACACGCATGGCTCTGGCCGCCGCTGCTGCACCGATCCGGCGGCTGCAATTCTTCAGACTTTTGTATCCATCGGGCGTGTGTGCGTGTCCTTGGCACGCCGGCCTTCACTCGGCCCGAAACGGCAATCGCTAACTAAGCAGATCCTTCGCCACGGCGATCAACTCCGGGCCCCGGTCTCATTGTGGTGGTAATTTACTTTACGCTACATATGTCCCAGGCCCGGACAAGCCCTTCTCGCTGCAGCCCTTTGAACAAAGTTAACTGGAGAGAGCCGAGCCCGGGGAGGGGGCGGGGGCGAGAGGAAACCAGCGGGATTTAACACTGGGGAACTGACAATAAGCCGGTAATGTCAAGTAAAAGTTAAACCTCCCCCTTCCTCCCCTCCCCCTCCCCTCTCCACATCCCAGGCAAGCGCAATACAGCAAAGCAAAACAAGCGATTTCAGACCTGTGCAAGGTGCTGGTGGCGAGAAGAGACGAGCATTTACTCGACTGTTGCTTTTATTTTATTTTTCCCTCGCCTCCCCCCCAGTACCACCCGCTATTGCAAATGTGGGCTCCTTGATGTTAATTTCCTCTCCGCGGTCTGAGCGTATGTGTGTGACTGGAGCTCCCTCTCAGGCTGCCAACGCCACGCAGCACTGCACAAGGAGAACTGGAGTAAGGAGAAAAGCAAGAGCAAAGCCAGGCTGGAAGTCGAAATGAGAACCAGCCACCGGCTCTCCCATTTTATTAACACAAACGGAAGAAGAGAAAAGAAAAATAAAATAAATTAAAATTTAAAAAATCACGTGTAAGCCGCTAAATCCTTCGTGGCTGCTGTGTGCACACATCTTATTCCTCGTGTGAGCTTCCTTCTCAGACTGAAGTTAAACGGTAAGGAAAAATGCAATCTCACTAAGCACGCTTTATACCAAAATAAGAACTCCCTTTGTGGCACAGGAGCTATTCCCCTTTCCATTCTGAAGCAAAGAATGGCAAGCATAGACCAAATCGTTCTTAAATCAGGACACCATCAGGTGACCAGTCTGCACTTCTAAATATAACACCACATTGTCCTGAGGTGCAGCTGCTCTGAAAGTTAACTGGAAACATCTACAGAGAGCCTGCAGTGCCATGATACATATCTGATCTATACCTGATCTGATACATCTACTGACCTCTCCACTCGCAACTACCTGCTCCACAGAGGTGCTGCACCACATCCTCAGGAGCTACTCTATTTTACATCAGGAAAGACCCTGTTTCAAGGTATTTTGGGAAGCATCTATTGTGTATTACATGATGCCCTTTTATTCCTCATGTTTGGGTCTGCTGTTCCTCAACAGGACTGTTACTGTGGGAACCAGAACAGACTTTATTGCAACAGTATATTTGGACAAAGGGCAAAGGCTAATCTTGCAACTGAGAAAAAGAAGTCTTTGTCACCATCAAATCTCTATTTTTAAAATACACATCTCCAAAGATTCTTTAGTATTATTCTGAAAGCATATCAAGCATTTGCAGGCCCTGCTGTCTTCTCAGATTGGTGCAAATATGGAGCATTTCTATTAAAACTATCAGCAGTGATATTCAAAATTGAGTTAAATAAGAAAACAATCAAGCCCTGAAAGTTTACAAGCAAATACTTTACTTACAATCATTTATTTGTAATCACTTAAATAAAGTCTGAATTTCAGGGTGGAAAGATTAAAACATTCTGGATACTTATATAATTTTAGCCTCATTAGCAAAAAATGGTACTAACTGCATATAGGCACTTTCAGAGTGACCTGTCTGCATAGCTACAATTGCTGCAGAACACACAGGAAGGTGGACTTTGCTGTAGAACTACCCAGAGCAAAACAATGAGCCTGTATAGATGACAAGCCACCCTTCCGTCTGTCTGTGCAGTCACCACCTCCCTCCACGCACAACAAAGCGCTGACAGAAAAACTTTCTTTTCTCAAGAGCTTCTTCAGTTTGGGTCAAAGTACTTCCAGTATGACAGGCTGGAAAATAGCAAGATAAAAGTGAGAGTAAAAATATTGTTCATTCAGGTGCTGCAGCGCACACTCACAAAATCACTGATAAATGGCACAGAAATCTTGCTCTGGTAGATAACACTAAGTAATCCTGTTACAAAATAACAATTCCCAGTCTACCATCTCCAAATCTGTGAAACAAAATTCAAAGCAAAACTAAACTATCTAGAAGCAGAGAGAAAAGCTAACCCGAATACAAACATTTCACCATGCGCTCTGGAGCTTACTGGATATTGACATTGGCAGAGAACCAAGGAAAACTAATTCCAGAGGTGGGGGCCCTTGACTGAGAAATCTCTGCTCTGAAAGCTAGAGTTTAACCCCCCCAAAACCAATAGAAACCTGATAGATGGCCTGTGTGAACATGATCATGCATAAGAAAAATAGGCCCTAGACTACATGAAAATCAAAGATTTGTACTTGTCTGCTGAATTTCAGATATCCCTTTCTGTCTTTTGTCTTCTTTTTGCCATCTTTCATTTTTGTGCTGTGAAACACCTACAATACATTGCAAAAATAATATTATTACAAACAATTCTTCACAACAGTGTGCTACCAGTTGTTCTCTACACAAACTAGGTTTCTGCCTAGTTGCTACTATTCAGTGGATTTCAAGAGAATCCCAAGCAGAACGTATTTTGTCAGGCCAAAGTAAACATCTGCTGTCTACAACTACCTGAAGGGTGGTTGTAGCCAGGAGGGGGTTGGTCTCTTCTTCCAGGCAAACTGCACCAGAACAAGAGGACACAGTCTCAAGCTGTGCCAGGGGAGGTTTAGGCTCAAGGTGAGGAGAAAGTTCTTCACAAAGAGAGTTGTTAGCCATTGGAATGTGCTGCCCAGGGAGGTGGTGGAGTCACCGTCCCTGGACGTGCTCAAGAGGGGATTGGACGTGGTACTTGGTGCCATGGTCTAGTAGTCGTGAGGTCTTGGGTGACAGGTTGGACTTGATTCTATGATTCTATGATAATCATCACAAATTTCTGTAAGAGAAATAACGGTCTTCTGGACAAGCATATTTTGAGATACAAACAGTATCCTACAAGTCTAGGAACACTAAGAGATTGGACAGGAAAATGAAAACTGAACCAGCAAGCTTAGGAGATAACAAATATAACCTCTTTCAAGTGGTTCTTCTAACAAATACCAGGTTCCTCTAGTCCAAGCAGAAGCACATCATCTTTTAGCTTAGATTCTCAATGGCATGAGATTTAACACATCCAAGTGCTGGGTTCTGCACATTGGCCACAGCAACCCCATGCAGTGCTACAGGCTGGGGTCAGAGTGGCTGGAGAGCAGCCAGGCAGAAAGGGACCTGTGGGTACTGATTGATAGTAGGCTGAATATGAGCCAGCACTGTGCCCAGGCAGCCAAGAGGGCCAATGGCATCCTGGCCTGTATCAGGAACAGTGTGGCCAGCAGGAGCAGGGAAGTCATTCTGCCATTGTACACTGCACTTATTAGGCCACACCTTGAGTTCTGTGTCCAGTTCTGGGCTCCTCAGTTTAGGAAAGATGTTGACTTGCTGGAACACATCCAGAGAAGGGCAACAAAGCTGGGGAGGGGTTTGGAACACAAGCCCGATGAGGAGAGGCTGAGGGAGCTGGGGTTGCTTAGCCTGGAGAAGAGAAGGCTCAGGGGAGACCTTCTTGCTCTCTACAACTACCTGAAGGGAGGTTGTAGACAGGCAGGGGCTGGTCTCTTCTCCCAGGCAACCTGTGACAGAACAAGAGGACAGAGTCTCAAGCTGTGCCAGGGGAGGTTTAGGCTGGATGTTAGGAAGAAATTCTTCATAGAGGGAGTGATTGGCCATTGGAATGGGCTGCCTAGGGAGGTGGTAGAGTTGCCATCACTGGAGGTGTTTAGGAGGAGACTTGATGGGGTGCTTGGTTGCATGGTTTAGTTGATTAGATGGTGTTGGATGATGGGTTGGATGCAATGATCTTGAAGGCCTCCTCCAACCTGGTCTATCCTATCCTATCCTATCCTATCCTATCCTATCCTATCCTATCCTATCCTATCCTATCCTATCCGAAGCATGGAACTACAGATTGTAATAATGCAGCAAGCCACAGAGCTGAAGAGATGATTGGTATATTGTAATGAAACATTCTCTGTGCCTTTAACTAACTTGGTGTATACATCAAAGTCAAAATGAAAATCCACAGAATAGCATTTGGAGTTAAGGTGGAAGAGTGGGGAGCCAGAATCACACGGCAACTGTCTTGGGAGACAATGTATTGAGAAGCAGAAACCAGGGAGTCTCACTGGAGGGCAAGTCAATCCACACTAGGAAAGCTGTGCTCACAAGAAAGCAACATTGTGTTGAATGCTTTCCAGCTGTACCGACAGCTTGGAAAAAAAATTAGCATGGATCCTTCACAACATAGAATTTAGCTTCATATAGAATAATAAAGTACATTACTGAATACAGACTGGCTATTACTATGCACAACGTGCATTAAGAATTTCTGAGTCTAGATCTATTGTTCATTTTTCAAGGGAAACAGCATTAAAATATTGCTGTTGAAATCAATACTACAACTCATTAACACAAGCTCCAGGTTCCTGCACATTTTGCAGTTGTGGGTTGTATAAAATAGGTATAGGTGACTAAACAGATTCTAGAGACACCAACGTTCTAAAAGAGCAGCTTTGCAAGACCAACTACATTCTTCATGCCCCCCAAAAATTAAAATTAGGCAGTTATGACACTATGAATTTAATTACAGTCCAAGGATCATTACAATGTGATGGAAAGGCTCAAAGATTGCTTCTTCTAGAATCCAGGGTCATTTTTGCATTCTTATTCTTAGTTATGATCAGATGATGGGTCAACATATTGTGCACGCTACATGGCAGAGGAATCCTCTGTAGTCCTAATTAATAAGGCTGGAAATGGTGGGAAGATATACACAGAATAGAATCACAGAATCACAGAATATTTATCTGGTTGGATGAGACCTCAAAGATCATCCAGTCCAACCCTCGACTCAGCACTGAAGGGTCAACACTAAACCATGACCCTGAGTGCCAGGTTCACATCCAGGGATGGTGAAATGAGATATGCATGGGTTTAGGCATTTGCTCAGCTGTGTGAAGTGCAGATTTGGATAGGAACTAGTGTGGTAGGTTGAGAGAGGGCTTAGCTCTCCCTCCTCCACAGAGTAAGAAACCACAGCTAACTCAGTCGAAGAGCAAAAGCAATATATTTACAAGCATATATGGAAAGCAGGTTATATATAACACAATATATACAGGTATTTACAATATATACACAGAAATACACAGCAAAGACAAATAACACAACAAAAATCCCTCCCTCAGGGAGGGATCCCCTCTTTGGAACCCCCTCTCTCCCCCCCTTACCTCCCTTTTTCCCCAAAAAGGGGTTAGAGAGAGAGAAAGGCAAGTTACTAAGGAAAAGAGTTGTTAGCAAGCTTCAAAAGCCCATGCAGGATTAGTGTTTGCTTATCTGAAGGCCAAGTCCAGCAGTTCGCAGAAGAAGCAGGCAGGGAGAACAGGCTGAAACACCAAACTCCCCCAACTCCCAAACCGAACTGAACTGAGGAAAAAAAATTTTCCAACCGCTTCACAATCTAAAGCTGAATTTTTGTTTATCAACCAATGAAATTCGTTTAGAATATCAGAATGTTTTGGTTCTAGTACCAAAAACATTAGCCAGTGTGTTCCAGCAGTGTTTGTTCTTAAAGGCACAGCCTTAAACGACCACAGTCCACCCCTTTCTAAACAATTTCATTGGCTGTTCGTACTGTCTATCCAATCCAGAACAATATTTACAGTTCGTAAGTTAAGTTCATCGTCCATTCCGGCTATACTCAGATGTAGATGATTCAGAAGTCCAAGAAAATCCAAAATCAAGAAAATGGAAAACAGTTTGTCTCTCCGCAGACGAAGCGAAGAAAAAGGGAAACAGGGACTCAGGGACTCTCAGTTGACTCAGGGCTCTCAGGGTTCTCAGGGTTCGTGCACCGTAGATTCCTCAGGGACTCTTTCCTTTGGACGCGCTGTAGCTGTACAACATTCTGAAATTAAACTCTCTCAGCTAAAGTTAAATCTCTTTGTGGAATACACTGAATTTCACCATTCTCTTGCATTACCCAATAAGTGTGACCTGGACCTTCTGCTGAAACCACCCCTCGGACAGGTTTAGCCTCTCCTGAGGGCGAAAATACCCAAACAGTTTTACCTAACAGATTCTTTTCCCTAACAACAGGAACTCTATCACCTTCTACTTTCTGTAGCAGATCAGAATGTGCAGGTCCAGCTCGGTTCACTGAACCTCTACTGTTCACCAGCCAGGTTGCTTGTGCTAAATGTTTCTCCCAGTTTTTCAAAGATCCACCTCCCATGGCTTTGAGAGTGGTCTTCAACAAACCGTTGTAGCGTTCAATCTTCCCTGCAGCTGGTGCATAGTAAGGAATATGGAAAATCCACTCAATACCGTGCTCTTTTGCCCAGCTCTTTACAAGGTTGTTCTTGAAGTGAGTTCCGTTGTCTGACTCAATCCTCTCTGGAGTTCCGTGTCTCCACAGGATCTGTCTCTCCAGACCGAGAATGGTGTTGCGTGCAGTTGCATGTGGGACTGCGTAAGTTTCCAGCCATCCAGTGTTTGCCTCTACCATAGTAAGCACGTACTGCTTACCAGAACGAGAACGTGGTAGAGTGATGTAGTCAATCTGCCAAGCTTCACCATACCTGTATTTGGACCATCTGTCACCATACCACAAGGGCTTAATTCTCTTTGCCTGCTTAATAGCAGCACAAATGTCACAGTCATGGATGACTTGTGTGATGGCATCCATGGAAATGTCTATGGATCTGTCACGAGCCCATTGGTATGTTGCATCTCTGCCTTGATGTCCTGATGAATCGTGAGCCCACTGAGCTAAGAATATCTCACCTCGGTGCTTCCAGTCGAGATCAAGTTCAGAGTCCTTGTCTGCTTGAGAAACTCTTGCAGCTAAATCTGCCTGATGGTTGTGTTGCTGTTCCTCAGTAGCTTTGCCCTTAGGAATGTGAGCATCAATGTGTCTCACCTTCACTGGAATTCTCTCGATTCGATCAGCAATGTCTTGCCACAGTTCAGCTGCCCAGATGGGTTTTCCTTTCCTCTGCCAGCCATTCTTTTTCCAGTTCTTTAGCCAACCCCATAGAGCATTGGCTACCATCCAGGAGTCGGTGTAGAGATAAAGCTTTGGCCATCTCTCATGTTCAGCCACGTCGAGAGCTAGCTGGACAGCTTTTACCTCTGCAAACTGACTGGATTCTCCTTCTCCATCCTTCGCCTCTGCAACTCGGCGTGTTGGACTCCACACGGCAGACTTCCACCTTCGCTTGTTCCCGACGAGACGACAGGAACCATCTGTGAACAAAGCATACTTCTTCTCATCATCTGAAAGGTCATTGTAAGGAGGAGCTTCCTCAGCACGAGTTACTCTCTCCTCTGGAGGTTTAGCACAGTTGGTATCTTCAGGCCAACTTGAGATCACCTCCACCAGACCAGGTCTTTCAAGATTTCCCATTCGAGCTCTCTGTGTTATCAGGGCCATCCACTTAGACCAGGTGGAATCTGTGGCATGATGTGGTGTGGAACCTTTGCCTTTGAACATCCAATTCAAAACTGGCAATCTGGGAGCTAAGAGAAGTTGTGACTCAGTTCCAATTACTTCAGAAGCTGCTTTCACTCCTTCATAGGCAGCTAGAATCTCTTTCTCTGTTGGAGTGTAATTAGCCTCTGAACCTCTGTAACCTCGACTCCAGAAACCAAGAGGTCGTCCACGTGTCTCACCTGGAGCTTTTTGCCACAAGCACCAGGTTGGACCATTGTCACCTGCAGCCGTGTACAAAATGTTCTTAATGTCTGGACCATCTCGCACAGGTCCCAGACCCACTGCTTGGACTACTTCTTGCTTTATCTGGTCAAAGGCTGCTTGTTGTTCAGGTCCCCAGTGGAAACTGTTCCTCTTTCGAGTCACATCATACAGAGGTTTCACAATCTGACTGTATCCAGGAATGTGTAGTCTCCAAAATCCCACTATCCCCAAGAAACGTAGAGTTTCTTGCTTGTTCGTGGGATTTGCCATGGTAGAGACTCTATTTACCACATCCACTGGAATGTGTCGGCGTCCATCCTGCCACTGCACTCCCAGAAACTGGATCTCTGTGGTAGGACCTTTCACTTTGTCTCTCTTGATGGCAAAACCTGCATTCAGGAGAATGTCCATGATTTTGTTACCTTTCTCGAAGACTTCCTCAGCAGTTTTACCCCAGACGATGATATCATCGATGAACTGGATGTGTTCTGGAGCACCACCTTCCTCCAGAGCATCATGGATTACTGCATGACAGATGCTGGAGCTGTGGATCCAGCCCATTGGCAGTCTGTTGAAAGTGTACTGGATTCCTCTCCAGGTGAAAGCAAACTGAGGCCTGCATTCCTCTGCTATGGGAATAGAGAAGAAGGCATTAGCAATGTCTATGGTAGCATACCATTTGGCCTCTTTGGATTCCAGCTCATACTGGAGTTCCATCATGTCTGGTACTGCTGCACTCATAGGCGGAGTTACTTCATTCAGGGCTCGGTAGTCCACTGTCAGACGCCAGTCTCCATTCGGCTTTCGCACAGGCCACACCGGACTGTTGAAAGGTGAATGAGTTTTGCTGATGACTTTCTGACTCTCCAACTGACGAATCAGATTCTGAATGGGCAACAAAGAGTCACGGTTGGTTCTGTATTGTCTGTGATGCACAGTCCGAGAAGCAACCGGCAACTTAATGTCCTGAATCTTGTGTTGTCCCACAACTGCAGATTCATCAGAAAGCTCAGGTCTAGCAGACAGCTTCAGTTTTTGTCCATCAATTTCTACAGAAGCTACTCCAAAAGCCCATTTGTAACCTTTAGGGTCTTTGAAACGCCCTTCTCTCAGAAAATCAATTCCCAAAATACAAGGTGCATCAGGTCCGGTCACAACTGTATGCTTTTTCCATTGTTTACCAGTTAAGCTTATATTAACCTCCACTTTACTTAACTCTTGAGATCCACCAGTGACTCCCAGAATAGTTATGGACTCTGATCCCTGATAATTTGATGGCAATATGGTGCACTGAGCTCCTGTGTCAACCAAGGCCCTGTACTTCTGAAAGTGTGAAGTGCCAGGCCACTGGATGTACACATCCCAATAGATTCTGTTATCTGTATTACCCCTCTCCTCCCCCTGGCGGGAGGCAGGGCATCCCTAGTTATGGGGAACATGTCCACAGGTGCAACGAGCACACTGTGCAGTGTTAGAACTGGAGCCACTGTTGGAGCTACTAGAGTTGTCCTGGGGAACCGTAGAAGTAACAGCTACCCTTCTGGTATTGCTACCTCGGGTTCTGCCACTTTGCAGTTCTCTCAGTCTCCTGAAAAGATTAGAAGTTGGTTGACCATCCCACCTGTTCATGTTCTCACCAAACTGATCACGCAGGGTAATCCAAATAGTCCTACGTGACTGCCTTGGTGGTCTGTTTTGGTTTGATCTGTTTTGGAATGACCTCCTTGGAGGATGTCTATTCCTCACAGATGAAACCTGTACCCACCTGGAGGAAGAACTGGAATCATCTCTTTGTGCCAATTGGGAGATGGTGTTTTTAAATTCATCCTTCAGCTCTTTCATGCAATTCTCCAGTTTTCCAGACAGAGTTTCAATGGCTGAAACCAAAGAAACACGTGTCATGCTATCATCCAATTGTCTCAATTGATCAGTGAATTGGCCAACCGTAAGAGGAGCTCCACCATAATTTCTTGCTACAATTCTGCTTGCCAGAATGTTTGCATAATTAGAAGGAGCAAGCTTGATGAGCTTTTTAGCAAGACCATTTCCTACAGGAACATCATCAGGATTCAGAGATTCATGTTCACCATAGAGTACCTCTCTAACAGCAAATTCTCTCAGACGCTTAATTCCCTCATCTATGGTAGTCCAGGGCTTAGGATTCCATGGAAGATCATCTCGGGAAGGGTATCTCATGAGAACTGCCATTAGAAGGCGTATCCACAGATTAACCTTACCGAGAGCCTTGCCTAGATGTCTATCTATTCCATTATCCTTTGAGAGAGTTCCTAGCTGGGCTGCTGACTTGTCTCCAACCATTAGAGCTGGAGCACCTGTATCATAGCATCTACCAAGCCAAGCGAGAACTGGCTCCTTATCTGCTCTGAGATAGTCTTTTCTCACATTTCTAAGCTCCTCACGTGGTGAAGAGCAGTCGGTTATGTCATCTTGTTCTTGCTCCTCTGCCTCCTGTTCCTCAACTTGTGGTCCCAACAACCTCTCAAAGATCCCTTTAAGCTGAGAAGCACCACCACTAGCTGCTGTCCTACCAAGAGATGCATCTCGATCCTCTGATGATCTCAATAACTCAGCTATATTTTTAAGACAGATTTTCTCTTCCTCCCCAGCAGAAGAACCTTGCTGTGCATCCCCGTCAGCTCCTGAATCAGCTTTAGTCTTACCCTTCCTTGTTGTTAAAACTGCTACTTGCTTTACTGGAGCTGTGTTTGGGTTTCCAGCTGCCTTATTATCAGAAGCTGATAAGCTTTGAGACAGATTAGCTGCTTTGGAGGACGCTTCCGCTCCTGCCATGGAAGAAGGAGGAAATGACTTTGCCTCGTTAATGGTGGCTGCCTGGGACACAGGAGCCGCCATGTTTGGGGCTACTGTAGCCCCTGGCTGCTTGCCAGAATCATCACCATTGCTATTCAGAGCTGCCTTGCCGATTGACTTTTTAGCTTTATCTTTAACTGACACAGATTCTCCATTATCATCCTCACTGGATGTTCCTGAAACAGAGCTAGGGTGGCGTTTTCGTCTCTTAACCCTCCGTTTTATAACAAAACATGCCTTGGACACTTTTTTCTCCCGGTACAGTGCTACCAACAAATACACATTAATTATCATCATCAGCAGGACTACACACATCAAGAAAATCAGCTTTGGATCCCAGCCATCACTTAAAATTACCCTTTCACCGAGCGGAATCTTAAACTCTTTTATCTCAATAGGGAGTGTGCTAGATGTAACATTCCTGTACTTTTTAACATAAAAGAATTCCAGGCACTGATCATACAGAAGCCGAATCTTGTACTTAAACCACAAATATAATTTTTGCATTATATATTTACCTATCTTATCGATAATCATACCCAGGCAATACTTGTAGATCAATACACCAAAGACCGAGAAGAACAGACGCTCAAAAAGCCAAAACACCTTCATGTTTGCTCGTTCGACTTAAGCAAGCAATAAATCAAACTAATTTGTCAGCAAGCCCCACGTTGGGCGCCAATAAATGTGGTAGGTTGAGAGAGGGCTTAGCTCTCCCTCCTCCACAGAGTAAGAAACCACAGCTAACTCAGTCGAAGAGCAAAAGCAATATATTTACAAGCATATATGGAAAGCAGGTTATATATAACACAATATATACAGGTATTTACAATATATACACAGAAATACACAGCAAAGACAAATAACACAACAAAAATCCCTCCCTCAGGGAGGGATCCCCTCTTTGGAACCCCCTCTCTCCCCCCCTTACCTCCCTTTTTCCCCAAAAAGGGGTTAGAGAGAGAGAAAGGCAAGTTACTAAGGAAAAGAGTTGTTAGCAAGCTTCAAAAGCCCATGCAGGATTAGTGTTTGCTTATCTGAAGGCCAAGTCCAGCAGTTCGCAGAAGAAGCAGGCAGGGAGAACAGGCTGAAACACCAAACTCCCCCAACTCCCAAACCGAACTGAACTGAGGAAAAAAAATTTTCCAACCGCTTCACAATCTAAAGCTGAATTTTTGTTTATCAACCAATGAAATTCGTTTAGAATATCAGAATGTTTTGGTTCTAGTACCAAAAACATTAGCCAGTGTGTTCCAGCAGTGTTTGTTCTTAAAGGCACAGCCTTAAACGACCACAACTAGTATAGGTCTGAGAAGGAGTACTAACTCTTGTCTGTTTTTCTGTGCTATGGAATGTTCCTATGTGCCTCTACTTCTGATATGCCCAGTAGGATACTAGAGAAACATCCTCACAGCTGGAACATTCCATGGGGTTAGGGGAATGACCAGAACAGTTAGGCGTTTAGCTCCACTCACCTCTCACTGACCTCTTTAGTCCTCACACTTCTGGTTTTTTTCCTCTTCCTATCTCTTATCACTGCAGACTGCATATCACAGAATCACAGGATCACAGGATGTTAGAGAGTTGGAAGGGACCTCTGGAGATCATCATGTCCAACCCCCTGCCAGAGCAGAACCATAGAATCTAGCACAGGTCACACAGGAATGCATCCAGATGGGTCTGGAAAGTCTCCAGAGAAGGAGACTCCACAACCTCTCTCATATATACATGTGCAAATATAGTTTGGTGCTAGGGTGATGGGTTCTGTTTAAAACTGTCAAAACTTAAGTCTATAGAATTTTCTTGATGATGAAAATAGATGAGTAATCCATTTGGTAGTTCACAAAATCACTTCCTTAAAATGTTTCTGCTTTTAATTTTCAAGTTAATGCATACTGCTAAATTTGACCACTTTGTCCAACCTCTGCTTCTAACTGTCTGGCTCTGCTGTGATATGCCCAATTCTCTCCTTGTGCCTTCTGCAGATTGGAAATACATTTAAATTTACCAAGTTTCATGCAGTAAACAAAACAAAACAAAATAAATTGGTAAGCATAAATTAAAGAGGGAGAAAAAAATTATGCTCAAGAATAAACAAGACCAAACAGAATTCATTGCAATGAATTAAGTTAAAACTAAAAACTGATAGCAAGTGCAGACATTATCTATCACTTTTCAATTTTTGAGACTTTGAGTTTAGGAGCTTGGGTATGTTCAGGTCTTAATCTGCAACTGGCTGAATCCGGTGAGTCACAGAGTATACATTTAAACAGTATAGTCTTTACCACTTAGATTTATCTTTAGGAAAGCATCTGAATTTGCTATTTTTGCCTAGGATAACCTGTCCTGAAATCAATACTTCAATGTGGAATGAGCAACTGGGCTTTGAAGAAGAAACACAAAATCCTGAACTTTCCCTTTCCGAAATAATTTTAGATTCCAGAAATAATGTCAATATATGTGTGCTCTGGAGCTAGTAATGCCTCCTTTGTTTTAAAGGCTACGTTTTCACTATTTCAGTACCCTGGGGGGACTGATTGACAGCCAGCTGAACATGAGCCAGCAGTGTGCCCAGGTGGCCAAGAAGGCCAATGGCATCCTGGCCTGCATCAAGAATAGTGTGGCCAGCAGGAGCAGGGAAGTCATTCTCCCCCTGTACTCAGCACTGGTTAGGCCACACCTTGAGTCCTGTGTCCAGTTCTAGGCCCCTCAGTTTAGGAAAGATGTTGAGTTGCTGGAGCATGTCCAGAGAAGGGCAACAAAGCTGGGGAGGGGTTTGGAGCACAGCTGTGTGAGGAGAGGCTGAGGGAGCTGAGATTGTTCAGTGTGGAGAAGAGGAGGCTCAGGGGAGACCTTATTGCTGTCTACAACTACCTGAAGGGAGGTTGTAGCCAGGTGGGGTCTCTTCTCCCAGCACCAGAACAAGAGGACACAGTTTAGGTTTGAGGTGAGGAGAAAGTTCTTCACAGGAAAAGTTGTTAGACATTGGAATGTGCTGCCCAGGGAGGTGGTGGAGTCACCATCCCTGGAGGTGTTCAAGAGGGGATTGGATGTGGCACTTTGTGCCATGGTTTAGTAGTCACGTGGTTTTGGGTGACAGGTTGGACTTGATGATCTTTGAGGTCTTTTCCAACCTTATTGATTCTATGATTCTACGATTCTATGATTTCAGCTTTTTCAGGATGCTTTGTGTGTGTAAATTGTCAAAATTTTAAAGAAACCTTTACGGAGTGGGATAACATACATTTTCCAAATGCAACCTCTTTTCACAGGTGATCAGTGATAGAACAAGAGGGAACAGCCTCAAGCTACAGCTGTGTAGGATTAGACTGGACATTAGGGGGGGAAAATTCACAGAAAGAGTGGTCAGGTATTGGAAGGGGCTGCCCAGGGAGGTGGTTGAGTCACCAACCCTGGATGTGCTTATAGGTTGTTTGGATGTGCCACTTGGGGATATGGTTTAGGGGTGAACCTTGTAGAGTAGGGTTATTGGTTGGACTTGGTGATCCTGAGGGGTTTTTCCTACACGAATGTTTCTGTGATAAGAATTTTTTTTTGTTATTTAAATTTTCTACCAACAACTGTAGACTTAAAACCAGACATTCGAACAGCTGAGCTTGAAGCTAGCTAATGAGGATACAGAGAAGACAGTAAGATGCAAAACCCTAGCAAACTGATGAAAGTGAAAAACCCTGCAAACTGTTTTCTGACTTTGAATGGCAAACTCAAGAGAGATGAAAGATGAATGCATCAAAAAGAACATCCTTTGTTCCTTGGAAGAATAGGACATTGTCTGTTTGCATTTCTTGGACACTATCACTGGTACTGTACTCAACAAAAAACAATGGAAGAGGCATCCCTGCCCCAAGGAGAGTACAATCAAAAAGCCAGTGGAAATATGTCCATTAATGTCAAAAGGAGCAGGATTAGACTCAAAATGAGGCAAGCATACTTGACTAGCAATGCCTGCCAGCACATTAGCAATAGTTCAGCAAAAGACAACCACCAGCCTAACCACTCAAAGACAGATGTTTTGATGACAGAGTGAAAAAAAAAACACAAACCAAACCAAAACAAATACACAGGGTAATGCATATAAACAAAACAAAGTGAAATTGCAAAGAAATGTTTTGGTTAAAAAGCTGATGTTCTCAGGTCAAATATGCTGTCAACAGGGTATGACACTTAAGGTCTCAAAAAGCACTCAGGGCTAAGCTTCAACTCTAGGCATGCAAATCACTGGTACATATGGTTGTTTATCACTGTCACTTGTACAAGCAAATGACAGAATTTACATCTGTAAAAGCCCATTTGTGCTTAGTTTGTATTCAGTTAGCACATACAGCTGAGGTTTGTATGCATATCTGTATATTTTATCACTTGCTTTCAGGAAAAGCTGTGCTCAAAATTGTACCTGAAAAACAGATGTCGTATTTCAAGAACCTGGTTCTGAATATTATTCAGCAAAAGAAAACATCCCCAATACAATGCTGTAGATACAATCTAATCTATTTCCATCAATGACACCAAAATGAGATAATACAATGTGAGATCAAACAAACATGATGCCAGGCATCATGTAGATGTGTTAGAGAGTTCTTTTCCGTTTCCTTTATTGTGCCCTTTGATCAACAGTGAAACAGTTCATAATTTTGACAGTTAATAAAGGTCAGTTAACTTCCAAGAAGTTACTACTCTTTTGCTGCAGAATAGAATACAGAATACAGAATTAACCAGGCTGGAAAAGACCTTTGAGATCATGGAGTCCAACTTATCACCCAACACCATCTAATCAGCTAAACCATGGCACCAAGTGCCTCATCCAGTCTCTTTTTAAACACCTCCAGTGGTGGTGACTCCTACTTAGTCAGTGCCGTGAGGCTTCAGCTGCAATTGTCTCTGGGCTTGGGCAGCGCTTTCAGAAAGTCACAGGAAAACGGCAGTGAGAGGGACAGTTTGGGAATACAAGAGAGGAAGTGCTAAGAAGACACGAGTCATAACTCCTAGTACACTTGATTCTGCTGTGATCTGTGCTTTATGGTGGTGCCAGTCATGTAACCAGACGTAAAATTCCTGGATCAGGACAAGTGTGAGGCTGAGTTAGCCAACATCTCACTCTTCAGCACTGAGCTACACCCTTCACTGAATCCTGCATCAGCACAGTTCCAGCCATCCCAGCCTAGTGGGTCCTATTGTACTGGGACCCATTGGGCTCTGCCTATTTGCCTGTAAAATATCTTATCTCATTATTTATTTGTGCTTGACAGTACATTGTAGCTACAGAAAACTTATTTGAAGTGAATGCTTAGATTCTGAAACACAAGACTCAGCTGCCACAGAAAAGAATTGAACTGCTAAACTGTTCACAGTCCATTTTAACTCTTGCACTTGCGTCTAAGAGACAATGTCAACCCTCATACAACAAATCACATTCACTCATAGTCTGTGAGCTTATCTGTTCAGCTATTCACCTCATTTCATATGAGCATCAGGAGAACTCTCAGCTGCAGAAAATAGCTGAAGTCAGAGTCCAACAGAAATCTGAGAGATTCAACTTCTTCATCAGCCACTTAATCTATTCTCGACCTCTGAAAGATGCTTTCCTTTGAACTACCTGTACCTACCTTTACTGAAATTTGGTTTCCAGAGTTTTAAGCTCTGACCATCTGGGACCACTGTGCCAGAATTCGAAAACAGAGTCATTCTCACATCGTTCTGTGTACATGTAAAAACAGTTGGGATTCAAGCTCTTAAAATGCCTTGTGTTATCATGAAAGTCATTTCACAGCTGAACATAAGATAAAGACTATTCCATCAAAGTAGAATTCAGTAGTCTTAAAAATGGAATTAAAATTTGAGCTCTAGAGAGTATGTCTGTGAAGACAGAGCCTATGTGAAGTAGATCTAGTGGATGTTTTGAGGTTTAATGCAAGAGCTTTGTCTGTAAGATTGTCAAAGATCTAAACAGCTATTGTTAGAAATAATAGAGTTGTACTTTAACCTGAGCAGGTCTGGTACTGGGAAAACTCCTATCTTTGTAGAACTAAGCAACACCAAGATGCCTACTGTTTCTCATGGCTTTATTATACTGATGTGTCACAATAACAAAACAATGTTGAAGAAAAAAACCCCAAACACCTATTTGTGCTATTTGTGTGCCTTCCGTGAAATCAATTTGCATTTGCATTACTTTCTAATGAGAAACATCAGCGTTTGTATAGTTGGCTGTATTTGTACAGATTTTAGCAGCATGTCAAGTTATCTGTTTTGTTAACCCTACAATAACTGCTGTGGAATAATTATTTGTGTATTTACTATAGTAGGCTTTTTGTCTTTTCAAAAGCAAATTAGAAGATAATGAGGAATTGATGTCCCAGATAAGACAACAAGCCTTCTGCTCCAATATCCTGACAGTGCCCTTCAAAGGAAAATAAGTAGGCAAAAGCTAAAGGAAATGCAGCTACATTACATCACTTAAACTGCCTGACAATTAAACCATCTTTAAAAAAGCCTCCCAGTGACACAGCCTGAGGGAAGCTGTAGCTGATACAGTATTCTAAGAACGACCAATTCATATTTACCTGGACCTGAGCAAAGCCTTTGACACTGTCCTGCACCACATCCTGGTCTCCAAACTGGTGGCACATGTGTTTGATAGCTGGACCACTAGATGGGTAAAGAACTGGCTTGATGGCCACACCCAAAAAGTGGCTGTCAATGGGTCCATGTCCCAGTGGAGGCCAGTGACAAGCAGAGTCCCGCAGGGATCAGTCCTGGGACCAGTCTTGTTCAGCATCTTTGTCAGTGCCATGGACAGTGGCATTGAGTGCACCCTCAGCAAGTTTGCTGATGACACCAAGCTGTGTGGTGCAGCAGACATGCTGGAGGGAAGGGATCCATCCAGAGGGACCTGGACAGGCTGGAGAGGTGGGCACAAGCCAACCTCATGAGGTTCAACAAGACCAAGGGCAGGGTCCTGCATCTGGGTCGAGGGAACCCCAGGCACAAATACAGGCTGGGCAGTGACTGGCTGGAAAGCAGCCCTGAGGAGAGAGACTTGGGGGTGCTGGTGGACGAGAAGCTCAACATGAGCTCTCGGTGTGCACTAGCAGCCCAGAAAGCCAACCAGATCCTGGGCTGTATCAAGAGAAGTGAGGCCAGCAGGTCAAGGGAGGTGATTCTCACCCTCTACTCAGCTCTGGTGAGACTCCACAAGAGGGATCTGGAGGTGCTGGAAGGTGTCCAGAGAAGGGTCACGAGGATGATCAGAGGGCTGGAGCACCTCTCCTATGAGGACAGACTGAAGGAGTTGGGGCTGTTCAGTCTGGAGAAGAGAAGGCTCCGAGGTTACCTAATTGTGGCCTTCCAGTATCTGAAGGGGGCTACAAGAAGGCTGGGGAGGGACTTCTCAGGATATCAGGTAGTGATAGGACTAGGGGGAATGGAATGAAGCTGGAGGTGGGGAGATTCAGACTGGGTGTGAGGAGGAAGTTCTTCACCATGAGAGTGGTGAAGCCCTGGAATGGGTTGTCCAGGGAGGTGGTTGAGGCCTTGTCCCTGGAGGTGTTTAAGCCCAGGCTGGATGAGGCTCTGGCCACCCTGATCTAGTGAGGGGTGTCCGTGTCCCTGTCCATTGCAGGGGAGTTGGAACTAGATGATCCATGTGGTCCTTTCCAACCCTGACTGATACTACGATACTATGATGCTATATATTGGGTTTCAGTTAAAAACTTGTCATGATGAATTTTTAATGAAGGGCGTTATACAGAAAAGCCTAAAGAACAATAAGACTGTGTTTGCAAAAAACAGTGCAACTTTCTGGCTTTTAAAAAGCAGAAGTTATATCACATGCATGTCCTTTCAACTGGTTTAAATTCCTAGGTGCAACACAGACCTGACACACATCCTAGAAAAATATTTGAGTAGTGAAAAGCTGTCACTTCTGGGAATCAGCCACAAGAGACCTGCACTTTGTCTGGCCTACAGAATTATTACTTGGCAGGAGAAAGGAACGATTTCTAAGTGGCAAGCAAAAACATACCTGTGGTTTTCCAAACATAAATCCTTCAATGGTGCCCTTTCAAGTACATCCATATTATAGTCATAGATTCACCTTTTACCTTCCCAGTCAAGTAATTCCTAAGATCCAGACTCTTCCCACTCCTCTCTATTATTTCAACTTTTTATCTCCTCTTTTCTCTGTCTTCACATCTTTTGCTAATAATTCCAGTTACTCTTCTTCTGTGCTTTTCCCCATCCTCCCAACACTCAGATCCAGTTGCTAATGCTCCACTTAGGCAGTTTTGCTTTTATTGCTGTGGCATCAGCAGGGGTTCTTTGGCACTAAAAGAGAGATAATCTCCTGCTACAAACTCTGTTCTCCAGACCACGATACTTACCAAAGAGAGGAGCAATTGCACAAAGTCCTGCTCAGCACTTTCAGTTCAGGCCCCAGTGCAGAAGAAGCTTTGGAGAAGATAGCTGCCAAACTCTAATGGCTAATAACATGGAAACTGTTTAGGGGTTTGTATTCTTTTTCCCCAGCAGGTGAGGATACAGTCTCAGTCTCAGGCTGTGCCAGGGGAGGTTCAGGTTGGATGTTAGGAAAAAGTTCTATACAGAAAGAGTGATTGCCCATTGGAATGGGCTGCCTGGGGAGGTGGTGGAGTCGCCATCACTGGAGGTTTTCAGGAGAAGACTTGATGGGGTGCTTGGTGCCATGGGTTAGTTGTTTGGGTGGTGTTGGATTGGTTGATGGGTTGGACGCGATGATCTTGAAGGTCTCTTCCAACCTGGTTTATTCTGTGTATTCTGTGATAAATGCATACCAAATGTAGGTAGATTTCAGAGGACAAGCCATGCCAAATTTTAGGTCACTGCTCCAGAGCATGAAAACAATGCCATTTCCTAGGCAACTGCAAGCATTTTTCATAGGGGTAAAAATCTTTCCTTGTCAAACCTTCTGTGAGCCATAGATGTGCTCTGCTTGCTTAAGCCTTCCAAAATAAGTAAAGAGGTACGTGCTTCTCAGCCTGAGGCAGACACCTGCCATGGAAAACTTTCAGTCTCTTCTCCCAGGCAACCAGCACCAGAACAAGAGGACACAGTCTCAATCTGTGTCCCAGGAAGTTTAGGCTCAAGGTGAGGAGAAAGTTCTTCACAGAAAGAGAGATTGGCCAATGGAATGTGCTCCCCAGGGAAGTGGTGGAGTCCCTGTCCCTGGAGGTGTTCAGAAAGGGATTGGACATGGCCCGTGAAGCCATGGTTTAGATAGTCAGTCACAAGGTGCTAGGTATTAAGTAATAGGTTAGACTTGATGATCTCTGAGGTCATTTCCAACCTGGCTGATTCTATGATTCAATGTGAGTACTTGAAATGTAGCAACATTATATTAAAACCTAAGACAATAATAGAAAAACACAATGTCTTAAACATAAAGATTCCTTCCTCTGCCCATTACATGTGTTTCTTTTATATTTTGACTCTGGCAGTATTTTCTCTGAAATCCAGCATTGCAGGGATCAAGTTATTTCTTCTCAAGGGGATGAAAGTAATTTTGCAGACAATCTTAAACACAGATTTTGCAGACAATCTTAAACACAGGATTTGTGATAGATAAGATAAGGGTTTTGCTTTAGCCATAGTGGAATTGTGCAGGTGGGGAGATGGCTCCGAGTAAACACTCCAGAGATATGCAAGTGACCTTTGGACCTTTAGAAGAAGGAAAGACTAAAGTAAAAACTTTAGAAGAAGTAAAAAAGCCTTAAAAGGAAGGAAAATAAAAATTAGCCTGCTGGGCACAAGATCGATAGGCAATCAGAAAGAGTGTAATGCTCCAAGTGGCCAGCCAACAGGGAAAGGAGACATGGCAGCAGGCAATCAGGTAGAGGGTGTAAATATAGGAAACACCAGGGGCAGGTGTGCCTCTCTAGGGAACACATCTCAATTACTTATAGAATAGAGTAGAATTAACCAGGTTGGAAGAGACCTTTGTGATCATCGACTCCAACCTATCAACCAGCATCATCTAATCAACTAAACCATGGCACCAAGTGACACATTCAGTCTCTTCCTAAACACCTCCAGTGATGGTGACTCCACCACTTTCCTGGGCAGCACATTCCAATAGCCAATCGTTCTTCCTGCAAAGAACTTCTTCCTAACATCCAGCCTAAACCTCCCCTGCTGCAGCTTGAGACTGTTCCTCTTGTTCTGGGGCTGGTTGCCTGGGAGAAGAGGTGAGCCCCCACCTGGCTACAGCCTCCCTTCAGGTAGTTGTAGACAGCAAGAAGGTCTGCCCTGAGCCTTCTCTTCTCCAGACTAAGCAACCCTAGCTCCCTCAGCCTCTCCTCACAGGGCTTGTGCTCCAAGCCCCTCCCCAGCTTTGTTGCCCTTCTCTGGACACATTCCAGCAGCTCAACATCTTTCCTAAACTGAGGGGCCCAGAACTGGACACAGGACCCAAGGTGTGGCCTAACCAGTGCTGAGTACAGGGGCACAATGACTTCCCTGCTCCTGCTGGCCATGCTATTCCTGATGCAGGCCAGGATGCCATTGGCCTTCTTGGATGACCCCTTCATTTTTTTATTTTTGTTTTAAAATATTTTTATAGTTTTGCTTTGAAGACTTTGTCCTCTTTTCTACGATTTGTGAGCAGGCATTTCTCACAGAATTTAACTAGTGTTGGTTTCTCTGTTCTTCAGGGGCATGGCAGAGACTTCAGAAGCACTAACCTGAGTTGAAGAAGCTTGTTGTAATAATTTTTGTCCATGCATCTGCAAAGCATCTAAAAAAAAAAAAATGCATATGATTTCTGTGTTGCTGTGGCACTGAATGTGTCCAGTTTTCTTTTTTTTCCCCCAGGATGAGATTAAGCAGATTGCCTTGGGTTTGCTCCACAGGGGACAGGTCAACTACCTTTATTGCATGCTATCTGCAACATGCCACTGAGGCAATTCCAAAAGATTAAATACTTCTCAGGATTAAGAGCCTTGGTTAAAATGGAAAACTTACTCTATCATTTTTGCTGCTGTATGTATTAGGGGGCTATGAAGGGGATTATGGAATCTTAAATCATCAACAGTATCATCTGCTGAGGTTTTTTTGCTTAAATGTATGAAAGTATGTGCATTTACACATGCTGCATTTCCTAAGTCACTAGGTGTAATAATTACAGAAAAGTGATTTTTCAAAGATTCAAAGGATTGCTTACCAGCAAGATGGCCAATGGCATCCTGGCTTGTATCAGGAACTGCATAGCCAGCAGGAGCAGGGAGGTCATTCTGCCTCTGCACTCAGCACTGGTTAGGCCACACCTTGAGTCCTGTGTCCAGTTCTGGGCCCCTCAGTTTAGGAAAGATGTTGAGTTGCTGGAACATGTCCAGAGAAGGACAACAAAGCTGGGGAGGGGTTTGGAACACAAGCCCTGTGA
Source organism: Dryobates pubescens (assembly GCF_014839835.1). Lineage (NCBI taxonomy): Eukaryota > Metazoa > Chordata > Aves > Piciformes > Picidae > Dryobates > Dryobates pubescens. The sequence continues at coordinate 22,214,214 of NC_071615.1, read as the reverse complement.
GGAGAGGCTGAGGGAGCTGGGGTTGCTTAGCCTGGAGAAGAGAAGGCTCAGGGGAGACCTTCTTGCTCTCTACAACTACCTGAAGGGAGGTTGTAGACAGGCAGGGGCTGGTTTCTTCTCCCAGGCAACCTGTGACAGAACAAGAGGACAGAGTCTCAAGCTGTGCCAGGGGAGGTTTAGGCTGGATGTTAGGAAGAAATTCTTCATAGAGGGAGTGATTGGCCATTGGAATGGGCTGCCTAGGGAGGTGGTAGAGTTGCCATCACTAGAGGTGTTTAGGAGGAGACTTGATGGGGTGCTTGGTTGCATGGTTTAGTTGATTAGATGGTGTTGATGATGGGTTGGACGCAATGATCTTGAAGGTCTCCTCTAACCTGGTCTATCCTATCCTATCCTATCCTATCCTATCCTATCCTATCCTATCCTATCCTATCCTATCCTATTCTATTCTATTCTATTCTATTCTATTCCATTCCATTCCATTCCATTCCATTCCATTCTTTACGTGACTCCATAATTCTTCCCTGTTCTTTAACAGATGACCTTTGAAAATTCCTTTCAAAATCAAGGGGGAAAAAAATGAAATTTTAGAATTATGTTAATAATGGTAAGCTCTATTTCTTGTTATTACTTAGTCTCACATTTTCTAGTCTCTTAGTCTCTAGTCTCTAGTTTCTTAGTCTCACTGATTTTCTAAGTTTGTGTTCACAGGATCACCGGGTGTTAGGGGTTGGAAGGGATCTCTGGCAATCATTGAGTCCAACCCCCCTGCCAGAGCAGGACCAGAGAATCCAGTGCAGGTCACACAGGAATGCATTTAAATAGCTCTTGAAAGTCTCCAGAGAATTAGACTCCACAACCTCTCTGGAGAGCCTTTTCCAGAGGTCCATGACCCTCAGAGTGAAGAAGTTTCCCCTCATGTTGAGATGGAACCTCCTGTGCTGTAGTTTATAGCCATTGCCCCTTGTCCTATTTGATCAAACAGTACAAGACTCATGTATGTTGGAATTTACTTTTTTTGACTGAAATACTGTTGAGTGCATGATACAGTATCTCAGTCAATCAGATCATTTCAGCAATTAACAAAGATTTGCATGAGACTGTCATACTTTCAGTATTAAACTACCTCTTTTTTTGGTGGAAGCAGTTGTAACTTTCTGCCCTTGTGTTTTCTCATCATGCAAACAAAGACTGGCACAAAGTGCATGATTTCACAATGTGACAGGTTAGCCTGAAGAGGCTGCAGGACTATGGATGGAGGAGGATCTCATATTTGGCAGAAGTCTCACGTAGCCCCCTCTTTATCTTTCTGACTATTTTACTCCTGAATCTGACCCTGTCTTTAGAATGGGAGTCATGCAGTGAAGCACAGAAGCACAGATGGCATAGATCTGTTTTGAAAGTTTTATTCCCAATACATCTCCTCTAGAACTTTTTTTACTTAAGAAATTCCATTTCAGATCAGGGCCCCATTGTGCCAGGAGCTGTACCAAGAAAAAAAAAAAAAAAGAGAACAAAGATGAGTACTACTCTAAAGAACAAATATAAAAAAGAAGACTGGGATAGGGGAGGGATGTAATAATGCTAACAGCTTTTAGTAGGCCATTAGGCATTAGTATAAGCATTAGTAAGCACCAGCTCTTTCAAGGAAGAAAAAAATTTTACTTTAGAGACCATGCTGTATAAGTTAAGATTTTTAATCTAGGTAGGACAAAAAGAAATGTCAAAGTGACAGTGGAAACAGTTAGAGACCAGTAGCGCAGCACTTTCCACTTCTGAGAGAAATATCTCACACTAACTGAATTAGTCTAAGGTTTGCCTAGCTGCAGAAAGTCTGATAAAAATAGATACATTCGCTTGCCACGTTTGTAACTAACACTGCTTCAGCTTAGTAAGTTGAGAGTAAAACGCAGCCCTGCCCTAAGAAGATGTTCGACTGGCACTGTTCTCGCGTTCATGCTTAGCTTCCCAGCTGCAGATACATTAAGATCCTTGCTTCTTTGCAGCTTAGTGTTTAGAAATTGGGTATGGTTTTACCCTAACATCTGGCCAACTGTTAACTTTTTTTCCTACTCTTTTAGAACTCCTTTTTAGCGATAGGATTGCTGTCTGTCTGCCAAGTTTATCATTAGCACACCGCACATTGTTCTGGGCTCCTCAATTGAAGAAGGACATTGAGACACTTGAATGTGTCCAGAGAAGGGCAATGAGGCTGGTGAGAGGTCTCGAGCACAAGCCCTATGAGTAGAGGCTGGGGGGAGTTGGGGTTGATTAGCCTGGAGAAGAGGAGGCTCAAGGGAGACCTCATTGTTGTCTAAAACTACCTAAAGGGTGGTTGTAGCCAGGAGGGAGTTGGTCTCTTTTCCCAGGCAACCAGCACCAGAACAAGAGGACACAGTCTCCAGCTGTGCCAGGGAAGGTTTAGGCTCGAGGTGAGGAGAAAGTTTGTCCCAGAATGAGAGATTGGCCATTGGAATGTCCTGCCCAGGGAGGTGGTGGAGTCACCGTCCCTGGAGATGTTCAAAAAGGGATTGGACATGGCACTTGGTGCCATGGTTTAGTAGTCATAAGGTCTTGGGTGACAGGTTGGACTTGATGATCTTTGAGGCCTCTTCCAACCTTATTGATTCTATGATTCTATACCTCTGGCCTCAAAGATACAGTGAGGGATCATCATTTCTCTGCTTGTAGTAATGTAGCTCGCACTGTGCATTAACTTTGTGAGTGATAAAAATGCTGCATTGTGGTGACACATTCACTCTTGCAACCAGCTCACAAAATTGGCAGGGTAAACCTGAGTGAACAAGATGCACTATCCTGAAAGATGATGCAGTTTATCTATGTGCTCTGCTGAGCAGAAAGCTGGAGATGACAGTTTGCCACCCAAATCAAATTGCTTGTTTCATCCCATGTTCCAGTTCACATTCATATACAACTTGCAGTTCGATTATTGTCCTTATAACTTCTTTAGTGTTACTACTTTCCACATTTCTAAAACTGCACCTTTTTCATATTATTTTTCTCTATATAATTAACTTTGAATTTTCTGAGCAAAACTTCCCCTTTTATCTATTTCCTTTCTGTATTTGTAACCTGCTGCCACTCTTCTGTATTAGCTCCATTTTCACTAACATTTGCAACACCTAATTTAGCATCACCTGTGAAACTTGCTACCTTTTTAACACTCCTCTCTTTCAGATTATTAATAACACTGTTAAATAAGATATGTTCAAGGGATTGTGCCGCTTCTTTCCTTGCCTTCTTAATGACTGTTTGCGAGGTTCCCCCAAAGATCTGAGTAAATGGGAGCACAGACTGCATAAGGAGCGTACTGTGTTCTGAGAAACTCGCACCTCTCTGATCTTCCATCGACTGAAAACACTCCATCTTTATTCTCAGAAAGTTCACAAATTCAGGTTTTACTAAATTTAGGTAGAAGGTTCACAGATTGTAGATGTAGCTCGAGCCTTTTTATATACCCGCTGCTCTGAAGAAACTGTGCCCTACCCAGCCACAATCAGCTCTAACCTAGAACACTTGTATTCATGTTCCTTTTGTCCAGCTCCAAGGGCCAGCTGAAACAAGGTGAAGTGCTGTGTATCTTCTAGCAAGGTAGAATAGAATAGAATAGAATAGAATAGAATAGAATAGAATAGAATAGAATAGAATAGAATAGAATAGAATAGAATAGAATAGAATAGAATTAACCAGGTTGGAAAAGACCTTTGAGATCATCAAGTCCAACCTATCAACCAACACCATCTAAGCAACTAAACCATGGCACCAAGCGCCTCAACCAGTCTCTTCCTAAACACCTCCAGTGATGGTGACTGCAGCACCTCCCTGGGCGGCACATTCCAATAGATAACAACCCTCTCTGTGAAGAACTTTCTTTTCACCCAATCACTCTTTCTATGAAGAACTTCATCCTAACATCCAGCCTAAACCTCTCCTGGTGCAGCTTGAGACTGTGTCTTCTTGTTCTGGTGCTGGTTGCCTGGGAGAAGAGACCAACCCCCACCTGGCTACAACCTCCCTTCAGGTAGTTGTAGACAGCAATAAGGTCTCCACTGAGCCTCCTCTTCTTGACGCTAAGGAGCCCCAGCTCCCCCAACCTCTCCTCCTAGGGTTTGTGCTCCAAACCCCTCACCAGGTAGTCAGAAAGAGTACTACACTGATACTGCTCGTAGTACTTTTGTGGTCAGTTCCCTGCTTACAATTACCCAAATACTGAAAAACTTAAGAGATGACTTCTCAGCAATATCCATTGCTAATTATTTTTGGACCAAAGATGAATACACCAAGCCAGGGAGTTCTCTGTTATGTGTTTCTCACCCCTACATTCCTTCTGGCAAAAGTTTAACTAAGTTAATTGAGATATTTATTCACTTAATTATTTAGATGGTGGAAGACTTACTGCTTTATTAAGACCTCTGTGTGATAGAGGTCTCAGACTACCACTTAGCCTAACTAATCAGCTTTTCCTATCTCTATTATAACTAACCAGTTGAAATAAAGGCTGATTTTTTTATATATACATATGTGAAATGTTATATTAATATGCACATTTAATACAGTACATTATGTGTGCATATATTTGGTTTTCTAAACATTCACGCACTCTACAAAGTTCAGTTACATTTTTAAGTATTTCTCATAATAATGTAGATAAAACTCTTTTTTAGCATTTTCTTTTTTTTAAGGCTCTGTTGAGAATTGTCTGTTAGTCAGTTCTTAGGTAAAGTGAAATGGATCCCAGTTTATCTGCCTAGTGAAAATCAAAGTGTAGCTCAAAGATGTATTGTACTTTATTATGGCCTTTTAAAGGTATCTCTTATCACTACATTTATCACAAATCTCACCATTTGCATTTACATCTCTGCTAGCAATTATGAGTCCAGTTTTAACTGGATATAATTGATTTCACTACCTGTTCTATTCAGCATTAGCCACAGCTTCAAAAATAGCATGAAGCAAGCGTAAACCAGAACTGTCATCAAAAGGAGGAATCTCCTGCAGTCACTACTCCTGCCCTTGCTCTATTCCCTCTCCTGTCATCAGGTGTATTTATATGGCTACACAGTGATCTGGATCAGCAAAGTAATCTGGCAAAACACTAACTCTTTGCTGGGGGGGATATTAATTTTTATCCAGATTTGGTTTCTGGTCTAATTTACTAAGCACACACACAAACACTTGAGCTGTATCAAGTAACACTAACAAAACCAAAGCACCAAGGTCAGAAAGACTGCATCAATGTCTATTTGATGCTTTGAGGCTATGATACCAGAAAACAAAAAAAGGGGTTCCTACCTCAGCAAACTGTGATGAGAAAGCAATCATGGGAGATTTCATGGAAATAATAATCTAGGTAGCATAATAAACAGGGTAAACTATTGAGTAAAGTCATTAAACCTTATTTTGTTTCCTTAAGTGCTTCATATTGCCTGCTAAGAATTCCTTCCTAGTCTGTGAACAAGCTATACATTAAAACCTTGCTTATTTTGGCTTACTCACTTTTGCTACTCTCATTAGTGTTCTTAATAAAGTCTTTGACAAATAAGAACATCTAATGTGCAGTGCAAGGAAGATGTGACTTGCAGTAGTTGTGTAACCAGGAGTATGATGACATCTTGCTTTGTAGAATTTGTGCTTCTTGCCCTTCTCTACTCCGACAAAACTCTTCACCTGCTGTCAACTTCTGTTTTTTTGTGTTAGCCTTCCCTGCAGAACTTTCTAAACTTCAGGTAGTTGGTATTGCTACATCTGCCTCATGGGAACAGGTTAGAGGACACCCTCTGGGGTGTCAGGGAAGACCTTATTGCTGTCTACAACTACCTGAAGGGAGGTTGTAGACAGGCAGGGGCTGGTCTCTTCTCCCAGGCAACCAGCACCAGAACAAGAGGACACAGTCTCAAGCTGCACAAGGGGAAGTTTAGGCTGGATGTTAGGAAGAAGTTCTTCACAGAAAGAGTGATTGGCCATTGGAATGGGCTGCCCAGGGAGGTGGTGGAGTCACCATCACTGGAGGTGTTTAGGAAGAGACTGGATGGGGCACTTGATGCCATGGTTTAGTTGATTAGACGGTGTTGGGTGATAGGTAGGACTCGATGATCTCAAAGGTCTTTTCCAACCTGGTTAATTCTATTCTATTCTATTCTATTCTATTCTATTCTATTCTATTCTATTCTATTCTATTCTATTCTATTCTATTCCGTTCCTTTCCGTTCTGTTCCTTTCTCCTTAATTATACTCTACCAGTTTTTCTAATACTCAAGAGAAGTTTGCCATACTGTGATACCTGTACTCAAATCCTTTTCAAAGATGGAGACTGTGCTAGACATGTCTCAAACACAGAATTGCTGTACCACAATTAATGTACAGATTTTATGCTTCCACATTTTATGTTACTGTCTTGCTCTTAAGAGTCCTTTTGTCTTTTAGTCACAAGCACTATGCAGCAAAGATGAAGTATTTTCAAGGATAACATGCTTGCTTAGGGCCATAAAAATTACTATAAGAAGAATGGCCTAAATAAGGTGATGTGTTAAGTATTTCTTAACATTAATATGTAATTATCTGAGACTCTTAAAAAACTTAGTTAACAACAGTTGTTAGAAATCATTTTAGTAAATTAATGATTGCCCAAAAAATGGCTTAAAATAATTTTTAAAGGCTTTTCACTGAAAAATTCATGTGGGGGTGATGACCATTTATTCTGTAGAGTAGGGGAAGCCTTCAAATTTAACACTGCCATTAATATTTTATCTGTGTCTTTCTGCCTCTTTCTTCATTTCATTTTTATCGACTTTATTCTGTCTTCCTCTTTTTGTTCCTTACTCCTGGGGGTGGGAGAAAAGATATGTGCTTTGATCTTTACCATATTTTGTAGGTTTTTCTTGTTTAAGTCTAACTTCAATTGTAGGGCAGTGAAATGAGCATACTTTGGATGTTCTCTAACATATCTAAAAGCTGTGTAGCAGCTAACACTGCTGTTTTCAAAAACATACTAGTTTTGAGCCCAAAAAATCCTTAGACACATCTGGGCTCCCCAGGACAAGAGAGACATGAACATACTGGGGAGAAATCAGTGAAGGAGGATTGCTGTGAATGAAAGGGAAGAGGCTGTAAACCATGTAAAAATAAAGAGGTGACACACTCATGACACTATACAGCATTCTGTCTACAACTACCTGAAGGGAGGTTGTAGCCAGGTGAGGGTTGGTCTCTTCTCCCAGGCAATCAGCACCAGAACAAGAGGACACAGTCTCAAGCTGTGCCAGGGGAGGTTTAGGCTGCATGTTAGGAAGAAGTTCTTCATAGAGAGAGTGATTGGCCATTGGAATGTGCTGCCCAGGGAAGTGGTGGAGTCACCATCACTGGAGGTGTTTAGGAAGAGACTGGATGGGGTGCTTGGTGCTGTGGTTTAGTTGATTACATGGTGTTGGGTGATAGGTTGGACTCGATGATTTCTAAGATCTTTTCCAACCTGGTTAATTCTATTCTATTCTATTCTATTCTATTCTATTCTATTCTATTCTATTCTATTCTATTCTATTCTATTCTATTCTATTCTATTCTATTCTGTATGGGGGTCACTAAAATATAATGATAACTGCACAGATAATTTTTTTTCTTCTGAAGATTATATTAGGACTGTGGTCAAGTGGGTATCAAGTATAAGAGTACAGTCCCTTCTGGTATTGCTGCTCCTTCTATTTTCTTTAAAAGGGTTTGTGGCAAGAGGCCAATTTTCTAAACAAATTTTAGATAATTTATCCCTAATTTTTTTGCATGTGCATACTTACTTTCAAGAAATATGATCAAAGTCTGACATATGAACCTCTGAGTTACAAATTACAGTACAATTATCCCTGCTAGGATTGTTTTTAAAAGCAAGAGTGAAAATAATTGGGAGATAACCTTAGAAAGAATGTAACACCACAGCAAAATCATCCAAAAGACAATTTGATGAAATGTTTCCAATTGTTAGAAGGCCTTTCAAAAAAAATGGAAAACCCAGAACTTTTTCATGGGAGAGGTAGCAAATAGCAAAGCATTTTATCCCACTTTGCAGTTCTAGGCCCCTCAGTTCAGGAAAGATGTGGAGTTGCTGGAGCATGTCCAGGGAAGGGCAACAAAGCTGGGGAGAGGTCTGGAGCACAGCCCTGTGAGGAGAGGCTGAGGGAGCTGGGGTTGCTTAGCCTGGAGAAGAGAAGGCTCAGGGGAGACCTTATAGGTTGGACTTGATGATCTCAAAGGTCTTTTCCAACCTGGTTAATTCTATTCTATTCTATTCTATTCTATTCTATTCTATTCTATTCTATTCTATTCTATTCTATTCTATTCTAATGTTTGAAGACAGTTTATTTATAATGAAAAATAATGTAGGATTTTCTTCCTCAGTAACACAGGATATACCACTATTACCACTTTGGTTTATTACAGCTCAGTCACTGTTACAGTCTTCCTCTGTCACAGATTCTGAATCCTAACCTAAACTCAGTACCTATGAGTTGGTAAAGCCTAGAAGATGATTGCTTCTGGATTTTCTCTTCCAAGTTCTCACTCTATGTGCTTGTCATAGGTTGAGTTGAATCTGCTGCTGAATTGTATCTGATGATGAAATTATTGGGTAAATAGAATAGCTGATGTTAGTAGAAGCATCATTAAAAGCAAATACTTGAGACAAAGATTTTATTTATACACACAAATCAAAGTAGACACCTTCACCTTTTATGGCAGAACACTCTGGAAGAGAGAAAGTAAAGTTCTGGAGGATGAACCCTCTGGAAAGGGCTATGAATTGCTGTTGTTGCTGCTTGAATGTTGTTACTTACCTTTCTCTCAGGTACAGTATTAGGGTAGCTGCAGCTGCAGAAGTTCTACCTAGAGACAATAGGATTCTGTGGACAAAGGACCACAAAGCCCATTTTCCATATTTCCATAGATGGGTATAAGACAAGCATGGGGAAAATGCATTCTTTATATAAAGCTATACATGAATTTGGTTTTTTTTTAAATAGATTTATTTCAAGTTTGCTGGAAAAGTGTTTTCATTTTGCCTACTGAAAATGCCACAGTTTATGGTTAATGTTTCTTTGTAACTAAAATTTATGTCTGTGGCCAAGGATCACATACAGGAAATCATTATTTTACTGCTGACCACCATGTTTACATGAACTAATTTTATAACATACCTGCAGTGATGGAAGAAGCCAAAGAATTATTGCTGTTAGCTATTTTTACTACCATGTAATCAGCAGATAATTGGGTTTGCCTTACTGTTAACTAATACCCCTCCTACTGTGTTTTAAAGGAAGTAGAACAGCAGGAAACGTTTAATTTACAACAGCTTCTTGCTGTTTATGTGAAAATCAGCTATCAGAATAGCAAATGGTTATTTTATGTATGATTTATTTCTTCCTTATTGATAAAAATTCCTTTTAGAAGAAAACTTACATACCATGTAACAAGGAGAAATATTTTTTAAATAAATGAAATGTCAAAAGCTCACTTTTTTGGTATTTATTGTGTCCAGTTCTGGGCCCCTCAATTTTGAGAAGGATGTTGAGACACTTGAACGTGTCCATAGAAGGGCAGTGAGGCTGGAGAGCGGTCTCGAGCACAAGCCCTAGGAGGAGAGGCTGAGGGAGCTGGGGTTGTTTAGCCTGGAGGAGGCTCAGAGGAGACCTTATTGCTGTCTACAGCTACCTGAAGGGAGGTTGTAGCCAGGAGGGGCTTGGTCTCTTCTGCCAGGCAACCAGCACCAGAACAAGAGGACACAGTCTCAAGCTGTGCCAGGGGAAGTTTAGGCTCGAGGTGAGGAAGAAGTTCATCCCAGAAAGAAAGATTGTCCATTGGAATGGGCTGCCCAGGGAGGTGGTGGAGTCACCATCCCTGGAAGTGTTCAAAAAGGGATTGGACATGGCACTTGAAGCCATGGTTTAGTTAGTCATGAGGTGTTGGGTGATAGGTTGGATTTGATGATCCCTGAGGTCTTTTTTAAACCTTATTGACTCTATGATTCTATGATTCTATACTCACACCATTTCAGAGTATGAAAAATATTTGTGCAACCGTGTCCCTCAAAGCTGTAGCTAAGCAAACACAGTTGTACACAACAACTGTGTATTCTAAAACCTAACACTATTCATCACATTCAATGTCATTGCTGAGACAGCTCAGCAAGAAATTTGAAAAGCAAAAGGGGAAGGACTTTTATTATTCTTTTTTAAATCGTGCTTTTGTTATTTTAGGATGTTTTGTCTTGTTTTATTTTAGGGGACCCGGTTTCATTTTCTCTTTGTCTGCCTGACTGCAGCTCATACATTCATAAATACCAACTGCGGTTCTGCTGGCACAAAATTCTATTCAGTATTTTCAAGGACTTTTCAAGCTGGACCACAGCTTGCCTGTTTGGAATGACAACATAGCTAGCAGGTTGAAGGAGGTGATTCTCCTCCTCTGCTCCGCTCTGATGAGACCCCACCTGGAATACTGCATCCAGTTCTGGAGCCCCTATTACAGGAAGGATCTGGAGGTGCTGGAATGTGTCCAGAGAAGGGCCACAAGGATGATTAGAGGGCTGGAGCTCCTCTTCTATGGGGACAGACTGAGGGAGTTGGGGCTATTCAGTGTGGAGAAAAGAAGGCTCTGAGAAGACCTAATTGTGGCCTCCCAGTATCTGAAGGGGGCTTACAAGAAAGCTGGGAAGGGACTTTTAAGGGTGTCAGGGAGTGATAGGACAAGGGGAAATGGAACAAAAAGATAAATGGGTAGATTCAAATTGGCTGTTAGGAAGAAGTTCTCCCTCATGAGGGTGGTGAAATACTGGAACAGATTGCCCAGAGAGGTGGTAGAAGCATCATCTCTGGAGGTTTTTTAAGGCCAGGCTGGATGTGGCTCTGGGCAACTTGATCTAGTGTGAGGAGTCCCTGCCCGTGGCAAGGGGGTTGGAACTAGATGATCCTTGAGGTCCCTTCCATGCCTAACAATTCTATGATTCTATGACAGGAATTGAAACCAAGCAAATAGTTGCCATTTAGTCCCAAATATACTGGTAATACTGGTTATTTCTCTTAGTTTAATTTTCTTACACTATTACATCCTGTAATTCACAGCCACTTCTCTGGTTTATCTAAAGAGGTTTTTTACCTCAAAAATACATGTTCAAAAACTGATCATGAAGTCTAGCAACTTCAAGTGATTTTTAGAGTATTTGAGAATGGAGTTTGGTCAAGCAGCTATTACAATTTCGTGTTTCTGCCCATCAGCTATTTCCCTGGAAAGCACAAACAAAAACAAAACCAAAATTGGCCAAAGAAAATGAAACAAAAGTCTATGTCATAAACATATCACATAAGCAGCTGGGATGCCCCTTTGAATCACTGTGACAAAACAACTTGTGAATACTTCCTCTTACCAAAACAGGGAGAAAGAAAACCTCTTGCTGGTATTGGAATTACATCTATGATTATTCTTTTTTAAATGCTTTTATAATTACCAGCATAGATGAGGTTCAGGCTTCCTAAGTTTCACTTCTACATATGGAACACACAGAACCATATCTCTAGCTAAAATAAAAGCTAACCCAGCTCAGTTTCTCTTCCCTTAACCCTCCCTCTTTTCCACTCCCATCCTTACCAAACACTCTTCAGCTTACATGAAGAGCAGTTTGACTGGGAACTACAACATGGTCAATTTAATCTTCATTTTTCAACTGACTTGGATTAAAAACTATGTAACTTATATAACTAAACATCTAATATGTTGCACACAACAGTCTGTGGCAGAGGAATGCTGCAGAACCTAGCTCTCTACCACAAAGCCTAGATCTCTACCACAGAACACTGAAGTCACACCCATTAGTTACATGTCAAGTTGGTTAAACTGATTTTAAGCTGAAGCTAGACCAACAAGAGGACACAATCTCAAGCTGCGCCAGAGGAGGTTTAGGCAGGAGGTTAGGAAGAAGTTCTTCCCAGAAAGAGAGATTGGCCATTGGAGTGGGCTGCCCAGGGAGGTAGTGGAGTCGCCATCACTGGAGGTGTTTAAGAAGAGACTGGATGGGGTGCTTGGTGCCATGGTTTAGTTGATTGGATGGTGTTGGGTGATAGGTTGGACTCAATCATCTCAAAGAAGGTCTCTTCCAACCTGGTCTATTCTATTCTATTCTATTCTATTCTATTCTATTCTATTCTATTCTATTCTATTCTAAAGGTCTTTTCCAACCTGGTTAATGTTATTCTATTCTATTCTATTCTAATCAAAAAGCTCTACCATAGAAATCTTTTTCTCAGGACTGAAGTACACGTCTGACTCATCTGCTAAAAAGTAGCTCTATTAGAGATAAACTTTTCTCCTCCTAGAGAAAGGATGAGATGTTTCACATGTGTTGTATGCTACAAGTAATTCTGATAAGATAATCCTCATGAAGTCTCCTATGTATCTTAAATACCCAAAACAACCATTTCAACAGAGCATTTAAGCAGATCTTTTCCTTTAAAATGATGGTATCATCTTGTGAAACATCATTAAATACCCATAAGACTCACAATTGTAAAAAGCTGAAATATGATCTCTAGTCATATAATTTGATAAAAGAGTGAGTGACTGGACATCAACTGTGAAAAAGGACCCTTTCTTTTCACCACCTGGCAATAGTTGTATTATGTAGCTTATTCTGCTGCAATTTATTAACAGAGCAACGACTCCACGGGTCCATATTCTGAAGTCAGCTTTTCTTTCTACAAGCAATGAAGCAGAACTCTGTTGCTTAAATATCTCACAAATTAATCTTAGTTACACAGCTCTTTCAGTACTTAATTTCACTGATAAATGCAACATTTCAAGGTATAATTGGTTGACGCCGTTACCCAGTATGAATTGCATCTGTTGTTGTTTTCACTGATACAGTCTGGACCAAAAATTAAAGCCTGATAAAATCACAATGAAAACCTAACTCATTAGAAGTAGCAAGAAGTTATTTAGCAAGATAAACAGATGTGAGTCTGGGAAAAGAAATTCTTTAGGGATCCGTAACTTTTTTCACTCTTATCATAGAACCATAACTGAAAAGACCACTAAGATTATCAAGTCCAACTGTAAACCCACCACTACCACGCCCACTAAATGATACCCTGAAGTGCCACATCTATAGGCTTTCCTAACACCTACATTTCCCTGGGCAGCCTGTTCCAATGCTTGATGACTCAAACTGTAAAGAACACTTTTTTTCCTACTATCAAGTCAAAACCTCCCCTGGTGCAACTTGAAGGAATTTTCTCTTGTTCTCACTAATTACCTGGGAGAAGAGACCAATATCCACCTTGCTATGATCTCCTTTCAGGTAGTTGTAGAGAGCAGTAAGGTCTCCCCTCAGCCTCCTCTTCTCCAGACTAAACAATCCCAGTTCCCTCAGCCCCTCTCATAAGACTTATTTAGCCCTTTCACCAGCTTCCTTGTCCTTGAAGAAGAATAGAATTAACCAGGTTTGAAAAGACCTTTGAGATCGAGTCCAACCTATCACCCAACACCATGTAATCAGCTAAACCATGGCACCAAGCACCCCATCCAGTCTCTTCCTAAATACCTCCAGTGATAGTGACTCCACCACCTCCCTGGGCAGCCCAGTCCAATGGCCAATCACACTTTCTGTGAAGAACTTCTTCCTAACATCCAGCCTAAACCTCCCCTGAGGTTGAGACTGTGTCCTCTTGTTCTGGTGCTGGCCGCCCGGGAGAAGAGACCAACCCCCACCTGGCTACAGCCTCCCTTCAGTTAGTTGTAGACAGCAATAAGGTCTCCCCTGAGCCTCCTCCTCTCCAGGCTAAGCAACCCCAACTCTCTCAGCCTCTCCTCATAGATGCTCCAGCAACTTGTCTTTGTGGGGACTGTAACATAAGCCCTCAGAATACTGCTGTGAAAACAGATAAAATCTTCTGGTCTCTTGACTTTTTCCTCCATTTATATAAATATCATATGTAGTACTCAGAAATTCTCTGTTTTAAGAAAACTTATCTTCTAATTGTGTCTCATTCTTTTTTTTTTCCTGCATAAGCCAATAATGTTCTTTATCCTTCCTCAAGCCTTTCTCTCACATTCCCCAAATCCCATGATTTGCAGATGCTACCCACCTCTTCAGAAATGTCTTTAGGCATGTTAGTTGCTCATATTTGTTTTTCAGATGCCTAGAAGGACAAGAATTCCTGAGGCTGTTACCTAGAAATGTAATCCCATGAAAATGCATTACTGTTCTCCAGGTCTGTTTACTGCAAGTCTTCAGTCACACCAATGCTACTGGTTGTAAGCATGATTATTGCTTGCCCTCCATACAACACTAACAATTACATAGCTAGAAGAGTGTGAATTACATCTCATTATCATTTATCTGATTCTCTGTACTCTCAGTCATACAATACTCTTCTGTTAGGTTCTGCTGGGAGCATAGCCTATCTGCAAACCTCTTAGTTACCAGTAATAACATATTCAATAACCTCAGCTTCTGTATTCATTTGTACTATGAAGAAATAGGAACTTAAAGGTTTTCAACATATACATTTAACTTACTGTTAAGGTGATACTAATTTTATGCCTTTTTAGTATTCTTTTTTTTTTCCACAGTAGATTTGAACTCTTCATAAGTTCAAGCAAACAAGAACTGACTGCCTAAACATTAGTATGTAAAGTCCTACACTTGTGTTTAATAAGTGATTTTTGTGAATAATGCTGCATGAAGAGCAGACATTTGTAATGAAGAGGAGCAGAAATTGCTACAGTAAATTCCATGTTTGGGTTGAGGTTTGTTCAATAAATTGTGTGGGTTTTTTAACAAGAAATCTTATGTAAGAAGTATGATACCAATGTGCCAGCTATTTTTAAAACATTCAACTGAGAATATATTTCAGATCAATTAGCATGATGTTTTAGTCCTAGCTGATTGAGATTTCCACCAACTGCTTTTCTATGGGGTAAAACAGAGCACTGAAAACTTGATGAAAAGATAGACTACTGTTCAGCAAGTTTAATGCTTCAAAACTGAACAGATAGTATTCCTATATCCTCTGGTGGATCACTGTAAAAACATAACCACGATTTGGCATGATTTAACATGACACAAAAACTGCTGTGAATGGAACAGTAACAGTGTTATAACAGCTCACTTGCATATCTTCAGCATTAAAATCAATTTCTTTCTTACTATTCTTTCCAGTGCAAGTCAAAACATGAAGCTTTCTAAATCTGTTTAAAGACATTTTGGACATCTGCTCAGACTGACAAATCCAGATGAACTTTGTACTTTCTGTTTCAAATTTTGCCCCTGCAGAGTGAAATTATGTAATGGTATAATATGGTACAGAATGCAGAATTAACCAGGTTGGAAAAGACCTTGGAGATCATCAAGTCCAACCTATCACCCAACACCATCTAATCAACTAAACCATGGCACCAAGCATCTCATCCAGTCTCTTCTTAAACACCTCCAGTGATGGTGACTCCACCACCTCCCTGGGCAGCCCATTCCAATGGCCAATCACTCTTTCTGTGAAGAATTTCTTCCTGACATCCAGCCTAAACCTCCCCTGGTGCAGCTTGAGATGATTAGACCCATCACATTGAGGAAAGGCTGAGGGAGCTGGGGGTGTTCAGTTCGGAGAAGAGGAGACTTATAGGGGATCTTATCATTCTCAACAACTACCTAAAAAGAAGTTGCAGTCAGGTCAGAGTCAGCCTCTTCTCCCAGGCAGCTAGTGACAGGATAAGAGGGCATGGTGTGAAGCTGCACCAGGGGAGGTTTAGGTTAGATGTTAGGAAGCACTTCCTCACAGAAAGGCTGATTAGGCACTGGGATGGACTGCCCAGGGAGATGGTGGAGTCTCCATCACTAGAGGTCTGTAAGAAAAGAATGGATGTGGCACTTGGTGGCATGGTTTAGCTGATGTCATGGCTGCACTTGATCTCAGACATCTTTTCCAGCCTCGATTATTCTGTGATTCTGTGATTTCTAAAAGATGTGTTTTCTAAACCCCTTTTAGGTTCAAATAAGTATTCTAGGCCAAAAAAACCCACAGCCCTCCCCCCCCAGAAAAAAACCCAAACAAAAAACTCCAGATAAATTACAGAATTCTAGACAAAGATTAATTACCACTTAGACTTTCATTACCCAGAATGCAAAAGTAGGCATTTCCAGTAAGATTCTGTAACATATGTTTTTATGTTGTTGTATCAGGTGTCAAGAAAGAAACATAATCATAATTGCCATAGAACATGTAAGAAGACTATTGTCTTCATACAGTTCTATAAGGAACAGCTGATTTCCTGTCCTCAGATTAAGATTTTTTAATCCAACTCCTAACACTGCATCTGTTTCACCTTTAGTGGCACTGTCAATACATTTTTTTTTAAAGGAGAGCACTAATTTTGATATTAAAAGTGTACTAGGTGACAATCTATTAATTAATCTGTCAAAGACTGCTCATCCATTTTTAATCTGCTCATCTAGGTTAAGATTTCTCTTAAAAGGTCACAACGAAATCAGTTTTCTGAATTCCACATTTTGTGCAATGTCAAGGAATTTTATCAGTAACAAAGAAACCCCCAAACCCAACCAAAACCAACAACCAAAACCAACCAACCACAAAAATCCCAACCAAATACTCCCCAACCCTGTGTTTATCTCTGTTGCTGCTTCTTCTTCCTCAAGTGATAACTTTTAAATTGCTCAGCACACAAACAAGTGATATGACATGGAAAAGCAGAAGAAAGTAATAGAATTACTGTTACTGGATATCTTTCACAAAAAAAGCAAACTTCATGGACAAAGATTAAGCAGGATGGGATTTATTCAGACCTCTGTAGTACACTACAAAGAAGTTTTACTTAAAATGGGGGTACAGCTCTAAGAAGCACAGAAGTGGTTTTGAAGGAGATGTCAGCTCCAGTGTGTCAGACCTCTGACCCAGAGTGAAGCTAGTGGAGGTGTTTAAGAAGAGATTGGATGAGGCACTTGGTGCCATGGTTTAGTTGATTAGATGGTGTTGGGTGATAAGTTGGACTCTTTTCCAAGCTGGTTAATTCTATTCTATTCTATATAACAACTAAACAAGTGTGGTGGGTTTTTTTTGGTTGGTTGGTTTGATTGGACTTGATGATCTCAAAGGTCTTTTACAACCTGGTTAATTCTAGTCTATTCTATTCTACTCTATTCTATTCTATTCTATTCTATTCTAGCAGTGGAGTTCCTCAAAGATCATCTTAAACTGTCTGGCATAAAAAGTAGGAGTGATGTCAGGGCCTCCTAACCATGTGTCAATACAGAGAACTGAACTATGATAAAAGAAAAACTGGGTGACTTGGGGACTGGAGTAATAGAAGTGTCATGACATTTAATAATACAAAGTATGAGGTTGGGACACAGGCTCAGCGCTCAAGGCTTCTTAGCAGTGTTCTATCAAATTGGATTTTGATGCCCTCAAGGAGAGGATAAAATTACTTATTTTCTCAGCATGAACAGCCACCAAACTGATATTTCATGGTGATGACAGAGGAACCAGGACAGAAACATCTTCCCTGAGAAGTTTGTGTCTTGCTGAGCTAAGCAATGTCCCCGCCACTAATAACAGACAGCCACAGGTCCACCACCTTCTGCACAAACCCCTCTTTGACACAGGGCTGAGCCTGTGCACGCTGTCTGAGAAAGGCAAGAGACTTCTGCTGGCAGAAGCAGTGAGGTGAAACAGGCACATCCCAGGTCAGAAGAACTTCCAATTCCCCCATCAGGTATTTTCCTCCATGCTTACTTCCATCAGTGGCCAAATGCTCCTAACACCGTCTCTAATCTGGGGAGACTTAAAGGAAGGGAGAAAAACCACAACAGAGTAAAACTTCTCAGTCTGAGTAACATAGCTATGAAACTTCAATCACTCAGCTGTGCTAGAAGTAGGGGCCAGCTTTAAACCCTGAATTCTCTCTTTTACTCCCCCATGATAAAAGATAGTTGCTTGCTATTGTGGTATCCTCTCTAGTAGCTGAGTTGAGAGTGCTGGGGAAGAGGTGTGGGCAGAATGGGCTGAGCACATAGCCAGCATGGCAGCAGCCACGTAAAATTAATGCTTGTGTGATCTTGGCACCCTAAGCTGTGAAGACAGGATGAGCTATGGGAGCAATTCTGTACCATGATGATTTTGCAGACACATCAGTCTGTCACCATATACAACTATTTATGCCTAAATCTAGTTCTGTGACAGTTTCTCAGAAACTAATACACTGAAAACCTATTAGGAAAATGAAGATCAAAACATATTAGTCAATCTCAAGACAACTGAGACACCAATGTGATCCAACCCTACAAGGCAAACATGACTTTACATCAGAAAAGATCATTTCAGTAGGATAGGAGAATTCTTTATGCTATTTTATGTTGCACTAATGAGTCCATCTGCATATGACTATGCACAATTCTGGTAATATATTAAAGAAAAATGGATTTAAACTAGGAGACCTGCAGAGGAATGATCAGAGAATGGAAAATCCTGTTTTATAAGAACCAGGTAAAAGAACATAGCCTGCATAATGATGTCACACTACTGAGGCTGAGGGAGCTGAGGTTATTTATCCTGGAGAAGAGGAGGCTTAGAGGAGACTTTTTGATGTCTACAGCTACCTGAAGGGATGTTGTAGCCAGGTGGGGGTTGGTCTCTTCTCCCAGGCAACCAGCACCAGAACAAGAGGACACAGTCTCAAGCTGCACCAGGGGAAGTTTAAGCTGGATGTTAGGAAGAAATTCTTCACAGAAAGAGTGATTGGCCATTGGACTGGGCTGCCCAGGGAGGGGTGGAGTCACCATCCCTGGTGTTTAGGAAGATACAGGATGGGGTGCTTGGTGCCATGGTTTAGTTGATTAGATAGTGTTGGATGATGGGTTGGACTCGGGTTGGTATTCTGTATCAAGAGGGAACATCACTGTTTAAACATAAGTACAACAGCAGCTCCAGGAAAATTAGTTTACATCTATTGGAAAGCACATCAGGCTGGAAATCAGAAGGGCTTTAACTATGACAAAAGTGGAATTACAGTTCTAGTTAAGGGAACAAAAGCATAACCGGCTCTTACAGAAGGCCAACTGGCTATGTACTAGTACTTTAGAAGATCTTTTTCAGTTCCATGTTTAATAGTTGTCCCATACTTTTGATGAGAGATACATTTTATAATATAACATTTTGTAATATAGTTAAAAAAAACCCAATTTGCTGGAAATCCAGATTAGTAAATTAAAAATTAGGGGGGAAATGGTGTCTCTTGTACAAACCAACATCTGTAAATACCCTTAATAGTAGTATTTACTAACAGAGTTAAAAAGAACTTTAGACTGAGTAAAAGTTCTCTAGACTCCTAGAACCACTATTTCCCTCCCCCCCCCACCCCCCAAAGAATTAATCCTCTATGAGACTTTCAGACATGCCTTGTACAGTCTGAGACCCTTTACAATGCTTTCCAAAAAGCCAAAATGCAGACAGTCTTTTTCAAGGTTTGTTAAATGAGAGTTTAATGTTAAATAAATAAAAGGCGGGGGGAGGGGGGAGGCACTCTCCAAAATCTTTCATGCAGGTCTTGAACATGGCTGGAGCTTGCTAATCTGCATAAGAAAATTGACAAACTATGCAGCCACAAAGCAAAGCAGCCCACAGCAAATGGTTTATATTTAACCACACATGGTAAGATCTTACTTTTCACACCAATGAGCTGTACTGTAGGAGCTCCTTTGGAGGTCCATGCTGGGAGCAATAAATGTGCGCTGCTTCAGCTGCTTGTTTACACATCTTTTCCGGTGCAATAGTGACAGGGATTTCTTTTGCTAACAACTTGGAGGAGACTAACTGTTAGATGCTAGAAAAAATATTTTGCTACCACTTTAAAGAAATTCTAACAAACTGAATTAAACTGAGATATGCAGTTAGCTGATATATAGTTAGGGTTAGCTGAATTCAGCCTGGAAAAGAAGAGGCTCCAGGGAAACCTGATAGCAGCCTACCAGGACCTGAAAGGGGCTGCGGGAAGGATGGGGAGAGGCTGTTCACAAGGGCTTGTGGTGACAGGACAAGGGGCAATGGCTTCAAACTAGAGAAGGGTATGGGGAAGAAATTCTAACAAACTGAATTAAACTGAGATATGCAGTTAGCTGATATATAGTTAGGGTTAGCTGAATTCAGCCTGGAAAAGAAGAGGCTCCAGGGAAACCTGATAGCAGCCTACCAGGACCTGAAAGGGGCTGCGGGAAGGATGGGGAGAGGCTGTTCACAAGGGCTTGTGGTGACAGGACAAGGGGCAATGGCTTCAAACTAGAGAAGGGTATGGGGAAGAAATTCTAACAAACTGAATTAAACTGAGATATGCAGTTAGCTGATATATAGTTAGGGTTAGCTGAATTCAGCCTGGAAAAGAAGAGGCTCCAGGGAAACCTGATAGCAGCCTACCAGGACCTGAAAGGGGCTGCGGGAAGGATGGGGAGAGGCTGTTCACAAGGGCTTGTGGTGACAGGACAAGGGGCAATGGCTTCAAACTAGAGAAGGGTATGGGGAAGAAATTCTAACAAACTGAATTAAACTGAGATATGCAGTTAGCTGATATATAGTTAGGGTTAGCTGAATTCAGCCTGGAAAAGAAGAGGCTCCAGGGAAACCTGATAGCAGCCTACCAGGACCTGAAAGGGGCTGCGGGAAGGATGGGGAGAGGCTGTTCACAAGGGCTTGTGGTGACAGGACAAGGGGCAATGGCTTCAAACTAGAGAAGGGTATGGGGAAGAAATTCTTCACTATGAGGGTGGTGGGACGCTGGAACAGGTTGCCCAGGGAGGTGGTTGAGGACCCATCCCTGGAGATATTCAAGGTGAGGCTCAACAAGTCCCTGGGCAGACTGGTCTAGTTGGGGATGTCCCTGCTGACCTTGGGGAGATCAGAATAGATGACCTTTGGAGGTCCCTTCTGGCCTGGACCATTCTAATTACACTGTTAGGCATAACTGAGCTGAATTTTAGTCATTTGATCAAAAAATCTTCCATGCAAGATCAGAGCAGACTGGTTTGGGCATCATGCTTTCCACCTTTTGACCAGAAAAGAAAGTGAATGCCTTTAAGTTTTTGGCTTCTATACTTAAGCAAACTTTTCACAGCTGAAAACAGATCTTGTTTTCAACACATTCATTGTGCTTTTGGATTTGGCTGAAAAAAACCCAAACCAAAACAAACCAACCAAACAAAAAGCAACGCCATAACAAAATCACACAGACAGAAAAACAAACACAAAAAGATCCTAACAACAACAACAGAAACCCCCAACAATTAAAGAAATAAACAAACCCAACCCAAACACTCAAAACACACCACAACAAAAGAAAAAAACCCAACCAAACAGAACCCCAGACAAAACCCAAACACCAAACCACCCTCCAAAGCAACAACAAAAACCCAGCTGACATCATGTAGAAGACAGAGGACTTCCTTTCTTACTCAGATTGTTTTCCAATTGCCATTTTTCTGCTGTGAGGAAGAGTGAGATGTTGAGACCCCAGGGTGGTAGCACACAGCAGAACATCAGAGCACAACATCAGAGCTTAGCCTGGAGAAGAGGAGGCTCAGGGGAGAGCTTATTGCTCTCTACAGCTACCTGATGGGAGGTTGTAGCCAGGTGGGGGTTGGTCTCTTCTCCCAGGCAACCTGTGACAGAACAAGAGGGCAGTCTCAACCTGCACCAGGGGAGGTTTGGGCTGGATGTTAGGAACAAAATTCTTCATAGAGGGAGTGATTTGCCATTGGAATGGGCTGCCAAGGGAGGTGGTGGAGTCACCATCACTGGAGGTGTTTAGGAAGAGACTTGATGGGGTGCTTGGTGCCATCGTTTAGCTGATTACATGGTGTTGGGTGATAGGTTGGACTCTATGATCTCAAAGGTCTTTTCCAACCTTTTTAATTCTATTCTTCTTCAAGGACAAGGAAGATGGTGAAAGGTCCAAATAAGTCTTATGAGAGGGGCTGAGGGAACTGGGGTTGTTTAGTCTGGAGGAGAGGAGGCTGAGGGGAGACCTTATTGCTCTCTACAACTACCTGAAAGGAGATCATAGCAAGGTGGATATTGGTCTCTTCTCCCAGGTAATTAGTGAGAACAAGAGAAAATTCCTTCAAGTTGCACCAGGGGAGATTTTGACTGGATATTAGGAAACAAGATGTTCTTTACAGTTTGAGTCATCAAGCATTGGAACAGGCTGCCTAGGGAAATGTAGGTGTTAGGAAAGCCTATAGATGTGGCACTTCAGGGTATCGTTCAGTGGGTGTGGTGGATGATCTCGAAGGTCTCTTCCAACCTGGTCTGGTCTATTCTATTCTATTCTATTCTATTCTATTCTATTCTATTCTATTCTATTCGCAGCATAATTTGGGCTGACAAATAATCTTCCTATTCTCTTGGGGATTTTTAAGACTGAAGTTGTGTAACCGGGACAGATAATGTCATGGCTGAGGAAATCTCCATGACAGTGTAAAGGCTGTACCAGAGGAGTTTTAGGATAGTGCTGGAATCTATGGTCCTAGCATGGACAAAATGGATCTATGCAGTGCTGCTGACTCACTCCTTTAAAGAATCACTGTTCTTCAGAGATTGCTCAGCTGTCAGGAATACCAAATCACATCTCACTGTAGCTAATGAATATACATGGAAAGATTATTACTTCCACTCAAACTCCCTGAAGAAGTCTGCAAGTATCTGGACAATCAGGTTAATGCAATCTTCTTGGATTTCTGAAAGGCACTTAGTTACTTACCATAAGCTCTTAAGAAGTAAAAATGTCATGGAACATGGGTCCTCAAATGACTAAACCAATAACCGGGCAGGGGGGGAAAGAAAAATGGGTAAAAGGATATTTGGCCTGTTTACTCAGTAATGACATTTCACTAATGGAATCCCAAAATGGCCTTTGATGAGCAACATATTCGTAAGTCATCTGGAAAAGAGAGTGAATACTGAGATGAATCCAAGTTTCCTCTGATGATGATACTAATTATACCAGAAAGATGAAAGGCACAAAAGGGACAAGAAAGGTTGGGGTTTTTTAATTAAAAAGAAAAAGGAAAAAAAAAAAAAGTAGAAAAAAAAGGAATGAGAAAGAAAAACACATAACCAAAACCACCAACAGTAACAGTTTAGAAACAGAATTTTGTGTCTGGAAAGAGAATCTTAGACTGAAGACTATTGAAAGACATTTATTAAATGTCCTCTTAGTCTTCTCTTCTCCAGACTAAAAAGCCCCAGGGCTCTCAGCCTCTCCTCATAGGGCACATGCTCCAGTCCCTTAATCATCTTGGTAGCTTTCAGTTGGACTCTCTCCAGCAGGATGCTGAGTGTCAAGAGGGAGAGGAGAGGCTCTTCTCCATTGCACCCTGTGATAGGTGCACAGGAGGTTCCACCTCAACATGAGGGGGAATTTCTTCACTGTGAGAGTGAAGCACTGGAAGCACTGGAGCAGGCTGCCCAGAGAGGTTGTGGAGTCTCCTTCTCTAGAGACATTCAAGACCCACTTGGATGTGTTCCTGTGTGACCTGTGCTGGATTCTATGGTTCTGCTATGGAAGAAGGGTTGGGCTTGATGAATTTGAAGCTCCCTTCCAACCCCTAACATCCTGTGAGCCTGTGAAAGCCCTCTGAAGAACCAAGTTACTAGTAGGAATATTACTGTGGTGACAGCGCTTTGGTGAATTTGCCACAACCAAAAACAAATCCAGAAACTTCCAGAATTCCTGTTTGTTTGTTTTGTTTGAATTCAGATTTCCTATTTTACTACGTGCTCAAAAAAATAAACCCCTGCAACAACAACAAAAGGAAAAAACTATTTGTAGGTTCATGGAATGGTTTGGGTTGGAAGGGACTTTAAACCTTAAACCTCTCACTCACAAGAAAGTCCAAATGAAAGTTTGTGACAAAACAGAAGCATTTTTACTACCACTTAGCAAACCGAGAGCAAATTATAAAGGCAGCTGAAGATTTACCGTTAAGAAACAAACATTTTTCCAAAGACAACGTCAGACCTCTGGGAGAAAAAGAAGTAAATCTTCAGCAGTAGGTTTGGAAGCAAGCAAGCAAGCAGCCTCTGCTGGCGTGGTACGCATTCCCAGATACGTGTCTGCCACCTAGTGGTCAGCTGGCGTTTATGCAGTAAAAGCGCTGTCGGGCACCTTAAAGCAATGCGTCTGAAGCTAGGGTCAGTGACAGGGAGCGGGACGGAGTACAATCAGGAGTACGCACTGCTGATGTTGTTTTTTTATATATGGTTATTTTTTCTAAAACTTAAGAGGTGCACCTGCTAGAGCTCAAGTTGTAAAAGTGTCAAGTTCTAGAGCGATACATGAAAGCAAAACCCCAGTCGCCCGAAATGCTGTTCCACAATTAAAAGCCATGCTTTCATTAACACTGCTACATAGTTTCAATTACTGAGTAAAAAAAGACTAAATTTTGAGCCTAATCTGAACCCCAAAATCATAGACCACTTGACCAATGCCTACTGAGCTGTGTACAGACATGGATTTAAGTTAAAACACATTCTAGCAGATACAAAGCCCCATGGAATCTTGTGTGGGAAAACGAAATCTGTCTGTTCATTTGGAAACTCTCCTGGAACACAGCTTCCTCTGAGCCCTTGTTTTGGCTCTGTGCTCCTTTTAAGAGTCATTCATCTCATCTCTGCAAAAGAAATACTAGTAACTGAATTTTGAGATCCTTGAAAGGAAGGAGTATATAGAATATGACAACTATAGTATGAGCTTTTAACTATTACAGATACTTTAATTTACCTACTTTCAGGTTTGTGAAGTGATTGAATATTTTAAAATTAGATATCATATAGTTAAATGCTGAATTTCAGATTCTAACTACCTCAGATAACATATTCACTGAGGTATCTATTCAACTTTTGAATGAATCTAAAATAACTCCACTTGACAGAAATATTGAATCAGACCAACAATCTTCCTTGACTGAAATATAAATAAAGTGACAGGAGATCTTTTTAAAATCCATTTTATCTACCTACAACAATTTAGATAAATCTGCTTCCATGTAGAAATATTAACAGCCATTTTTTAACTTGCATGGTATCTTCTGTAGGGAGAGTAGCAGAACAATATAGTTTGGTAGTAAAATAAGCTGCTTCTCTTCCTCAGCTCCAATTGATTCTCTGCATTTCCATGACTTCTAGCTAAACTGTTTGTCTTTTAATAGGTTAATAAAATTAATCCAAAACACGTAATTAAAATGTAATTTAATGGAACTAATGACAGAGCCTAATTTATTCTTTAGGCTATAAAAAAAATAAAGCACATACATGGGCATAATGTATATTCATATATGATGTCTCTTCTCTTCTCCTCTCCTCTCCTCTCCTCTTCTCTTCTCTCCTCTCCTCTTCTCTTCTCTTCTCTTCTCTTCTCTTCTCTTCTCTTCTCTTCTCTTCTCTTCTCTTCTCTTCTCTTCTCTTCTCTTCTCTTTCAAAAGCTAGATATCAATCTCAAAGAGCTCTGCAAAAATTAGTATCCTCCCTTATGCTCATTAAATTCCAGGTTTCTTACTTTGGTTAGCACAAGCCTCTTGCACAGTTTTCATGGGAAGACAGAAGGAGGGGGATCCGAGTTCTGCAACACTTACATAAAGCTGCATCGCCCACCCTGCCCTTCTTGGTCAGAGGCACTCTCCAACAGGGAGATCAGATGTATCTAATGATCACAACAGATGGATGTGAAAATTGAAATAAAACATCCTGAAGCATATTATCTTGGAATTCTCACTAGCAGATGGTTCTGAGGACTTTTGGAGGGAATACTCCACAGATCTCATGTACAGCACCCATTTGGATCTGATTTTGCTGCCAGTCAGTGCCGTAGGTAATCACATTCTCAAACAGGTATTAGGACAAAGTCTCTGAAGGAAGTTAACAGGACTGTTACTCTCAAGTGCAATAGCATAGCAAGCTTCCTTGCAGTCTTAACTGTGAGATATGCTTCAGCTAAAGACAAGAACACAGAAATTCCTTTAAGAAAGTTGTTTTTCTTTACAAGAATGGACATGGGGTTTATGGAGACAAAGAACTAAAGTGAAAATAACTGAGTGAGTTGTGTGAATCAAGTAGAAGCTGAATTAGGCACCTGGCAAATACTTTTGGTCCAGATGTTCAGCATGTCTCTCCAAATACACACACAAAAAATTCTTTCAGACAATCCAAGACAAACTGGAAAACATGTCAACTCTGCTTGAAGGCATATCTGTCCATACTCTACACCTCAACTTTTCAATAGCCTGTTGGAGGTTCTAAAGAACAAGAAGCTATCTTTCCTGAAGAAACCACTCAAACATGCCTCACAGTAGTAACAAGGCAGGTGGCCCTCTCAGAATTTTCCTCTTAAAATGGTAATCAAAACCAAACCACCACAGTAACAAAAACACAAACCAAACTGCCAGACTAAACCAAACCAAACCAGCACAACAAAACCACAAAGCAAACCAAACCAAAACAACAAAAACACAAACCAAACCAAACTAACACAACAAAAACACGAACCAAATTAGACCAAACCAACACAACAAAACCACAAACCAAACCAACAACAAAATCACAAACCAAATGAAACTAAACCAAACCAACACAACAACAAAAACACAAACCAAACCACACTGAACCAAAACAATACAAAAAATCTTTCATACTTGGATTGGTAAAGCTACACATAAATAAGAAAAGTTCATGGTAACGTTACAGGGTGCTTTACCAAATGATCCAAGACTCTTTTCTGCATAAAATATTACTTCTTTAAGGACTACTTTAATTTACTTAAAAGCACTTTTCTATTTCAATGTTCAAAATGCCAGCTTACTGGTATGCAAATGCATACCAGCAAACATGGGTCTGTATTTACACACAAAGCTGTGCCATCCCTCAACACAGTAAACCAACAGTTTCTGCCCCAAATATCTGTATATTAAGATTTGCAGATGCCTGTGTAAAACTATGAGCATTCTGCTATTTCTATCAGTATAAAATAAGCACTAGCTATGGAATACAGAATACAGAATTAACCAGGTTAGAAAAGACCTTCGAGATCGTAAAGTCTAACCTATACTGAACACCATCTAAGCAACTAAACCATGGCACCAAGTGCCTCATCCAGTCTTATTTTAAACATTTCCAGTGATGGTGACTCCACCACCTCCCTGGGCATCCCTTTCCAATACCCAATCACTCTTTCTATGAAGAATTTCTTCCTAACATTCAGCCTAAACCTCACCTGGTGCAGTTTGAGACTGTGTCTTCTTGTTCTGGTGCTGGTTGCCTGGGAGAAGAGACCAGCCCCCACCTGGCTACAACCTCCCTTCAGGTAGTTGTAGACAGCAATAAGGTCTCCTCTGAGCCTCCTCTTCTCTAGGCTAAACAACCCCAGCTCCCTCAGCTGCTCCTCACAGGGCTTGTGCCCCAAGCCCCTCCCCAGCTTTGTTGCCCTTCTCTGGACACATTCCAGCAACTCAACATCTTTCCTAAACTGAGGAGCCCAAAACTGGACACAGGACTCAAGGTGTGGCCTAACCAGTGCCGAGTACAGGGGCAGAATGATTTTGCTGCTCCTGCTGGCCACACTATTCCTGATATAGGCCAGGATGCCATTGGCCTTCTTGGGCCCCTGGGCCAATCAGTACACCCAGGTCCCTTTCTGTCTGACTACTCTGCATCCACTCTGTCCCCAGCCTGTAGCGCTGCATAGGGTCGTTGAGGCCAATGTGTAGAACCCAGGACTTAGTTGGATAATATAGCAAGCAGCATGCAATACCTTATTGATTTATTGGAATTGAATGACATCTGAAAAACTATTCAGGTATTATTAGACAAATAAAGATGGCATTTTGGAGCTAGCTGTTTTGCAGTTCTATAAGTAGGACGTGAGTAGTAGCATCTTCCAAAAAAAAACAAACTCCATGAGGAACAAATGCTAATGCACGGAATAGCTAGAGGAAAAGAGGATTATAGCTGATGACAGCACACAGAAGCTATTTTACATTTAGAATTCCAAAATAAATAGGACACACGTTTAATATTTGATTTGTTCTGGCACAAATCTGGGTAAAATAGAGTTCAGGGCTACCCAATGTGAACTTAGGAAAAGAAAATTACACAGACAGTCTAATCTCCAGTAAGAACTCGAAAGCAGTCAGAGCAACAGTCAGGAGACAGTTTTAGTTTATGGTAAATATCTGACATTTTCACTCGTATGCACTGGCAAGAAATGCATGCTGATGTTCTGAATGCCTGCATAAAGCAAGAATGAAAACACACACACAGAGAAATTACAAGCAATTTAGAAAGGAAGTGCTCTTCAGTTGTAAGCTCCTATGAGATTGTCAGCAAGTACTAGTAGGAAAAAAAGATTTTGGGGAGGAAAATGGAAAGTTTTATATGCAAAACCTTTGTCCTCCTACAGCAGACCCAGTGCAGTAGCAAAAGAAAATGCTATTTAGGGAGAACACCTATGTCCAGCAATTTTGTTCCAGCACACACACCTAGAACCCTTGGGTTAGGTATGCTACAAGACGCTTGCCTGCTCCTTTTCCTACCAAGCTGTCATTTTGTTTATGACAATAATTCCTTTTTTAACTTCCTTATGCTACCCAACTCTAAATTCCCAAGGTTCACTGCCCAGAGCTTAAAGCAGCACTTGGCTTTATCTGTTTTAGATTTACCACCTACTACCTTAATTGAGTGCCATCTATTTTTAGTATTATGGGACTGAGCAAGTAAGAGTTCCACATTCTTTTATTCACTGCCTCTGTGATCACAGAAACTTCAACCACATTTTTGCACCTTCTTTATTTTTTTCCCAAAGTAAAGCTGCAGATACTTGTTTTTCATACAACTGCTGTACATACACACAGGGTCTATCTGAAAGTATACACCAGCTTCATTTTTAACTTCGCTTTATATTTAAATTCTACTTTTGAATAGAATCTTTTAATCCACTTCTAAAAACATGGTTTAACTTTTCAAATGTTGACTAAAAACCAAAAAAAAAATCCCCCCAATTCTCATAAGTAGCACATTGCTATGTCTGTTAATAACTAATATGCAAATCAATTTCCATCTACTTTTAAGTATTAATACATACAGTAACTTTTACCTGAAAAATATTCTAGCAGTCATTTGCATATAATGTAATTATTTTCCCAACATTAAAGGAGTGTGGAATGCCTGTTAATAAGTTTTGCTGTGATCCAAGCTCTGGAACAATGAGTAACAAGGAGTTCAACATGATAGCTTTAAACGAAGCCATGTAAATAATGTATCATGCACTGTCTGTTAATAGGATTAGAACAGCAGCTCCATGTCCCTCATACTAGGGGCACCAGAACTGGAAGCAGTACTCCAGGTGGGGTCTCAGGGAGCAGAATTAGAGGGGCAGATTCACCTTCTGGTCACACTTCTGATACAGCCCAGGATACGGTTGGCCTTCAGGGCTACAAGCACGTATTGCTGGCTCATGTTGAGTTTTTCATCAACTAACACCCCCAGGTCCTTCTCCTTGATACTGCTCTAGAGCCACTCCTTGCCAAGCCTATATTTGTGTTTGGGGATTGCCCTGACATAGGTGTAGGACCTTGAACTTGGCCTTGTTGAACTTCATGAGGTTGGCTTGGACCCAACTCTACAGCCTGTCAAAGTCCCTCTGGATGCCAGCCCTTCCCTCTGTCATGTCAGCTGGACCACACAGCTTGCTGTAATCCACAAACATGCTGAGGGTCCATTCAATCCCACTGTCCGTATCACTGACAAAGATGTTAAACAGCATTGGTCCCAGTACTGACCCCTGAAGGACACCACTTGTCACTGATCTCCATTTGGATATTGAGCTGTTGATCACAACTCTCTTGAGTGCAGCCATCCAGCCAGCTCCTTATCCAGTGAGTGGTCCACTCTTCAAGTCCAGACTTTTCCAATTTGGTGACCAGGATGTCATGCAGAATGCTATTAAATGCTTTACGCAAGTTCAGGTAGCTGACATCAGTTGCTCTTTCCTTACCCACTGATGCTGTAACTACATCATCGAAAGCCACCAAGTTCACCAGGCATGATTTGCCCTTAGCAAAGACATGTTGCCTAATCCTAATGACCTCTTCTTTGTTTTCCGTATGCCTTAAAGCAAAGCCTTTAGGAGGATCTGCTCCATGATCTTGCCAGGCACAGAGGGGAGACTGACTGGTCTATAGTTTCTGGGGTCTTCCTTTTTTCCCTTGTTGAAGATGGGGGTTACATTTCCCCTTTTCCAGTCAGCGGGGGTTTCACCAGATTGCCATGACTTTTTGAATATGATGGACAGCAGTTTGGCAACTTCATCTGCCAGTTCCCTCAGGACCCATGGGGTAGATCTCATTGGGCCCCTTGGACTTGCACACCTTCAGGTCACATGTCAATTTCAAAGGAAAAAAAAAATAAGTTTAATTAGCTTGATTCCATATTTACTAAACCAGTAGCAAAACTCAGGTGATATTCTTAAGCTTTCTCCCCTCATCCCTGATTCCTATTTAATCCCAAACCTTTTTTGCTAAAAAACTGTAATAAAAGTTTGTAAATTGGCATATCTGGAACTGTGATACTGTAGTGCCTTTAAATTTATGCAATTCATTGACCACACACAGTTTCAGAATGATTCCTTCATATAATGACTATCCATTCTGAAGCAGTGTTAACCACCAAATTAGTTGTAGACTCATAGAATCACAGAATCAGCCAGGCTGGAAAGGATGTCCAGGGTCATCAAGTCCAGCCATTTCACCCACTCCACCCTGTCAGTAATAAACTCACTGCTCTGTAACTTAATGACATACAAACATATTTGTATCCATGTCATACTAACAATCACAAAGAGATGCTAACTTGTTAAGAAAAGTGTATTTTGGACTTTAAAAGGGTTATCTTCTCACCCCATATGCAGCAATAGACTATCTACTGCCTTTCACCCCTTTGTGCTTACCAATGCTTCCTGAGAAAAGGCGAATAAATAAAAGGAGCATGAATGCAGAACATGTTAGCCTGCAGCTCACTAGCCCTTCAGCTGTGCAGAGGTGTAAAATTCTCAAGAAGCTGTGACAGGACTGAGGTAGATGCTATCTTTACAAATGAAGAGGTGGCTAGAGGGATTTGAGATAACAAAAAAGGACCAGACTTGGAATCTCAACAGTCCAGCCTTCTCTCTGTTGTATGTAAATCGCAAAGAGCCTCTCCTGGTGCCTCACCAAGGGTCTTGCTGTAAATCAGCAGGGTGTCCTCCAGAGATAGCTGAAACTGAGCACAGCCTGAACTTCTAGGACAGAGCTCAGGCTTAATAGGCAACTGGATATTGACTTCTCCACCCAGGTAAGTGAAGAACCTAATTTAAATGAACATACAGTGTATGATGCCGTGTGCATGTGTGTACATATAAAGGAAGCACATGCAGTGGATTGGGAAGACTGTAAATTCCGAGTACCTAAGCCAATGGGGAAAAGAAAATTCACATCCAACAATTTAGGATAAAAGGGAAGCTGAGCCTTCCAGCAATCAGAGAGCCCACAAGCATTTTTGTCCCATGGATTCTTTATTTATTCGAAAAAAGTTTTACAGGACTCCTCCATCTCCATTATGAACATTACCTCTAGCGACAGACCAATGTTCCTTACAACTGTGAATAGTTCAAAGAATGTAAATGGCCTTTCCCACCCTATGTGTGCGCTGACCAGGGGCTGCTTCTCAGCAAAACCCACTGATCTTTATTGTTTAATTGCAGTCCTGCTTTGCAGTGGGGTGGGAAATTCCGTGCACCTCTGAAAGGGGAAAACCGGTTTTCTTTCTATACCCCTGGTTTCTATCGACGATACCCTGCACTGCAAGGTGCAGCTGAAAAGAAAGCGTTTAGAATCCGTACCCTAGCCCAGAGGTTCCCCTTAAGAGGCTGAACCGCTGATCCTGAGCACTACACCCACCCGCTCACGCCTCCTGCTGACGGTCGCTACTTTGTTCCCCGAGCCGGAAACCTCTCGGCTCAGCAGGAGGAAGAGGGGGTAAAAAAAACAGGAGTCGGAGGAGTGGCTAACGGGCGGAGGCCGCTCGGGGCGGTGACAGCAGCAGCACCCCGCCGGGCGGAGCCAGCCCGCAACCCGCGGTGGCTGCCGGGGCTTGTGGTCCGCTGTCCCGCCCCCGGTGAGGCGGCGAAGACGTCTCTCTCCTTCCGGGATCGGCGGGCGCCCGTTGGAGGGGGAGAAGGACCGGAGGGATCGAGGCCCGCGTCACGTGAGGCGTCTGTTGACTTCCTCGAGAGGCGAGGGGGAGGCGCCGGCGCCCGGGGAGTTTGCCGTGGTGGCGGAGGCCGAGGGATACCGCGGCCGGCCATGGGAACCCGAGAGGAGCCGAACGGAGACCGCGACGGCCGGCGCTGCCTCTCCGCTGGGGTGATCGCCCGTTGCTGACCCGCCAGGCTCGAGCAAGGCCCGGAGAGGTTGGTCTTGGCGAGGGGCCCCGGGCGGACGCCGGGAGTCGGCGGGGCTACCGGCGGCATGTCGCCGGTGGGTGGCCCCGGCCCCGCGGCCTGCGCTCGTTACGTGCCCTAGGGGAGGCTGGGAAGCTTCGTGCCTTATTGCCCGGTGCAACAGGAGCAGTTTCCCCTGGGGGCAGAGGCGATTCGGGGCGATCCCTTACTTTCGCTTCTTAAAATAGAGGCTTTTAGAAGGAACCGGTTGGTAGAGTCCTGCATCATGTCGCTACCCACTTTTGCTTTATAGATGAAATGTTAAAGGGTGAAGAGGGACATCCCCGTTCCGGAACGGTGAGCATAGTTTAAAGGCACTGCTAAGCACAGTTTAAATGGACTGCTGATGAGTTGGGAGGGAGTCTCAGGTAGGCAATGAAAATAGGTGAAAAGCTGCGTTTAAGCCAAAAGACTGGGTGAGTTCTTAGGTCAGCGATTTGTGTGTTAGGGGACTCTAGCAAAAGAAATAAAGTCAGTAGGAGTTGGTCTCTTCTCCCAGGCAACCAGCACCAGAACAACAGTCTCAAGCTGTGCCAGGGGAGGTTTAGACTGGATGTTAGGAAGAAGCTCTTCACAGAAGGAGTGATTGGCCATTGGAATGTGCTGCCCAGGGAAGTGGTGGAGTCACCGTCACTGGAGGTGTTAAAGAAGAGACTGGATGGGGTGCTTGGTGCCATGGTTTAGTTGATTAGATGGTGTTGGGTGATAGGTTGGACTTGATGATCTTGAAGGTCTTTTCCAACCTGGTTTACTCCTATTCTATTCTATTCTATTCTATTCTTGGCACAAGATGTGAAAAGAAAGCCATGATGAAATACTGGAGGAGACTGGAGTACAGGTGGTGCAGGCCGTGTTGCTTTGGAAGAAAGGAGTGCAGATAAAGCTTGAGAGAGCATCACTAGCATGTAAGACTTTTGACAGGTTTAAATCCTAGTGTTTCACCTGCTAAGGCAATTACTCTGATCTTCTTAAATAAAGTTGTCCCCCAGCAACTTAAAAGTGAGAGTGGATTGGGCTGTAATCTAGTGACTGGCTTTAGGAGCTTTTGCATTTCCTGAGGAATCCCTTAATTTCCTTCTTGTCTTACACTCTATGCATGCAGTAGAATCAGCATACTGGAAGCCAGCTCAGGAAAAAGCACAGTGAAGGGAGGATTATTGTCATAATAGCCAAGTCTGCTCTGGGTTCCAAATGTCAGCATTCTCTAATGAAACAAAGTTTTCTGAAAAGAAAACTTGTCTGAAGTTATGGGCTCTGGGATGCACTTAATTTTCTAGATATTGGTGTGTGATCAGATGCTACTACTGCTAATAATACCAGATGCCTGTTAGCACACTTTTCCTGGATTATTTATTTTTTTGTAGAACCCAAAATCTAGATTACAACTACATTCTGTCCATTGAATAATTGGTCTTTTGTAAAGGAACTTGTCACAGAAGTATATGTCAGATGTTTGCACCATAACTTAAGTAGGAGACTATTACCCCAAATTCTAAGCACAATTTTTTGAGCTAACAATGCTGAATGAAGCCAGAAAACACTGGCTGAGTGAAATCTAAATCAGATTCTATGAGGATTTTATCCACCTTCTCTTCAAAACCCCCACATCTTTTTCCAATACTGCCTACTATTTTTCAATCCTTGTATGCTACTGTTTACAGTATAGACAAATATAAAGTGACCATTGCCAGAATACTAGCCAGGTTATGTTTTATCATGAAAATTAAATAGCATAAATCATAGAATCATAGAATCAACAAGGTTGGAAGAGACCTCAGAGATCATCAAGTCCAACCTGTCACCCAACACCTCATGACTACTAAACCATGGCACCAAGTGCCACATCCAGTCCCCTCTTGAACACCTCCAGGGATGGTGACTCCACCACCTCCCTGGGCAGCCCATTCCAATGGCAAATCACTCTTTCTGTGAAGAACTTTCTCCTCACCTTGAGTCTAAACTTCCCCTAGTGCAGCTTGAGACTGTGTCCCCTTGTTCTGGTGCTGGTTGCCTGGGAGAAGAGACCAACCCCCACCTGGCTACAACCTCCCTTCAGGTAGTTGTAGACAGCAATAAGGTCTCCCCTGAGCCTCCTCTTCTCCAGGCTAAACAACCCCAGCTCCCTCAGCCTCTCCTCCTAGGGCTTGTGCTCGAGGCCTCTCACCAGCCTCGTTGCCTCGTTGAGCACAGGGGCACAATGACCTCCCTGCTCCTGCTGGCCACACTATTTCTGATGCAGGCCAGGATGCCATTGGCCTCCTTGGCCACCTCGGCACACTGCTGGCTCATGTTCAGCCAGCTGTCAAACAGTATCCCCAGGTCCCTTTCTGCCTGGCCGCTCTTCCTAAACACCTCCAGTGATGGTGACTTCACCACCTCCCTGGGCATCCCTTTCCAATACCCAATCACTCTTTCTATTAAGAACTTCTTCCTAACATTCAGCCAAAGCCTCCCCTGACACAGCTTGAGACTGTGTCCTCTTGTTCTGGTGCTGGTTGCCTGGGAAAAGAGACCAGCCCCCACCTGGCTACAGCCTCCCTTCAGGTAGTTGTAGACAGCAATAAGGTCACCCCTGAGCCTCCTCTTCTCCAGGCTAAGCAACCCCAGCTCCCTCAGCCTCTCCTCACAGGGCTTGTGCTCCAAACCCCTCCCCAGCTTTGTTGCCCTTCTCTGGACACGTTCCAGCAAGTCAACATCTTTCCTAAACTGAGGGGCCCAGAACTGGACACAGGACTCAAGGTGTGGCCTAATCAGTGGTGAGTACAGGGGCAGAATGACTTCCCTGCTCCTGCTGGCCATACTGTTCCTGATACAGGTCAGGAGGCCTTTGGCCTTCTTGGCCACCTGGGCACACATCTGGCCCATGTTCAGCCTACTATAAACCTGTACCCCCACTTCCCTTTCTGCCTGGCTGCTCTCCAGCCACCTTGACCCAAGCCTGTAGCACTGCATGGGGTTGTTGTGGCCAATGTGTAGAACCCAGCATTTAGATGTGTTAAATCTCAAATAATACTCAGTGTTAGCATGATAATATGTGGGGCTTTCAGTAACCTCTTAATACACTTCTGTTTGGTGCTAGGAAGGTTTAACAGCGAGGAGCTTTGTTGCTCTTACTTGTGTTTCTTTGGCAGTATTACTTCTAATTAGTTTCCAAATTGAATAGTTATGGTATAACAGGTTATATGATTCAGAGAGGACAGTATTTAGCTGACTTCAACTTTTTGAGGGGGTTTTCCCCTGACTTTTCTGGTAGTTGTCAGGGAAAGTGGCTGTTGGGACAGCCTGCACAGAAAGGCAAATTAAATACACCGTTTTGAGGATGCATTGGGTTTGTAAATGAGCAATAAAAATACTAGTGACACTATTCAGAGCAAGTAAAATGTAGCAAGCACTACTGTCATAAAATGGGCTTTTTAGTACTTTTCTAGTTCTTGTGAGAGTAGAGTATTTATTGTAAAACAACTTGAGATTGAAAAAATTGACTCTTGTGCCTAAGGATGTTTTGCTGCTTGGTGCACTTCGAGATGGTGACTTCCTCTTTCCTGGAAGCAGCAAAGTGAAAGCAGTTTGGAGGTCTGATTCAGCAGATGGGCTGACGTGTTTCTGAAAGAGCACCAAGGCTGAGGCTGCAGGATGTGCCTTTTGTACACATGAACTCTATTATAAAGTGTTTTGAGGGTGTGGACTTTGTCCATATGTAAGGATAAGCAGTGGCCAAAGATAGGAGCTGCTGAGATGCATCTATGCAGATTGTATTTTTTCTCTAAAAATGAAGTGTCTGTAAAAAGTGATGTATCTATGTAGAACATGTATTGCTGTATCAGGAATAGTGTGGCCAGCAGGAGCAGGGAGTTCATTCTGCCCCTGTACTCACCACTGGTTAGGCCACACCTTGAGTCCTGTGTCCAGTTCTGGGCCCCCCAGTTTAGGAAAGATGTTGAGTTGCTGGAATGTGTCCAGAGAAGGGCAACAAAGCTGGGGAGGGGTTTGGAGCACAGCCCTGTGAGGAGAGGCTGAGGGAGCTGGGGTTTCTTAGCCTGGAGAAGAGAAGGCTCAGAGGAGACCTTATTGCTGTCTACAACTATCTGAAGGGAGGCTGTAGCTAGGTGGGGGTTGGTCTCTTTTCCTGGGTGGCCAGTACCAGAACAAGAGGATGCAGTCTCAAGCTGCACCAGGGGAGGTTTAGGCTGGATGTTAGGAAGAAGTTCTTCATAGAAAGAGTGATTTGCCATTGGAATGGGCTGCCCAGGGAGGTGGTGGAGTCACCATCACTGGAGGTGTTTAGGAAGAGCCTGGCTGAGGCACTTGATACCATGGCCTAGTTGATTACATGGTGTTGGATGATAAGTTGGACTCAATGATCTCAAAGGTCTCTTCCAACCTGGTTAATTCTATTCTATTCTAGTCTGACTGGCTTGCAGCAAACTGAGACATTGTTCAGCTATAGCTGTACTTCAGCTCTTCATGGTGCTGCAGCCCTCATGGCTTTTCCATTGCTAGCATAGCAAAGAGAAATTTGAGCACATAGATAAGCTCCAGGGCAGTCGATCCCTTTACCTCTTAGCACTGTAAACAAACAGAAGTCTCGTTTGAATTTAAATAGCAAATACCCAGCCGAGGCAGTGACTGTGGTGGGTTTCTCCCTGCTGATGCTGCCTTTCCTGAGAAATTCTGCTAAGTCAGTTTTCTTTGGAACTGTTTTTCCTGCAGTACAAGCTGTCTTCATTATGCTCCTTTCTTTCATTCCAGTATTTCTGTTGTTTAGCTTATCATCAGCATCCTAAGGATTTCTAAAAGGGGAAAAATAAAACTCTGCTTTTGACAGTAGTGTCAGCAGTTTGTTTAAAGCTGGGGGAGAAACATTACCAGGTACTGTATAGCATTTCTCGTGATCTTCATAATTAAATAAGAATGAGCTGTGGTTTGGGTTTGGTTGATTGGATTGGAGGTTTTTTGACTGAATGAGGTTTTGGGGCTTTTTTTAATCAAACTGTTGTGAACTGAGTGTCGTTGGCCATTGGACTGGGCTGCCCAGGGAGGTGGAGTCACCATCCCTGAAGGTGTTCAAGAGAGGATTGGATGTGGCACTTGGTGCCGTGGTTTAGGCATGAGGTCTGTGGTGACAGGTTGGACTTGATGATCTTTGAGGTCTCTTCCAACCTTGGTGATTCTGTGATTCTCTGAACTTGTTTCTGATAACTGATGGCATTAAGGAAAATGCTGCTGGGGCTTTGCCCTAACACTGGAGTTCAATGAAGTATGCAGAGTTTGAAAAGTGATGTTTTCTTACTGAATGCTTTACTGTGCCTACATGATGTGTATTGTAACAAAACCTCAATAGTTACTTTGCATTTGTGATTCAAGTGGGTTTTCTTGGTACTTTAGGGTAATATATTTCTTACCATGAGGCTATTGTCAGTTTTCTCCATACAAGTTAAGGCACATCATGGCACTGAGTATGTCTTCATTCTCACCATAGCTACTCATGCACCCTCTTTAAGGACTAGTGTAAGTGTACCTTAGGCCATTGTGCTCAATGGCATTTGTGCTCAGGAACCACAGTAGTTAGTAGATTTCTTGCAGCTAAAAATATCTTTTAGTGCTCAGTGCAGGCTTGCAAAACCTCTGAAGCAGTATTTCTTTGGAGTTCAAATATTCAGTACCAGCCAAATTCTAGGATGGTGCTAAACTTTACTAAAAATTAATTTGGGTATTAATAGATCTGATGCATACTCCAAATATTTTTACCAAGTAACAGTGAAAGATGCTTCTTTTCTAACCAGTGGAAAAGACTTCAGGATTTTCTGCAGGATTAAGGTATTTCCTAATTGTTCAGTCTTGTCATACTTAGCGACACTCTGCAGTATTATTATGGAAGGTTTGCAGAATTGAGACTCTTGATGAATTTGTCTTTGTGAAAATTTCCCCTCACATCTGTCTTTTCAACAGCTGTCATGGAGGAGGTGGTAGAGGATGACATCTGTATTTTGAACCATGAAAAAGCAGACAATGGTCATAAGAGAGATGGGGAGATTCCTGTGTCATCCTACAGTGGAGATGAGTCTGTTGCCTCGCACTTTGCGCTTGTCACTGCGTATGAAGACATCAAGAAACGATTAAAGGAGACAGAGAAGGAGAACTCCCTCTTAAAAAAAAGAATAAGAATTCTAGAAGAGAAGGTAAGAAAAGAGTTGATTTACCAGGTTCTGGTAGCACTACTTTTTTGCACTTTGGCTGGAGAGCAGAGCAGGTGATGAAGTATTTAAAATGTGCACTTAAAATAATTTCCAAGTTTAAAAGTTTTGGTCAATGGATTAATTTAAGTGAAACAGTTTGTTCCTCTGGTAGTTTAGTTACCTTATGGCAGGACCTTTTTATTCTTACTGGGCATTTATGTGATGCAATGCAGGAGAGGCCTGCAAAGACCCTAAGCTTTGATTTAGGAAGGCATGTAGTTGCATGGGATCGTTACTGTATTTCATCTGCCTCTTCATGGTGTTTATTAAATTGTGCACATCTGACTTAGTATTGTTGAGTAGTCAGGTGCCAAATCTATAAATTGTTGGAATCCAGGATCCCTGTCTCCACCTGAGCCTAGTGAAGCTAAAAAATGACCTTGGTACTTGCTTTTCTCCTCAGATAAAGAATGCTCTTAAGTGTAGATCCATTGTTCAGTAGTGAGTGTCTTTGTACTGCAAAAGGTCTTACCTTTGATTGCTTTCTTACTAATACAAGTTGGAAAGATAGAATAGAATAGAATTAACCAGGTTGGAAAAGACCTTTGAGATCATTGAGTCCAACCTATCACCCAACACTATCTAATCAACTAAACCATGGCACCATCTAGAATTAGAGCTAAGACAGTTAAAAGTAAGTGCTACTAACTCTTAAAAAGTAGGTATTACCTTGGGGTATTGGAAGGAAGAGCTTCAGTCATGTTTGGTACAATTCTGAAACACTTACTCAGGAATTCTTGGTGACTAGTTTGACAGGACTGGCTTTCTGTCAAAAGGCAAAACTTTCCAGCACTTCCTTTATATAAAGTATGGGGGGGATAGGAGTAGAGCTCTAGACTCAAGATTCTGTGAAGTATGCCAAGTGTAACACCTTTTACATGGTTACTCAAAGTCACAGTAAACAGTACTTGACCTTGGCTGCCTGTTTTGTCTTTCGGTTTGGCCTGCCTCAGCATAATTACTTTGAAGGGGCATTGAGAAGGCCTAGACTGCCTTAAGAGTCTTTGTTAATGGATAGTATACCTGTATGATAATAAATACATGGGGACTTACTGCTTTTGAGTTTTCTGGCAATCTAGCTGGTAGTGCTTATTCCTCCTTGCTTGTCTCTTGCTCTGGCAGACAGCAAAGGAGTGATGACCTGGAAGGTAGTGGTAGCAGTAGTTTGTAAAATAACTCTGTTTTGGCTTGTGTCACATAAACTGGAAAAACAAATCTTTGATTAAATAATGAAGCATTAAAAAAAAAAAGGTGATAATTTTCCTCTAAATTTTCTCAATGTTGTGCCTTCATAGGGCTTAAAACTTGTTTTCCAAAACAAGTACATCATCAGAGCCTGGAAGCGCTATGATGAAGGGGTTGTGAGTAATCCTGAGTTGTAGATAGCTTTTTAAATACTCATAGCAGTAAACTAGCAAGCATTAAGTGTGGTTAAAGATTGCAGACTTTGTAGATAGCCTTTGTTGCACTTCTGTAAAAAGTTTTGGTCTGTATCAATGTAGTTATTTACTAAACAAACAAACAAAGCTGTTTAATGTTGCAGACTGGAGCTGGGGACCACAGCCTGGCCCTTGGGGAAATCTGTACCTTATTTGCCCCTCTGCTTTTGGTGGGGGCCTGAATGGTTCTGGTTGCCTTGGAGCTTGTGTCATTTCTGAAACCATTTTGCAAGTATTTTTGTCCCTCCAGGCTGTCCCCAGATGGGTCTGAATGAGATGCAGGAATGGTTTCTTGCCTGTTCTGTTGATAGATGGGAGATGATGGGGTTAGAGAAGCTATTTGCTCTGGCCTGTTATGAACTCTATGTAATGGATCCTCTTGCTGCATCAGAAGGGAATGGCAACAAAGCTCAAGAAGGGTCTAGAGAACAGGGCTAGTGAGGAGCAGCTGAGGGAACTGGGGTTGTTTAGCTTGGAGAAGAGGAAGCTGAAGGGGAGACCTCATTGCTCTCTGCAGCTCCCTGAAAGGAGGTTGCAGTGAGGTGGGGGTTGGTCACTTCTCCCTGTCAGGTGATAGGACAAGAGGAAATGAACTGAAATTGTTCCAGGGCAGGGTTAGGTTGGAGATTAGGAAAAATTTCCTTGCTGCAAGAGTTGTCAGGGATTGGCAGAGGCTGCCCAGGGAGGTGGTGGAGTCCCCATGCCTGGACGTGTTCAAGAAAGGCGTCGCCATGGCACTTAGGGACATGGTTTAGTGGTCATGGTGGTGCTGGGTTGCTGGTTGGACTGGATGATCTTAAAGGTCTCTTCCAACCAAAATAATTCTGTGATTCTGTAATATAACATGCCAAAACTTCTTATTTCTCATACCTATTACACTTTTAGCTGCTTGGCTCCCGGCTGGAAGAGGAATGCAGTTCAGTTGGACGTGAGCAAGTAAACAAAGCCTACCAGGCCTATCGAGATGCCTGCATAGACCGAGATCATCTGAAAAGCAGGCTGGATAAAGTGGTATGCCTCTTGAAGCCATGACTTGAATGCATGTTATAAAAGGACTGCATAGTTAGTAAATGCTTGTTGTAGAATGGATCTTATTTGCTGATGTTCTGTGGTGTTTTGCAGTACATTATGATATTTTATGTAAGAATAACAAATTTTAAGTATCTCAGTGTTATTACTGGGCTAGGCTAATGCTAAAAAACCCAAACCCAAAGCAATAGTTTTCTTGTTTAGTTTTGTTGGTTTTTAAAAAGACAACAAAAAAAACCCAGTTGAATTGCCAGGAATGGTAGGGAAAAAAGCTTCACATATGGCTTTTTCTCCCCTGAAAACAGATGAAAGAAAGTGCAGAATCCTTGAAAACCTTGAATGAACAGTTGCAGTCTAAAGAAGTAGAGCTGTTACAACTAAGAACTGAAGTGGAAACTCAACAAGGTATCCATTTGATTACTTCATCTTAAAGTATGTTGACTAGTCGTAGTGGTTATATTATGATCTCAGGGGATGAAGAGGCTTAACTGTATGTAGTGGTCTGTAAAACAGGAGAATACTGCAGTGAGGTACCTTGAGCTTACATTTGTGTTCATTCTTGTAAATGGTAACAGGCATGTTTTCTTAATAATAGGCAAGGTGCTCCATGGTAAAGATCTGAGGCTGCCATGTTCTTCCACTGTAGGTTATTTAATAATGTGAGAAATGTGCACAACCTGACAGTTTATAGGCCAGCCATGCACACTTCCAGACCCCACCACCCTTTCCTCAAAGTGTGGGGGCACACTATCAAACACTATCCAGTGGCTACCGCTCTCTCTCATACCTGCAGCTGTTCTGCTGTACTGCTTTGTGTCACTTTTGGGATGTGACAGGTACAAGAGTATGTTGTAGAGGTATAGCTGCGTTTGACAGCAGCTGTTTTAAAAGGGCTCACGTGTGAGGAAAGGTAGAATGCAGCTGGTGGAAAGAGAAACAAACAGTAGCCTGGCAATTCCAAAAGTCCAAATCCAGCAGCTATTACTGCCATTGTAAAGAGTGGTGGGTAGATGATAGCTGTGTAAAATAAACCATGATGGAAGGGAAAAAAAATCTTTATTAATGCATTGTTCCAAGTAAAGATAAGAAAATGTCATCTAAGTAAAGTTAGATATGGACTGGGCTTCAGATTCCCTATGAATGCAGTCTTTTGAAGGATGCTTGAATTGGATCACTGTCCAAGACGACCTCAAGCTTCTAATGCACTACATCAAGTGCACAAACCTTTAAACCTAGAAGAACAACACACTGTAAAGAATGCTGGGTAGATGATAGGTATGTAAAATAAAACATGATGGAGTTA
This sequence comes from Dryobates pubescens, assembly GCF_014839835.1. Taxonomy (NCBI): domain Eukaryota; kingdom Metazoa; phylum Chordata; class Aves; order Piciformes; family Picidae; genus Dryobates; species Dryobates pubescens. Next base: position 22,171,630 of record NC_071615.1, on the reverse strand, counting down.
AAAAAAAAAATCCTTATTAAGGTGTTGTTCCAAGGAGAGATAAGAAAATGTCATCTAGTAATAGTGTCATTGTTGAGGATATCATGGTTTACAGAGGTAAAAAGTACAGTTTATAAGGTTTTATAAATGTGGTGATTTCAAGCCATATTTAGTAATCAATTTTACTCAAACAAGGCACTCCAAGCCCACTTAAGAATCAGTGTAGCTTAAACTCATTTCAATTGTTGTATCTGGGAAAGAGTGTATCATGCAATTGAAGTCTTGGGGGTTGTCTTTCTGTCATATTTTTCCTTTTCTTGCAGTAGATAAGTAGCCTCTTGCTACTAATTTGATGCTAGGATCATGTTAGGTTGCATATTCCAGGGGGTCTTCCACCCCCGCCCCACAGCAGCTGTGCTCTCAGTGAGCAGAGATGATCTTATCATTGTTGAGACACACCTCAGTTCCTGAGGTTCCTTTTGCCAGGGGAGGTGGTGGAGTCACCATCACTGGAGGTTTTCAGGAGACTTGATAGGGTGCTGGGTTGCATGGTCTAGTTGGTTGGGTGGTATTGGATGATAGGTTGGACTCGATGATCTTGAAGGTCTCTTCCAAACTCATCTATTCTATTCTATTCTATTCTATTCTATTCTATTCTATTCTATTCTGATGTAATCACCATTACAAGGTGATATACATCCAGACACCTACTCTAGGTGATTCTGTTCTGGCAGGATGGTTTGGCCTAGGTGATCTATTGAGGTCCTTTCCAACCCCTAACATTCTGTGGTGATTCTGTGAAATAGAGACTACTCTGTCAGCAACTTGACTGGTTTTAGTGTTTCTCTGTTGTCATAGGCAGCAGAATGTACAGAATTTTTCATTCTTTATTTTTTTTGGTAGAACATGAGGTGGTTAAAAGGAAACCATATATACTGAGTTACGTTTCTTGAACTGAGGCTGAAATTGAATTGTCTTTGAATTTTTTTTACAGTGATGAAAAATCTGAGTTGTACTCAGTCCAGCTGGGAAATAGAAAAGCTGAACAGTGACCTGAAAGTGCATAGTCTGGAGCAGAGTCTTGAAAAGCTCAAGGAAGAGTGCAGCAGTCTCAAAAAGGAGTTGCAAAAATCCAAGCAGAAGGTACCTTTTATTTTTAAGGAATTTTTGTATTTATCTGTGTTACAGCACTACTTTAAATCCCTTGGCCAAGCAAATAAAGGATTACACAAAGAAATGGAAAGAATATAAGCAAGTGAAAGAATAACATCCTACAAAAATTAATCTTAAACATTCTCTTAGACTAGTTTCCTTCTTGAAACAGTACACTTAACACAGGTGAGCTTTCCCAGCTGTTGCCCAAGAAACAACAGAAATGTGTAGAACCTGGCACTTCAACACATCCAACTGCCACGTTCTACACATTGGCCACAACAACCCCATGCAGTGCTACAGGCTGGGGTCAGAGTGGCTGGAGAGTGGCCAGGCAGAAAGGGACTTGGGGGTACTGGTTGACAGTAGACTGAACATCAGCCAGCAGTGTGCCCAAGTGGCCAAGAAGGCCAATGGCCTCCTGGCCTGTATTAGGAATAATGTGGCCAGCAGGAGCAGCAAAATCATTCTGCCCCTGTACTCAGCATTGGTTAGGCCACACCTTGAGTCCTGTGTCCAGTTCTGGGCTCCTCACTTTAGGAAAGATGTTGACTTGCTGGAATGTGTCCAGAGAAGGGCAACAAAGCTGGGGAGGGGTTTGGAGCACAGCCTTATGAGGAGAGACTGAGTGAGCTGGGGTTGCTTAGTCTGGAGAAAAGGAGGCTCAGAGGAGACCTTATTGCTGTCTACAACTACCTGAAGGGAGGTTGATGCCAGGTTGCCAGGCAACCTGTGACAGAACAAGGGGACACAGTCTCAAGCTGCACCAGGGGAGGTTTAGTCTGGATGTGAGGAACATGTTCTTCATAGAAAGAGTGATTGGGTATTAGAATGTGCTGCCCAAGGAGGTGGTGGAGTCACCATCACTGGAGGTGTTTAGGAAGAGCCTGGATGAGGCACTTGGTGCCATGGTTTAGTTGATTAGATGGTGTTGGATGATAGGTTGGACTTGATGATCTCGAAGGTCTTTTCCGGTCTTTTCCGGTCTTTTCCGGTCTGGTCTGGTCTATTCTATTCTATTCTATTCTATTCTATTCTATTCTATTCTATTCTATTCTATTCTATTCTATTCTAAGCTTTACATTTTCTTTTAAGTACCTGATCAGATTGAAGTTTTCCCTGCTGCTCTGTGTCATGGGCTGAACATTTTGATAAGTTTTACAAGACCTGGTTTGTTTGTTTTCTTTTACAACAATAGAATGCTTATATTAAAAGATACTTTGAGCTTTGAAGAATCTCTAGCACAGGAGGGGAGTCGCATGAATCCTGTCAGGAAAGTGGAGCTTTTCAGAATGTTTTAGTGCCCTTACCTGTTCTTTCTGAGGCTAGGGTCTGTTGTGAAGGCTTCATTGTGTAATGTAGATGTGCTTAGGATATCAAAAGATAAATTAAGGTATCTTAACAGTAATAAAATGCTTTTTTAAAAACAAAAGTCTCCTGCTTATTGCTTTGCTTTATAAAAGTGGCAGTCTCCAGGACTCTGCAATCACATTGAAGTTGAAAAGTTACACATTTAAAAGATTCAAATATGACTTTTTTAATTCTTTTTTTTTATGCACCAGATTATTTTAGATTCTTTATGGTCATTAATAATTATGATTACATAATCTTGAGTCACAAGGTAGCATACCCACAATATTAGTGAGCTGATAATGCAGGGTAGGTAAGACTCAGCCCCTCCTGGGCTTTCAGGGACCAGGCTAGAGTTAGGCAGCAGGGCAGGACTGTACTTCAGGCTTCAGAGCACATAGAGTTGGGGCGTTGAGGTCTGAGCACTGAGTGTGTCTCTACACCTCTGCCGCTGTCACACTGGTAGTTTACACAGACTTAAGTGCATCAGTTGTCTTGTCTCAGGTTGAGTCTGTGCTTTTTCCACTAGGTGGTGATAAAGCATGTTACCTGGAAGGCACATGTGATGTGTCTTACAGTTGTTTTCAATTGTATCTGGAATTGTTTAAGGTATTTTCAATAACTTGTAAATTCTGAAGGCATACTGAAGCTCTGTAGAATAGAGGAAGAGCTACGTCAGTAATTGAAGACTGCAGATTGTATTGGGAGAGTGAATGCTGCTAGAAAGAACAAACTAAAATAGCAGTTGCAAGGAAGACTAGACATGACAGTGTTTAAATAATGCTTATGCCAGCAGCTTTTGTTGCAAAGAAAAAATACAAGAACAGGTTTTTTTTCTTATTTGCCTCTTTTAAAAAACATTTCTTGACCTTGATGGCCACTTAATACAGGGCATTAAAAGGTACAAGTTTTCCAATGTGGGGCAATGCAGCACAGCTGTCTTTGGGGGGGTGTTTTTGTTGTTTGGTTTTTTTTAGTATTTAGTGGCAGTGGAAAAGTCATCAGGAGAAGGAAAAACTGTCAGGTGAAAAAGAAGGAATTGTGATGAGTGGGTAATGACAAGTCAGCATTGTTTTAAATCCAGCTGACTTTTTTGTTATGCATTAGTTAGCTTTTTTTAGATGTCTCCTCCCTTAGGCAAGTATACTTTCTATTTTTAGATATTCTTTGGGTTTTGCATTACAGTTGATACAGTTCATACGTTATATTGCAAGTAGCTTGACATGAATAGAATGGAATGGAATAGAATGGAATGGAATAGAATAGACCAGGTTGGAAGAGACCTTTGAGATTATCGAGTCCAACCTATCATCCAACACTATCTAATCAACTAAACCATGGCACTAAGCACCCCATCAAGTCTCTTGCTAAACACCTCCAGTGATGGCCATCATGAAGTCACAGGATCAGGTATTAAATTCATAACAGCTTTGTCTAGAGGGGGGAATAGTAATAGGAGGGGAACATGAAGAGAAGGGATAAGAATGGGGACTCAGTCTTGTAGAAACATGTCAAACAAAGCAAGCCCAATGTCTGATACGTTAAGCAGACCTCTTAACTCCAGTGAATGTGTTGTATGCACAATTGAAAGCAGTCTTGCAGGCTTAAGGGATAAACTATGTTCTATCATAAAAGTGACTTATGGAAGTAAATCTTGGGTGAAATAGGTCTTTATAGACTGGGGCAGGGAAAGAACAAGGGAAGACCTTTTTAAACAGAAGTCAGGAGCCTTTCTCACTTTTGCTTTTCAAAGAATCACAAACTCCAACACTTTGAGTGTGGTGGTGGCTGAAGCAGTGCTTTCACATAAGTAGGCAATGTAAGCATTTTTAAGTGGAAATTCTTAGTAGAAATGTTTATGTCCTTTTTGAAAACCACTGCAGCCACCACAGATGAAGGCTACTTCTGAATTTTAGTATTAGCAAACTTGTAGTTTGACTGCACTATTTTCAAACAGATCTGAAATCCTATGTTCATTCCTTCTTTATCTTGCCCTCACTCTCTTATGCAGGACCAAGCTCAAAATGAAAATCCATCCAATGGAGATGACCTTCAAAGGCAAGACATCCAGAGGTATGAAAATCAAGTGGGCTTCACGTTTTAGTTTCCTGGGGTACAGTTACCTGAACAAGTAAATATTCGTGCAGCCTGTTCAAATCTGTTATTTGAAATGATCTCATTTCTAGGTATACTGATTCAGCAAGATGATTAGAACAACTTTTTTAATTGTAATTTTGGTAGTCTAGGATGATGATGATAAGAAAACATTTGTATCTTCAAATTGTTGTGCAGAATATGAAAGTTAACTTGTATTTAAAAATCAATTTCTTAACACTTAGTTGACTTGATGAGGTGGTAGATAATTTTCCAAGTTTCTTATCCCAGCTGTTTGGTATCTTCATTCTGCATACGTATTTGCATAGGTGATGGCTTCAAATCTCTAGCTTAGTATTGGACCATACATTCTTACTTAGTGCAGTGCAATAACACTTCTACTAGAAGTGTTTGTTGAAGAAGGTGTTTGTTTTACTTATGAGGAGTTCTGGTATTCAAAAAGAAAATGCAGTTTTCCAAAAGAATCCTATCATATCAGGTAGTATTTGTTCTCATGTTGCAGCCATTCAGATAATAATTGTACTAAATCTAAGGATCTAAACTCCTTTGTTAACCTATTTTGAGTATGTGTGCTGTAACACTGTGTGTGTGTGTATTTATATATCTCCTTTAATTTATTATCCGAAAGAACAATTCACGAATGCCCCAAATGTTCTGTCTTGCAGCAAGGAAATACTGACTGCTTGTCTTAGACCTAGTTGTGCCTGTTTGTGTACTTACATGATTTTCCACAAGAGGGAAGAGTGGTCCTTCATAATGACAGATTGTTTAGCATAATACCTGGTTGATTTCTGGCCGTGGTAGAGATAGGAAATCAGTCACTGAAAGAGAACAGCACAGATATTTCTTTCAGTATGTTCTCTGGTGTAATGATGGTAGTATTATGCACACTATACACAAATGACACTCACCTTTCACCTTGAGTAGATAGCTATCTGGCTAACACTTTCTCTTGTGGTTCTGCTGGAGCAAAAAAGGTGTTATCTTAAGGTAAAGAGGTTCTCTCTTTGCCCTTCCGGAGCAGATTTATTCCACAACGTGACGTTCAGGTGGCAGCCATTTGAATTAGCTTATGTACAGTATTGTGTTCATTGCAATATGACATAAAGAATGAACATGGGATGTGTAAGCCTGTCCAAAAATATGTGGAAAAACACATCTATGTGAAACATCAGCTGCAGCAAGCAGTCCTGCTCTTCATGGCAAACAGAGGCATTTACAGTCACTTAAGTTTTTGGAAGGGAATTATTTCACGTTTGTCAGCAGCCTGCAAACTTACTGCAGATTCTTGGTTTGCAAATCTATTTAGCTGTAGATTTGGAGAGGCTTATCATATTCAAGGTTTATATTACATGTTAGAAGGCAGAGTAGGATAAACTTCCAAGCACATGGAATCCTTAGTTTTCAGTTGCCAATTCCTTGAAAATGAGGCGTTGCAATTTGGGATTTCTGTTTCATATTGACAAAAAACAGTTAAAATATTACATGAGATTTAAGTGGAATTCTGGTACCTGCATCCCTTTGCAAGATGCTTTCAAATGTGCTAAATGCATGCTACAAAATTTATCTAAGCACTTTCCTTCTGGTAGGTGGCAAACACCAAGCTCTTCGTATTTTTACCACTTCTCTATATAAATATATTTAAAGATCGGAATGTTCGGTTGTGATATAAACAAAGTTTGTAAGTTTTGAGACCGAAACACACCAATAAAGTCTGGTTGCCACATCAACTTAATTTATAAATTGTCATCTCTGAACAGTCCAAAGAGCCAAATGGATTTGGGATTAAAAAGAGGCCCACAGGTGCAGCTCGACCGCTTGAGGTACCAGTTCTGAAAACGTGAACTTTCTATCCATCATTATTGCTGGTCCCTGTTAAGCTGACAGCTTTCTCTGTTCTTCGGCAGAGCTGTTTTAATCTGGATTTTTATATTCTGGGGAAATATTTCTGTGCTTTTGCATACATTCACATCTGATCATCTTCATGCAGGAGTGATCCTACATTGCTATTATAGAGGACTAGAAAGCTGTACATCTGCACTTAATAGTTTTGTAGTCATCGTGGCAAGAGTTTGCAGTTTTCAAATAAACCTCTGTTAGGTGAACATAGTGAGGAAGAAACAAATATTCCCAAAACTCTCATCCATGATACCTGTCCTCAATAAATGCATTTTGGTAGAATGTTAAGCATTTAAAAATCATTAAATCATTAATTTCATGTTTAAGTTGATGTAACTGCCTCTTTATGTCTTTGAAGGCTATGTTATATATGGTGGTGCTGACTGTTCTGATTTAATGTTTTCCCCACCCTTAGTAGCTAATAACTTGGAACTTCAGTGTTAAATATGTTTCTCATGTGCTGTCTGAGAATGAATTGGGTCAGTTTTTTAACCTGTTTGATAGAATCATAGAACCAATAAGGTTGGAAAAGACCTCAGAGGTCATCAAGTCCAACCTGTCACCCAGCACCTCATGACTAACTAAGCCATGGCTTCAAGTGCCATGTCCAATCCCTTCTTAAGCACCTCCAGGGATGGTGACTCCACCAGCTCCCTGGGCAGCACATTCCAACGGCTAACAACTCTCTCTGTGAAGAACTTTCTCCTCACCTCAAGTCTGAACTTCCCCTGGTGCAGCTTGAGACTGTGTCCTCTTGTTCTGGTGCTGGTTGCCTGGGAGAAGAGACCAATCCCCACCTGGCTACAACCTCCCTTCAGGTAGTTGTAGACAGCAATAAAGTCTCCCCTGAGCCTCCTCTTCTGCAGGCTAAGTAAGCCCAGCTCCCTCAGCCTGTCCTCATAGAGCTTGTGCTCCAAACCCCTCACCAGCTTTGTTGCCCTTCTCTGGACACGTTCAAGTGTCCAGTCTCAGGCTGCACCAGGGAAGGTTTAGGCTGGAGGTTAAGAGGAAGTTTTACATAGAGAGAGTGATTGCCCATTGGAATGGGCTGCCCGAGGAGGTGGTAGTCGCCATCACTGGAGGTGTTCAGGACGAGACTTGATAGGGTGCTTGGTTGCATGGTTTAGTTGATTAGGTGGTGTTGGATGATAGGTTGGACTCGATGATCTTGAAGGTTTCTTCCAACCTGGTCTGGTCTATTCTATTCTATTCTACTCTATTCTATTCTATTCTGTTCCGTTCTGTTTTGTTCTATTCTATTCTCTTCTATTCTATTCTATTCTATTTCCTTCTGCAGTGTATTAACATAAATCAGATTACTTGAATATGAAACAGCATGGTTAATATTTTATTTTGGCCTGTGTGGGTGCTCAGTATGAATCTCTGGTATCTAGTCTGAAGTCACTGTAGAAAAATGAATGGTGTAGAGACCCAAATACCAATTTTGATTGAACATTTAAAACTATGAGCAACTAACATTACTATGATCATAATATGTGATGTGTGGTCATTTATCAGAAGTCATTCAAAGTTAATGCTCCACTGTGTTTGCAGTGTAGTACAAATACCTGAAAGGAGGTTGTAGACAGCTGGGGATTTATCTTTTCTCCTGGGCAACCAGCCCCAGAACAAGAGGACACAGTCTCCAAATGCGCCAGGGGAAGTTTAGGCTCGAGGTGAGGAGAAAATTCTTCACAGAAAGAGTAGTTGACTATTGGAATGTGGTGGTGGAGTCACCATCTCTGGAGGTGTTCAAAAAGGATTGGACGTGGCACTTGGAGCCATGGTTTAGTTGATTAGCTGGTGTTGGATGACAGGTTGGACTCAATGATCTCTAAGGTCTTTTCCAACCTGGTTAATTCTATTCTATTCTACTCTATTAGTATGTCAGGCAAAACCAGTTCTTCAACAGTATTTGTTAGGCATGTTAAGAGGCTTTAGAAGTAGTAATTGGATATTTAACTTTCCCAACCTTTTGTTTTGAAAGTGTGCAACAAGCGTATTGGGAACTGAAGAGAGAGATGGCAAATTTGCGTCTGGTGGCTGACCTGCAAGCTGAGGTTCTGCGAAAACTGAAACTGAACCCAACAGCAACCAAGAAAGGCAAGTCAGTGTTTGCAGTATCAGACCTTGCAAACAAACACAAGCCATTGATTCAAGCTGTACCGTTTTAGAGAGAAACTAGCTATCATATCTTATCAGAATCTCATCAGTTGAAGTTGATAAGCTAGACTATTATGGTTCCAGCCTACCTATTTTCTGCTTTTGCTTCTGTCTCATACTGGTCAACTTCACACATAAAGGTGTTGCTGATGTGTTTTTTCTTCAGTACTGTATTCTGTTCCCCTTGTGGCTTTTTTCTCAGTCAAGTGTTGCTTATGTGCACAAGGCTGAGGTGTTAAGTTTACTCGTATTTGACCTTTTAGCACAGCTGCTTCGTATTAGGGGGGGAAAAAAATCTTTTTGCAAGTGCAGGCCGCCTTTCCCAGTACAGAATATGCAAAGTATTAAATTGGCCACCTTTCAAAATCAGACTTTAATAGTCTGAAATGCTCTTACATAGTTCTTTATGTTGGTCTTCAGAAAAGTTGTCTTTCCTAGAAAAATGCTCTGCAAGTTGACATTTTCTGAATGTCAAATACTAAGGCCGCAGAACCACCTTATCGCTGCTGCTGCACTGCAAATAATTAAGGGGAAAATCACACATAAAGTATGTGTAATTTCTATGAGCATCTCATCAACTGGTTCTTCTATTTCATATGTATGTATGAAGCCAAATACTTTAGGAGAGATCATTCTGTCTCTGGTGGGGCCAGACCATCAGTCTTTTTATCACAGTGTTTATTTCCTTTGTTTTCTGCTCACTTCAGTTGTGGTATTTCCTGTGTTTGGTATACAGAAGATGCAGGTGAAGGACTGGAACTCGATTAACATTCTATTGGTGACAGTCTCTCATGTCCCCATCCCTTACAAATTCAAGACACTTTGTTCCTAAACAGCTTTGATAGGCTCAGTGAGGTAATGGGAGGATTCACTTCCAGGTCAACCTGGAACCAGGTCAACCTGTCTGTGGCCAGCAGTGATTAATGATCACTCTGGTTCTTGGCTGATGAACTATCAACACATTTTGTAGACTTGACCATATTGTTACCAGGTGAGTCTGTGTTCCTACAGTTCTAAGAGACATTTGCCAAATTACAAAGAAACCAAGAACTGAATAAGCTTTTGATTCTGAAGCCTGGCATGGGTTGATGTGATCCTTTAGTGTCTGTGTTTCCATATTAATTTGCCACTGCACAAGTACTGATTCTGCCCTTCTACTTGAACAGTCTGCCTTTCTGCAGTCGCTGATACAGTTGTACATCCACAGGCATCACTGATTGATTGGAAAACTTGATTTTGCCTTTTGCTCTTGCGGGTTTAAGCCTGGATATCTTAACTGTAGAGTTGAAAAGTCCTCCAAGGGGCTGGATAGGCCCAGGAAATTGTAGTCATTTGCTACTTTATCCCATAAGCCCTGCATCTGCTATATAAATGCGTTGCAGAGTCAATTTGTCCCTTTTCTGCCTCTCTCTCCCTTCCCAGCTTGGATCTCTTATCTCTTGTGGTGTGGGGGAGGTTTGTGGCCTGGCTTGGCCTTGGCAAAGCTGGTTTGGTAGCGGTGCCATTAGGCTTAGCTTATGGGGGTAGGGAGGAATGGGGGAGGGGGTGGTGGCATTGAAACCTGGTTTGTTGGAAGGTTTTTGGCTTAATGAGGTTGTTGTAAGCTGAAATGTGAATTTGGGTGTTCTGCATTTGTGTAAGTATTTGTAAATAGTATTTCCATCAACATTTCCAATTCTGTGTGGAGCGTTTTTATTTTACTCCTTTAAGGAGAGGTAAAATACCCTTCTGTCTGCTCTACAACCTAAACTAAGACAGCTCTGTGGGCTTTTTTCAGTAAATTTTCAGAAGTATGCAAGAGTAGACCATAAGCAAAAATTAAAACTGTTTTTTTGTTTGGGTTTTGTTTTGACCTTGTTCATCAGCCAGTTATGAATGCAATGCAGATGCATCTGTGGTTGTATTCATAGAAAAAACCGTGGCTTATGCAAAATACAGGCAGAGTTCACTGAAAACATCCACTTCCTATACCCATAGTACTAGCTATTTACCACATGCCAGCTCGTTGCCACCCTAATAGGTGTGTGAAATCTGCAAACACGTTGTATGCATTGCTCTGTGTGTGACATTAACAGCATCAGTTCATGTGTGGATTCTGCTTACCTGCCATTGATCTATGGAGGCATTTTCAACAAACATGTATCTACTTGCTTTTTTTCTTCACATTTTCCATCTGTTTTCAGTGGATTCTATTCTTGAACTTTGAAAGGTCTGTAGACCTTGAATTGCTTTTTACAGCTGTCAGCAGAGAATTGAAATCCAGTGCCGCAGCATATCATTCAGATATACTACCTGTGCTATTGGAAAGTGCTTTTGCCTGACATTTACAGATTGAGTTCACCCTTCTAATTTATAGTGATAAAGAAGTGAAGTTGCAAATCACAGTTCATACTCAAGATTCATAGCTATTCTAGAAAGCTACCTGTAAGATGTGTGTTTCCTTAGCTGCAGGAATAATCCCTCTAGTCCCACTAAACATCTGTAAATCACCACTACAAAAGAATGACCTGGTTGTGTTTGGCCATCTGTTCAGACCTGCACTGAAGTTGCAGCCTTTTCCTTTCAGGTAGATGTTCTTCCAAAATCCTCCCCTTCCTAGTGTGGTTTAAAACTCCCCTGGGATTTCAAATGGCTGAACACTGCAGTCTGTCACTTAGTGAATTCAGACCAATAGTGAAGCACAGGGTACCTGTGACCACCGTGTGTTTGCTTCTTACTGCTTCATGGACAGTGAGAACTGCAAGGTTCTTGGCAGCCTGAGCACACAACTTGTTAAAGAAGCCTGATCTGTGTAAGCAGTGTTCTGAATCCTGGTTGATTTCTCAAAGTGCATGAAAGTCTTTTCAATTTCAGCATTCATTCTGTCTTATCAAAAACATTCATCAGTTTATTTGCAAGTGGATTGGGATCTGGGGGTGGTTTCCTTTATGGTGGGTGTAGTTTAGACATTGTGATTTCAGGATCTCTGGTTCATCTGCCAGAATCAGTTTGAGGTCATTAGAACATTTAGTTTGTAATTTTCAAGGAGTTACTGGAGTAAAACACGATCTGGAAAGTTGTAGCTTGGAAACACTGGGTTTAACATCCCTGTTCTACTGCAGCACATGTAGAGTATATGAAAAATGGCCTACATTGTGTAATTTTAATGTTTCTCTCATCTTTCTTCAGCTGCCTCTACTGCACCAGTACAATGTGTTGACTTGAACATTTCACAGTTGAATTTGACATCTGGGGTGGCGTATAAAAACCTCTCACAAAATGACAAAGTGCCCTGCAATCCTGTGTCTCCCCCTCTGTCAAGAGATGCAAAATTCCCATCTGAAAGGGTGACTCTACAACCATGGACAGATGAGAAACCCATTCCACTTGATGGCAGAGTGTTTCAGGAACACCATTCGTATGGAAAGAGCTCGCTGGAAGATAATTCCTGGGTATTCCCAAGTCCTCCAAAGCCTAATGAGAATGTGTTCTGGGAGATGAGAAACAAAACTTTGTTAAACTGTCCAGCAGATTACCTGGATCAGTGTAATCAAAACTGTCTACACAAGAGTTAAACCATGTTTAGAGTGGACCGAGGCACTTCTAGAGTGGTACTGAATAGGCACCTTAACGCTTGAACTTTGGCAGATAGAAAACAAATTTCCTGAAATGTGCTTTCTTTATTTTTAATTCCAGTTCTGAAACAGAAAGTCTAGTCTTCCTCTGCTGTAAATCCATGAGCAAGTTCCTCGAAGTTAAAGTAGTGCTGGTGTAATGTCACTGTAAAGAAATCTGGCTTGTGGCCTAGATAGTCTTGTACTGCAAATGACCTCCATTTGCAAGGGAACACTGAAAAGTGAGTTCTTGGAATAAAACAAAATGATCCAGTTCTGTATTTGTTTGCTATTTGTATGTTATCAAGAATTTGGACCAGCTCTAAAGTTATTTTTGACAGCAGGATTTTATTTATTTTTTGGGTTTTTTTTCAGAAGGCATCAAATGAAGAAATGGATTCCCTCTCCTTTCCTCCTTTCCAGTAACTTTCTGTTTCCTACTGGTTTAGAAATGGATTTTATGTCCTTTTTAACAAAGAAAAGTGAGATTATTTTGCCAAAATCTTGACTTATATATTAGGCAGTGGCAAGAGAAGAATCACTGCTAGGCTCTCCTGTTTAGATGTGCCATTTTGGGCCTCATTGTGAATGACAAAACGATCCTAGGTAATGCTGCTGACCACCATGAACCCTGGATGTTCAGCTCGATACCCTCAGTTCATGCCGCAGCAAACAGTTCTGCGCACAGTGTGGCTACTACAGAATCTCCCTGGTCACAGTGCAGTTATTCTTACCTTGCCTCATTTGCACAGCACCAGAACCTTGCTATTTATTTGTGTGGTGGAGGCTACTAACTTTTCTTTTACTAAAGAAACAAAGCCTTAATTTAATCTGACTAGGTAGTGTAGCAGTGTTGACGTACTTGGGTAGCACTTTTGTGGTATCTATACCATGCCACTGAGCACTAGAGTTACTGCAACTGCCTACTTCATGGGTGTCTGAGTAGTACTACTTTTCCTTTTAAGGCCAAATAATTTAGACCAGTTATGCCCCTTTTTTGTTATTTTTGGTGTTTGGTTGGTTGGTTTTAAACTGATCTGCTTTGTATCTCCTTAATACAACAGGGTGAAGTGAAATGTCTTGACTGCTCAATGCATTGAAGAAATGTTTTACATTTCAGATCCATGATATCTACCTTGTAATGGGCAGGAAGACACAATACTGTGTTATTTACAGATGTGCAGGTGGAGTATTCAACTTCACAGGTCCAGGTTTAATAGCAGTGTAATAAGAATTAATTTCACAGCTGTTTAGTAGCAAATAATCTGACTGTAGCATAGCTGTAGTAATGACGGGCTGTAGAAATGTTACCAAGGTGCTACAAGATCCATGTTGTTCCAGACACTTCCCTCCCTGTGGAGTGCTTCATACAGTGCCCATCTTCTGCTCTTCTTTCAGTTTAGCAAAGTTGAAAAAATGCCTTCCAGATAGCTCCTACTGTATTAGTGAGCAGCATACATAAATAATGTTTCCTACTCACCAGATATTGGTTTTATCTTTCTATTATCTGGCTCACGGATACTGGCTTGTCTGTGATTAATGGAAATGGTGTCAGAAGCTGGAATTTATTTTGACCAATGAACACAGCTGACTCAGGGGAGTCCAGTCTCTTGGAAAGTAATAGAACAAAACCCAATACGCATAAAACAAATCCACGTCACTAGGCTTTAGCTGATAGAACCAACTACCTGTGTTAATAACAAAGCAGCAGAAAACCTTCCTCTCGTGGCTGTGTAAGATAGGTGGTGTCTAGTTCCAATGTAGCTTTCTGGGGTTCCCCACCCCAGCATTAGGGAAGGAAGTTTTAAGTAATGTATTACCCAGCAGCTGCCAACTTGATTAACACTTTGATTTGTGCTGTGTAAGATTTTAAATAAATCTATTTTTGTTTGAAATTGCTTTCACTGACAAATCTCCTTTCTGTATTTGGCACAAATTTTCTTTTTACTCAGTTTTAGTTTCTTAATTGTGTGGGGCTTGAATTAATAAGTAATTTATATATTAACTCTCCACCTCACCCACACTTCATTTTGTGACCAATTTTGTAACAAAATGCCATTTCAAAGACTAACAGTTAACTTTGAGGTTCACCCTCCTGTCAGGAAAAAAGGACCACTGCCTGTAGACAGCTTCTGTGTGCCCTGGGGAAAGTATTCTCTTGGACATTGAAACCTGAAGGACTTAGTTCTATGTTCCTGTGCTTTGATTACTTCTGTCAAAAGGTTCCTGGTCAGCCCATCCTCTCCCATGTGACAAGGAAACTTAAAATTAAGCTTCTCTGAGCAGTGCCTAAGAATTTCCAGGCTTGGCCTTTGACTCTTGGTTTACCTTCTGTGTTGCTTCCCACACAGCCAAAGGGAGCAGCAATGTTTGTGAGAGGGGCTTCAGAAGTACTGCTGGTAGCAGAGAGGGGCAGGCAGGATGACAATGAGCACGCTGTAGGCAGCATCTCCAACCCAAACACTCATTGCTGTGGCCAAGCTGTAACATTCTGAAAATGAAGGCCCCAGATTTGAAGTCACTTGGGAGCTAGCTGGCTTGTGAAGCATCTGTTGGTCTGAAGCACACAATCAAATTTTGACTCAGATGGAAAAGTCGTTTAAAGCAGTGCCACTAGAGGCTTACAGTGCTTCTTCCATTCTCAGTAGTGAAGTCTTTCCATCACAGTGACAGCAGATTATATGCAGAAGTGGCTGTAGTAAAGAGGTTCTGGGGGGTTGTGTGCACAAGTGCATTTGTTACAGAGCAAGGACCAAAGTCCCCAAGTAACTGTTAAATGACACCCCAAAAATTAACTTGAATGCCAGCTGAGCATTTCAAAACTTTATGTGAACCATGGGTCTGACAATTTACAGTTTTAACTTCAACAAGCACAAATTCTATTTACCACAACTGGAACACAGCTTTTGGAGCAGGAGGAGGTGGTTGTTTTGTACATTTAAGTAAGTGAGCATATGGCAAGCTAAGAAATACATATTTAGAGAGTTGTGTTGACCTTCTGATAGCTCTATGTAAACTTCCACTGTTTGGTTCACTCCAGATGTTCAGATTTTAGAATTAGTTAAAAGTCTCCTCGACAGTTTTGTGGCTTTACAACTGAGTTAGTTTTCCTCTTACATTGAACGAGCCCTGCTGATGAACACAAACTCCCAAACTGGCTGTGATGCAGTCACATTTTTACAGCTGGAAGCAGGCAAGAGCAGTAGTAGACATATGGTGGAGCTACAGTAAAGACAATACCCACTCCAAGCAATTTAGCAGAGGCCCATGTAAGTACAATATGAACTATACTGGTGATGTGAAGCAGATTTAATTTTGTTTCAAAACCAACTAGCAGCAGACTTTGAGGCTCCTGCTCTAAGAAACCAGCCTTTTTAATGATGCTGTGGCCTGGTAAGGAAGAGTGAAAAGCTCTGATACGTGATTGACTCGCATGTTATTTCCTTCTGATCTCCAGGCAGGCCCCAAGGAGAATAGTGGTTGCAGAGCAGCAAGGTTTCTGTGGTGTTTGAATACAGAAAGGCATGTGGGGTTGAGTAGTTTTGGTGGTGGTTTGGGGCTTTTTCAGGGTCAGGCTTTTGCACCTTTCTGTAGGGGGAGTGGTGTGGTACTTCTATTAACACAGGACAGCAGACAAGAGTACTTTTGTTAAGAGCACTAAAGGTAAGTGCTAGTTTTAACTAAATTGCAGTCAGAACTTTTTCTTAAAAGAAAAATCTGAACTAAATGTGAACTGAGCTCAGTGTCCAACAGAATTCATTTCGCTATATTTTACAATGGAAGAGAAAGTGGTTCTAAACATACAATAATGAAGTGTCCCTCAGTTTAAGAAACATGTTGAGTTGCTGGAATGTGTCCAGAGAAGGGCAACAAGGCTGGGGAGAGGCCTCGAGCACAAGCCCTGTGAGGAGCGGCTGAGGGAGCTGGGGTTGCTTAGCCTGGAGAAGAGGAGGCTCAGGGGTGACCTTATTGCTCTCTACAACTACCTGAAGGGAGGTTGTAACCAGGTAGGGGTTGGTCTCTTTTCCCAGGCAATCAGCACCAGAAGTCTCAAACTGCACCAGGGGAGGTTTAGGCTGGATGTTAGGAAGAAGTTCTTCATAGAGTGATTGGCCATTGGAATGTACTGCCCAGGGAGGTGGTGGAGTCACCATCACTGGAAGGTTTTAGGAAGATCCTGGATGAGGCACCTAGTGCCATCGTTTAGTTGATTAGATGGTGTTGGGTGATGGGTTGGACTTGATGATCTCGAAGGTCTTTTCCAACCTGGTTAATTTTATTCTATTGTATTGGTAGGATGAGTTTGAGTATGGATGTTTGATCTAGGGGAGTGCCATGAATGAACCAGGTGCTCACTGTTACTGACCTGTTTTTTTAACTAGATGGAACAGTTACATTTCTACTCATCTGACCCTTTTGGGGCCAGCAAAGTAAACAGACAACACAGGAGAAGTATGGTTGTTCTAAATATGAGACAGAATTGGTTTCTGGATTACAGATGAATTGCCAGGTCATGTCTCAAACTGCACTGGTAGTTAGCCTCATTTCCCTTTGAAAATCCTGTGCATAACAAACAGCTACTCATCTTTTCCTTCAGTTTTCATTTGACTCTATGAAGGCAAACTTTTTGTAATAAGTGTGTGATGCCTTTTTCCTCTTTCCTTTTAGATATCACACTATTAGGGGGCCTGTCTCAGGAGTTTGAACAGAGCTTTAATACACTGAAAGACTGTAGTCTCAAGTGAAAGATGAGTTGCAAAGTTCTCCCAAGTGCTACAAAGAGGCAATGATAGCAACTTTGCTACAGAAACTGACACATGCTGCACTATGAGAGGGTACTAGGTGACAAATCAGTCTTCTCCATTTTAAGACCTTATTCCATGGATGTCAACCAATACCACCACAGAGTGGATGGTTTTGAGCTGGCTGAACAAGTGGTCATCATAGAATCAATAAGGTTGGAAAAGACCTCAAAGGCCATCAAGTCCAACCTGTCACCCAAGACCTCATTACTACTAAACCATGGCACCAAGTGCCACATCCAGTTCCCTCTTGAACACCTCCAGGGACAGTGACTCCACCACCTCCCTGGGCAGCACATTCCAATGGCCAATCACTCTTTCTATGAAGAACTTTATCCTCACCTTGAGCCTAAACTTCCCCTTGCACAGTTTGAGACTGTGTCCTCTTGTTCTGGTGCTGGTTGCCTGGGAGAAGAGACCAACCCCCTCCTGGCTATAACCTCCCTTCAGGTAGTTGTAGACAGCAGTAAGTTCTCCCCTGAGCCTCCTCTTCTCCAGGCTAAGCAACCCCAGCTCCCTCAGCTTCTCCTCATAGGGCTTGTGCTCGAGGCCTCTCCCCAGCCTTGTTGCCCTTCTCTGGACCCATTCAAGAGTCCCAATGTCCTTCTTAAATTGAGGGGCCCAGAACTGGACACAGTACTCAAGGTGTGGCCTAACCAGTGCTGAGTACAGGGGCACAGTTACTTCCCTGCTCCTGCCAGCCACAGCAGAGCATGCAGGCTACCTGTACAGCTACAGTGAAAGCCACACAACTCTGTGAAAGCTTCTAGTTGTAAGAAGCAGTAAGACTTGGTAAAGCCACCTTATTTTTTAAGGTCACATGTTAGAAAACATCATGCACTTACACAAATAGTGACTATGATGGGCTAGTGGCATCACCACACTTTCAGACTGGATGACCTGCTGGAGTTAGTCCCTGTCTCTGTAACTGGGTAAACCTTGCCCTGTACAGGCTAACTTGCAAACACTGGAGACATGCCTAGATTAATTCCAGCAATTGTCTACTCCTATGCAGAGTAATACTGTGTAAAAATCCTGCAGAATCCTGACTTCAAACTGAAAAAAAAAACCATATAAAGAAACATGGAATCATAGAATGGTTTGGGTTGGAAGGGACCTCTAAAGGGCATCTAGTCCAACCCCCTCTGCCTAAGCAGGGACATCCTCAACTAGATCAGGTTGCTCAGAGCCCTATTAAGCCTCACCTTGAATATCTCTAGGTATGGGGCCTCAGCCACCTTCCTAGGCAATCCCTTCCAGTGACCATAATGGTCCATCTGGGAACCATTAGAGTTGCAGTCCCTGTAGACAGAGATGGCTAAATGATGTACTGTCCCATATCAGTTCCCTTCCTAATCACCTGCAGCTGGCCACTTCCCAGTAAGTGCAGGCAGTTAACATGCCTGGTTTCGCTGGGAGGTGGAGGGGCTGAGGAGCACACAGCCAGGCTGCCAGAGCTGTGAAGAAGTGGAGGTACTGGAGCAGGCTGCACAGGGATGTGGTGGAGTCACCATCCCTGCAGATATTCAAAACGTGTGCGGACATGGTTTAATGGTCATGGTGATGTTAGGTCAATGATCTTTTGTCTTTTACATCCAAATTAATTTTGTGATTTAAGAGTTCTACAATTAAGCAGTTTCAGGTACACAAAAGATTCTTTGTATGCCCCTTTTCAAAGAAGGACTTGATTACACTTAGTTTCTACATGCAATGACCCGCATCTTATGTATCTAGTCTAGTTGTCTAGTCACCTCTACCCAAGGTTTTTCAAGTGTGATCACTCACTCCTGAAGTGTAGATTCTCATGCAATCATCCTCATTCTGAAAAAGGAAAGCATGGGAGGGTGCTGCTCTCAGTTTTGCTTTCAGCATGCTTTCTCCCATTCCCAGGAAAGGTCTTGATCAGATGACTTTTCTCTACAGACAAAATGGTCAGTCTGGCCACACATAGGCATGGGGCATCCATCTCTTCTAACAATGTAAACTTAAAAATGAGTCACAGTGCAGGCAAAAATACTATCAGGCTCTGGCATGCCTCAGCATTTTCATCAAAAAGCTAACTCAAATTGTTCCCAGATTCTTCTCTTCTGTATTTGTCACCTTTCTCTTCTAGTAAAAGCATCAAAGAAATCTCCATAAGCCCTCAGCTTCACATAACAAACAGACCAATTTTAATTTAATGTATACTCAATTTGTGATCAGTTAATACAACTGAGAAGAGGAGAAGAAGCTCAGAGGAGACCTTATTACTGTCTAGAACTACCTGAAGGGAAGTTGTAGCCAGGTGGGGGTTGGTCTATTCTCCCAGGCAACCAGCACCAGAACAAGAGGACACAGTCTCAAGCTGTGCCGGGGAAGTTTAGGCTCAAGGTGAGGAGAAATTCTTCCCAGAAAGAGTAATTGGCCATTGGAATGTGCTGCCCAGGGAGGTGGTGGAGCCACCATCTCTGGAGGTGTTCAAAAAAGGACTGGATGTGGCACTTGGTGTCATGGTTGTGTTGTCATGAGATGTTATGCAATAGCTTGGACTTGATGATCTCTAAAGTCTTTTCCAACCTGGTTGATTCTATGATTCTCTGAACTAAAAATATTCACACTTCAGTTTTCATGCAGCCTGCCAAACATAACCAGACACAAGCTTTAAATTCTGAAAGGCCATTTATAAGTTGGTAACAAAATCTCATAGTCCAAACAGAAGAACAGAGAGAGAACTTTGCAACTTCATTGCAACAGCATGCATGGCATCTTTATTCGCAGAAAGATTTAGTAAAAAAACCCAAACCTGCCTTCAGTTCAGACATTATTTTATTCTCATCTCATTTTGTGTTAAATTCCACACAGGGGGGTGCAGATGATTTAAATCCAAGTTGGATATAAAATCAGATATGATAATTTTCCATTCCAACTACACATTCGAAGCAAACTTCTGTTTTTTTTTCTTAATTCCGGTTGCTCTGTATTCTTCTCGCTGCTTCAAGTACTCTGTTTTGCATTCTTCATAGAATAATGGATCAGAATAGCTACAAGACAAATACATAACTTTTTGGTTTTCATCTTGGAAAATTAAACAGATATTGTATGAACAAACACTAACAACTGCTATTCCTTTCACACCCACAGAAGATTTGCCTGCCTGCAAGACCAAAATACCTTTGTTTATAAAGTACATAAATGGTTACATTACCTTCAGGAATTCTAAACACCAAGGTGGGTTTGCATTCTCATGATACAGAACACAGAATTAACCAGGTTGGAAAAGACCTTTGAGATCATCGAGTCCAACCCATCACCCAACACCATCTAATCAACTAAACCGTGGTACTAAGTACTCAGCACTGCCCTGTACTCAGAACTGGTTAGGCCACAGTTTGAGTACTGTGTCCCATTCTGGGCCTCTCAATTTAAGGACATTGAGACACTTCAATGTGTCCAGAGAAGGGCAACGAGGCTGGGGAGAGGCCTTGAGCACAAGCCCTATGAGGAGAGGCTGAGGGAGCTGGGGTTGTTAAGCTTGAAGAAGAGGAGCCTCAGGGTAGACCTCATTGCTGTCTACAACTACCTGAAGGGAGATTGTAGCCAGGAGGGGGTTGATCTCTTCTCCCAGGCAATCAGCACCCCAACAAGAGGACACAGTCTCAAGCTGCACCAGGAGAAGTTTAGGCTGAAGGTGAGGAGAAAGTTCTTCCAATGGCTAACAACTCTTTCTGGGAATGTGCTGCCCAGGGAGGTGGTGGAGTCACCATCCCTGGAGGTGTTCAAGAGGGGACTGGACGTGGCACTTGGTACCATGGTTTAGTAGTCATGAGGTGTTGGGTGACAGGTTGGACTTGATGATCTTTGAGGTCTTTTCTGACCTTACTGATTCTATGTTTCTATCACCCAACACCATCTAATCAACTAAACCATGGCACGAAGTGCCTCATACTGCTTTCTCTTGAGGCATAATCCTTTTCAAACCACTACAGTGAACCCAGGCAGAGGAAAGGTAGAAAAGGGGAAAGACATTTGTTATTTCTGCTCAGCTAAGTCATTATTTGCAATTAGCTTCTTCAGCATGGGAATCTACTGGAGTACACTCATAGTTTTTTATGAAAGTAAGTAGTGGGAAACAGGTTCAAGTGTATGTCTTGAACAGTAGACATGTAGGATTGAGGACCTCAATCATTAAATTCAATATTCTCATACTTTTAACAATGCAATTTACTAAGCATTTTTTTTCAGTAGTAATTTCTTTGGGTGTTGCTATTTTGTTTCTTTTAAAACAGGAGTCCAGATAAAACTTGAGTTACTCCAAGTCTTGCCTGGCTGCACATTTTTTCATCACTTCCCAAATACATGGGAATAATTGTCAGTAATTTAAAGGCATTAAATTTTCACCTCTGGTTTAACAGGGCAGGGCATACGTTCTACCAAAAAACCCCAAACCAAACCCAAACCAAACAACCCCCTTCTCTCTCCACTAGCTATACTCAACACATCCACAACTCACCCTGGGATATTAAAGAAATATAGGATAAGATGGAATAGGATAGGCCAGACTAGGTTGGAAAAGACCTCTGAGATCATCAAGTCCAACCTATCATCCAACACTATCTAATCAACTAAACCATGGCACCAGTCTGATGGCACTGGGGATAAATTAGGACTTCCAAAAGAGATGCTTCAAATCAATATCTCTAATATCTAACAACTTTCTGTTGCTGCTGCTGCTGTTCACAACAGCAGAACATTTTCAGGACAAAGACTAAATCATAGAAAACAATTCAAGAAGCAAAATCAAACTTAACCTGACTCACTAATAGGGTATGTAGTGCTGCTGCTGCTCACCTCTATCCCCACATATATGTAATTCAGCATAATGCAAACAGGGCTACATCTTATCTGGGCTGAAAACCTAGATCTGTCACCATTTGAAACAGGAAGAATCTTTATAATCATGGGACAGCTTGAGTCAATAAAGAAAATCTTGGCAGGTAGGGCCCTGCCCAGCAAGGTAAAATAAAGTTTCAGCAAATACATCCAAGTCACTAACCCTGCATAACTCTTCTGAGAAGATGAAAGATTTCTACTCAGTTCTACTTTAGTATAGGTGATGCAACCAAAAGACCCTAAAAACTCATGAAGAACTTACTAGCCAACCAGGCAGTCTTTCAGTGCCGAGTTCTCTTTCCGACACTTCACTACCATTAGAAGTCCAGTTTCTTGGCAGCATCTAGTAAATGCTGAGGAAAAAGGAAAGAGAAAAACAAAAGGTTAGAAAAATGACAATTGGTAAAAACCATCTTCCTATGTGTGTACTATTTAAAATATAACCACATTGGCAAAGAGTATCATAACGTCACTGGAGGTGTTTAGGAGGAGACTGGATGTGGCACTCAGTGCCATGGTTTAGTTGGTTAGATGATGTTGGGTGATAGGTTGGACTTGATGATCTCAGAGGTCTTTTCCAACCTGGTTAATTCTGTTCTATTCTAAAAAATATTTGTAAGGTCTTTGTCACTTCTTTAGCAACAAGATTTTAATTCAGATTCTCCCCCAGCATGATGTAACCCATCCATACACGTGCTTCCGTGCAACTCAACATCTTTCCTCAACTGAGGGGCCCAGAACTGGACACATTTCTGCTGTTCTTTCCTGGGCTGTCTACCTGAAATGTCCCTACATCAGCATCTCAGAAAAATCATACCTATTCTCACACTTCTAAAAAAAGATGCTTTGTTTTTTCCTGGGAAAAAACATCAGAAGCCTTTGAAATCTTATGGTTTGCCTAGTGACCAGCTTGATTTTTGCTCTCTACAGGCACTTCCTTAAGTGCTGTGCTGGTTTGTTGGTTGGGTTTTTGGTTTTTTGTAGTAATCAGTTCTTCTGGAAGCTGTGAAGTTAAAAAAACACTGAAGACAACAGGAGGTCTCTCTCACTTGTTAGCTCCCCAGTCTTGATTGGCTAAAGGTGTGATGTCCCAGTGAACAAAACCTGAACTGCAATTGCAAACACTCCCTGGCTTCAGAAGGCCCCACTTGAGGTATATGGCCAGGCACTGCTGCAAAATGGTAAAACTGCTTCCAGTTATCTAGCTGCTCACACTTAACAAGGGAATGGAAAGAAAGTGCAAGTTAAAGCATAACCTGCATGAGGTTGGGTATCCTAGTGTGAGCACACAAACTTTATTATCCATCTCTTACTGCCAGCAGCTTAAAATCCCTTTGGCAGTCACATAAAGAGTGTGGTGCAAAATAAGTTTGGTTACAAATGGTTACCTGATTACAGGAATACAATAGAAAAGAATAAGAAAGACAGAATAAGAAAGAATAAGAATAGACCAAACCAAGTTGGAAAAGACCTTCGAGATCATTGAGTCCAACCTATCACCCAACACCACCTAATCAACTAAATCATGGCACCAAGCACCCCATCCAGTCTCTTCTTAAACACCTCCAATGATGGTGACTCCACCACCTCCCTGGGCAGCACATTCCAATGGTCAATCACTCTTTCTATGAAGAACTTCTTCCTAACATCCAGCCTAAACCTCCCCAGGCACAGCTTGAGACTGTGTCCTCTGGTGCTGGTTGCCTGGGAGAAGAGACCAACTCCCACCTGGCTACAACCTCCCTTCTGTGTCTTTCTCACAATTTTTTCACAAACCAAAACCTGCTAAAATTATTGGTTTGGAGAATAATCTTGCAAACAGCACACAACAGTTCAGATATCATCTCAAACCAAGAGTTAATGTCCATCACGACTCACTTCCCACTCAAGCCCTGCCTGCAGTGTAGACCAAAGCTTCAGAGTGCATAGCCAGATGCCACAGAAGGAGCATGTACACAGCTCTGACTACAAATCCATTGCAGTTTAACACTTCAGCAGCTACCAGCAGTAATCAAAATGCTAGTCAAACTCAAAATGAACCTCCCTTCCTGATACTCTACAAGTGATACAAAGAACAACTGCACTTTCAGAGTGGAACTGATCTTTTAAAAGCCTTGTGCATCCAATCTTTACAACTTTACTAAATGACTTTATACAAGTTCTTGAACTGTATTTTCTTTTGCCTTGCAAGCAGCAAGCTACCAAAACAAGCATCAGGGAAACCAGATGTAAATTTGGGCCAGTCTGCAACTTCACTGTAACACAAACAGAAATAAATGTTTCAAGGAAACAATGAAAGTTATTCCCAACATTTAGACATACAAGCTGAATAAAATGAGGGGTGGAGCTCAGCACAACACGAGTGAAAATGAGTTGTTAGGAAGGGTAAAAAAAACCCTTGTTCTCCAGCAAATGAACTCTGATGAGGTGCTGCCAGGACAGCTACAAATGTCAGTCACTGAATGCTCTATACACAGATAAGGACAGACCCAGTACTGCGTCAACAAGCTGCAGGTGCCTGCTAGTTACCACGGAAACTGGCTATGGACCCCTCTTTCACCTGGAGCAGATATGGTTCATGACATCATATCTGACATGGGTTAGCCCCACAGGGTCTTGTCTGTGCCACAGGCTGTGTCTAAGGGGATGCACACTGAGCAAAGAACTTTTCCCAAGGCTATAGTTCAGAAATAGTTCACTGAACAGCTTATCGCTGATTCAAAGCCAGACTTCTCTCTCAGCGTTTACAGACTCACAGTGGACAACAAAACCAAAGCACCATGTTTAAAATGCAAGTGTTCTTTATGTAGCATCCAACACCCCTCTAACCTTCAATCTGAAGCAGGGTGCTCCCCTCACTGTGTTGTCTTCAAAATGAAATGGTGGAATTAGCTTGTAGGACTGAAAAAGTTTCAGTTGCATGTATGTAAAGGGAAAACTGTATGAAGAAAAAAAATGTAACACCCTGCCTCCCAAGCATTAAAAACAAACAAAAAATAAAATTAAATTGTGTGTGTGTGTGTATAGAACAGAACAGAATAGAATAGAATAGAATAGAATTAACCAGGTTGGAAGAGACCTTTGAGATCAAGTCCAACCTATCATTCATCACTATCTAATCAGCTAAACCATGGCACCATGCACCCCATCAAGTCTCTTCCTAAACACCTCCAGTGATGGTGACTCTACCACCTCCCTGGGCAGCCTATTCCAATGGCCAATTACTCTTTCTATGAAGAACTTCTTCCTAACATCCAGCCTAAACCTCCCCTGGCACAGCTTAAGACTGTGTCCTCTTGTTCTCGTGCTGGTTGCCTGGGAGAAGAGACCCCTCCCAGCTACAACCTCCCTTCAGGTAGTTGTAGACAGCAATAAGGTCTCCCCTGAGCCTCCTCTTCTCCAGGCTAAGCAAGCCCAGCTCCCTCAGCCTCTCCTCATAGGGTTTGTGCTCCAAATTCAATAAAGGGGAACAAGTAGCAAACAGATTGTATCTGTAGGGCAGTAATTTTTGTAACTTTTTTAAAACATGATGTACTTAGTGTTTTAGCAAGCATGAAATCTTTCCATGTGCAAGGCAAGAGAAGAACAAAAAGTGTTTGGGAATTACCTCCAGACAACCAGCAGCACGGAATCATAGAATCAACCAGGTTGGAAAAGACCTTCAAGATCATCCAGTCCAACCTACTACCCAGCCCTATCCAATCAACTAGACCATGGCACTAAGTGCCTCATCCAGGCTTTTCTTGAAGATCTCCAGGGACAGCAACTCCACCACCTCCCTGGGCAGTCCATTCCAATGGCCAATAACTCTCTCTGTGAAAAACATCTTCCTAATATCCAGCTTGAACCTCCCCTGGCACAGCTTGAGACTGTGTCCCCTCATTCTGTTGCAGGTTGCCTGGGAGAGTAGACCAACCCCCAACTGGCTACAACCTCCCATCAGGTAGTTGTAGACAGCACTTAAACTGTGTTGATATAAAAATACCAAGGACTCATTATTATTTCCAGTCTCTGAACTGTGTGTAGCATGAAGGCTATTTCAGAAAGTTCATTTTTGGCAGATTCAAACTGTAGCAGCACTTGGTATTTCTCTACTGACTCAGATTGCAACGTGGTGTGCAATTCATATATGAGAACTGTAGCTTTATCAAGAACAATTATGCACCTATGTGGATGTACACAAAATAAATTAAGTATTTCCCATTATCGGGATAAATTGATCCTCTCAGATCTGGCTCTGGTTTATTTAAAGACTTTACAATTTTACTACTTAAGAGAAAAGTCCTACAGAGGTGTTATCTCACCATTTATATTTTCTCAACACTTATGATACTGCTATCACACTCTTAAAATAAAATACTAAAAAAAAAGTGCTTGTATCATTATCCAAGACCAGGCTTATGTTCAGTTCCTGGGGTGGGTTTGTCCCTTTACACACACAAAAAAAAGTAAATAGTTCTGCCCAATGTTTGGGTCATACCTTGAGCTCTACCACTGGGCAGAAAAAAAGATGCCCAACCATGGGGGGACTTTGGGGGGAAATGGTGGAAGGAGGATGACACAGTTACCTTTAAAATGTAAACAGGGGCAAGATTTGTTTAGAGCGAGAGAGAGCGCGCAGGCGCGAGAGAGCGAGATTTATGCTTGTAAAATATGTACAAAGACATTAAAATCATACTAAATATTATCAGTAACATTTTGTGGGAAGTTATTTTACTTTTCCTTTTGTATTAAATTGTGATTTATTAGCTTGTTATTTTGAAGATTACTCCTCAGTATGCACAGAGCAGCTTACTGGTGCATTTAATGAGCCAAAGGAAGTAGTAGGATGAACATGAAGAGATTGGTTTACGTTGTAGAGTAGGAGCTACTTGATATTTCCAACACAGTACAAAAGAAAGCTTCTCTCTAGATTGATCATGGTTCAGTTAACATCACTGAATATCTAATACCTCCAACTCAATTAATTCTCACCTGATTAAGATCAGTCTGATATTCAAACTAAATCATCTCTCCAGTCAAGTAGAAATCAATATTTCTGATTTTACTTTTAAATTACAATAGCAAATAAAATACATGCATCGTCAGTATGCCAGGAGCTTTCCTATTATAGTCTACTATAGCATGCATAACACAGCTGAGTAAAGAATTATTCTAATTTGAACAACAATATATATAAGACAGGTTAATTTGAATAGAGGGAGATAGCATGAAATAATTAAATGCATCTTATATAGGGTAAAGAGAAAATTGACATAAAATAACCTTGATTCTTTCAAGTGAACCTCTGTTATCAGCTCAAATGCTTTGTCTCCACAAATATTCATTTGCTATAACATAATCATACACTTTCCCTTTCCCTGCCCATCACCACACCCACCCCCAAAAACACCTCCACCATTTCATCTTTTGTAGCCCCAATATATTGCTGAGGGCACCTGTCCTGGAGCAGATAATGAATGTGCGGTAGCATACAAGAGAGGACTGGGGGGGGACAGATAATCCCAGGACTCCAGAAATTTCAGGGAAAACACATTCACTATGTAAGATGTCCCCTGCCCAATCTTTTCTAGGGCACTCTAACCACAGAAAACCAGCTTTGTCTTATTCAGTGAAAACAGAGATCTTAGTGCTGACTACAGCAACTCTTGCACTCCAATACAAAATCATAGGATCACCGGAGGGTAGGGGTTGAAAGGGTCCACTCGAGATCTTGTAGTCCAACCCCTCCTGCCAAAGCAGGATCACCTAGGCCAGGCCACACAGGAACACATCCAGGAAGGTCTTGAAAGTCTCCAGAGAAGGAGACTTCTCCACAACCTCTCTGGGCAGCCTGTTCTGGAACTCCATCACCCTCACAGTAAAGAAGTTTTCCCTCATGTTGAGGTGGAACTTCCTGCATCCCAGTTTGTACTGGTACCCCCCCATCCTATTGCAGGGCACCACTGAAAAGAGACTGGCTCCATCTTCCTGACACCCACCCTTTAGATATTTATAAACATCAATAAGATCCCCTCTCAGTCTTCTTCACACTGAACAGCCCCAGGTCTCTCAGCCTCTCCTTGTAATACAGATGTTCCATCCCCCTAATCATCATTGTAGACCTCCATTGGGCTCTAGAGCATTTTCCTGTCTCTCCAGAACTGAACATAGTGCTCCATATGTTGCAGAGAAGAGGGGAAAGAGAACCCTCCTTAAACTGCTGGACACGCTCTGCTTAATGCACCCCAGGATACCATTGGCCTTCTTGTCCACAAAGGTACACTGCTGTCCCACAAATAACTTACCATTTACCAGGATGCTGAAAAGTCACTCCTGTGACTGAGAAGTGAACATAAGGAGAGACTAAATTGCCAAGAAGACAGCATAACTGTGATCTGCAAAGGAAGAATATTTCCCCAAAACCTATAAACTGTTTCTATAAACACAGGGGAAGTTTAGGCTTGAGGAGAAGAGAAAGTTCTTCACAGAAAGTAATTTGCCATTGGAATGTGCTGTCCAGGGAGCTGGTGGAGTCACTGTCCCTGTAGGTGTTCAAAAAGGGATTGGACATGGCACTTGAAGCCATGGCTTAGTTAGTCATGAGGTATTGGGTGATAAGTTGGACTTGATCTCTGAGGTCTTTTCCAACCTTATTGATTCTATGATTGCCTTGGGGTGAAGTATACTTGTTACTGATTTCCTAGAAAGAAGACGTTGCTTTGGGGGGCATTTACAATTAGACATGAGAAAATGATATACCGAATCAGACAAAGGGCCTGCATTCATCTTTTGCAAAAGCCAGTAGCTGCTTCAGAAAAAGGTGCCAGAAAGTCAACACTGTAGAAAACTACGTTTCTTCCTAACCCTTACCACCCATAAGCTTGGCTCACACCTTGAAGCTCTCAGGTGCCTTTCAAACCCCTTATGATCACTTGCAGAGTGGGTCTAAACTGATGAGACTCCTAGATTTGTCAGCGTTCTTTGTATGCACGTGTACACAGCACCTTTATGAAGTTCCAGCAAGCCAGCTCTTTAACAGCCAAGAGACAAGTTCTCCTGTCTCTAAGAAAGACACCCAGAGCACAGCAGTACAAAGAAGAGGGTGATAACCCCAGAAGACAGGGGACAAATAGCAAGGGCATAACTGTTATCATAGAACCAATAAGGTTGGAAGAGACCTCAAAGATCATCAAGTCCAACCTGTCACCCAACACCTCATGACTACTAAACCATGGCACCAAGTGCCACGTCCAATCCCCTCATGAACACCTCCAGGGATGGTGACTTCACCACCTCCCTGGGCAGCACATTCCAACAGCTAACAACTCTCTCTGTGAAGAGCTTTCTCCTCACCTTGAGCCTAAACCTCCCCTGGCACAGCTTGAGACTGTACATATAAGGCTTTACTGTACTTTGCCAGGCAGGCCAGATCTAAGTGCTCAAAGATGTGCTGGGCTGCTCAAGAAAAGCAGACCTCCTTTTCTTCTCATTGAAATTACCCAAACCAAAAATCCTTTATAGCAAAGCAAACACATTATTGTAAAACAGTTTAAATCATTATGTGTCTACTAAAGATACTTGGTTCAGCAATGTTCTTGTCAAGTACAAGCATTGGCTTCTACATGAGCCTTCAGGTAGAGCCCTCCTGATGAGCACAGTTGAACTGCACTCGTATTAAACAGCTGTTTCCTTTAAGACTGACTTGATCTAATCTTCCTCCCACCCTGCTGTAAGTATCCCTGACATCAAGCATTACCACACCAGGCACTGGAAGAGGCAGAACTGGAACAAATGCAAGTTCCCCCATGGCTACTGTCTGTCACTGCCTGCTTCTATATAAACAAGTGCATCCAACTTGAGCTGCACAGAGTAGCCTTGCTGATGCTTATCCTCCCACCTCCTTCGAGAGCTGCAGAGCCACTCAGGGACAGCTTAGAAGTTAGCGTAACAGATGATTAAAAGAAGCAACATCCCCCTCCCTCTGTCCCACAGTGACAGGAAGTTCCTTAGCTGAACTTCCAAGTTGTTTTTTTTTAAAAAAATCTATTTCTGACAGCAGTTCTCCAACAGGCAGGAACAGCAGTGGTGTCCTTCTACCACACGGTGGAGATAGAGCAGTCCTTTACATAATTCTCCAAGGGGCAATTTCACACCTATTCCACCATGCCACCAGCTCTAAGCTACAGCATGCTGTTTTGGGAATCACATGGGGATTTTTCCCCCCTCAGTTCACTTTACTGTATTTGGAAAAGCAAGTTTTTAAACTCAAAGTTCCAGTACCAAAGTTTTGGGTTAATAGTCAAACACTGCCTCCTTCAAACTCAGGACAGGTGTATTCCCTTAAATCAAACCAAAAAATAAAGTAAAATTCAAGTAGAGGAGGCAGGAAATCTGCATGGCTAAGCAAGGAGCTCCTAAAAAAAACCAACTCAAATGGAAGAGGGAAATTTACAACATGTGGAAAAAGGGTGGGAGGATTATAGAAATGCTGCCAGAGTATGTAGAGACACAGGAAAGGATGAGGCTCTCTCGGCACTTAGTCTGGCTAGGGAGGTAAAAGACAACAAGAAGGGGTTCTTCAAATGTATCAATGAGAAAAGGAAGAACAGGGAAGAAGTGGGCCCATTAACAAATGAGGTAGGAGAGATGATAACAGAAGATGCCATGGTGGCAGAATTGCTGAGTGCCTTCTATGCACCAGTCTTCACTCCTAAGACCAGCCTGCAGGAATCTCAGTCACTGTAAATAAGAGAGCAGAACTGGAGGGTGGAAGATACTCCACTGGTCAGCGAAGACTGGGTTAGAGATCACTTGGACAAACTGAAACTGCACAAATCCATGGATCCAGATGGGGTGCATCCGTGTGTGCTGAGGGAGCTGGCTCATGTTGTTGCTGAGCCTCTCTCCATCATTTTTGAACAATCACGGAGAACAGGAGAGGTGCTTGAAGACTTGCAAGAAAGCAGATGTCACTCCAGCCTTCAAAAAAGGCAAGAAGGAAGACCCAGGCAACTACAGACCAATCAGCCTCACCTCCATCTCTGGTAAGGTGATGGAGCAGCTCATTCTGGAGACCATCCCTAACCGCATGAAAACAAGCCTTTGACAAGTCAACAAAGTAAAACAGAATGCCATTTCTCAGATATGGAAGTCCCTCAAGAAAAAGATCTTCAGTGTAAAGTTTAATGGACAAACAGCACTAAAATCTGTGTAACAACATAGACTTTACTGGCACAAATCTAGTTTGGTGTAACAGACAGTGCTCTGACTTCTGACAGTTGACTGCACTGTGCTCTTTGAACTGTATGCACACATGTAGTCAAGAGTGGCAGGAACTGCTTGTTTAAATGCATCTGTTCTGCCTGCTCCAAGTATCTTGTTTCTGATGCAGAAGGATTTTAGAGAACTACAGTCTCAACACTATTATGAAAGAAACAGCAACGATAATCACAAGTGTGGTTTCCACATTTATAAGAACTGCACTTTAAGAATTTATGTAGCAGTTCTTCAAACAAATACTAGCAATAGAACTGCCACAGAACCACTGGCAAAGGAGACACTAAAAATTTAGTCAAGGGCACTGGGGCTTGAGTTGAGAAGCTACTTTAGTCACACTTCTTCCCATGGCAAGCTACTTTAGAATAGAAGAGAATTACCAGGTTGGAAAAGACCTTGGAGATCATCAAGTCCAACCTATCACCCAACACCATCTAATCAGCTAAACCATGGCACCAAGTGCCTCATCCAGGCTCTTCTTAAACACCTCCAGTGATGGTGACTCCACTACCTCCCTGGGCAGCCCATTCCAATGGCCAATCACTCTTTCTGGGAAGAATTTCTTCCTAATATCCAGCCTAAACCTCTCTTCCCATGGCATGAGGATACTTACTATGAAATATCATATGCTACCCAAACAGAACTACTCTGGTTTTGTCAACAGCTCTCTAAAGGAGACAAAGTTCACTTCTAACAAGTTCAATCACAGGATCCACAAAGTTCAACCTGCTGTAAGGCAAAACGTGACAGAGGACCCCTGTGCATTAACCAGTGGCTGCTGAGGATACCAAGAATTAAAACCAGCATGCAGTGCCCAGAACACGAGCACAAGCTGACTGAGGGTCTTGCTGCCGCCATTCCCATGGCTTCTCAAGCAGCACCACTACATCCTCTCATAACTTTTTATCTTCCCTGTCTATGTAGGACTGAAAGCTCTTTGGGGTGTATTCCAATTTCTATGTCACAATTTTTCCTGGTTGGGACCTCTCAGTGCTATTCCTGGATTGCAGCAAGTACCTTCTTCATTGGCACACAGAAACTACAAGAATAGAATCCAGATAAAAATCTTTCCTCTGTATTCTGGGTCCTCACCAAATGAGCTTTACTCACTGAATGCAGATGTACACATGCTTCCACCACCACAGATTTGTCAGGATGTAAGTTTTTCCAAAGATTTTCCACCACTATTCTGAAGGGGGGGGGGAGGGGAAAAAAAGAAAGAAAAACCCACCAAAAAAACCCACCCAACAACAAAACCCAACAAACACCCAAAAGCTAGCATATGCTGTATTAATGTAAAACCCCTAGAGGGCAACTAAGCTTCAATTTCAGCCTGCATAAATATTCAGCTCCTTAACTAGTTTACAGATTATGTAAACTACTTCCTTCAATCTTGGGGGTTTTCCCCTCATTTAAAAGAAATGAATCCTTTTCATTCTCAAATCACACTACTGCTGCCTATTTAGTGTAAGTTAATCACCACTGCCCAACCAGAGACTGAGTTCTCAACTCAAAGCTCAAATGTGTGCAAGAGAGAACAATAAAGAAAACACATGCAAGGGCCTCATTTGAACAAAGAAAACAAGCATATGAAAGTCTCAAATCACTTTCTTTGCATTCAAGAACTTTAACAATACATCTTGTTTATTATTCAGCTTAGTATTAATTTATTGCATGGCATCTGTTTTCTTGCACAGCAGGCTGGTTAAAAGTCTCAGATTTATGAATTTAGGTTTATACTGTTAGGATTTTTTGCCTGTTTTCCCCCTACATATTTTGACTTCAGCCTTATGTACTGTATATTTGGGGACAAAAAAAAATGAAGTTATGAAACAGGAAGTAATATGACAAATTGGTTAAGGAAAATAGAATAGAATAGCTTCATTTCTTCCTCACTCAACTAATGTCCAGTGATTAAAGAAGAAAAAAAAAAGAAAAGGTAAATAAAAGAGAGAAATAAAGCAGCTATAAAAGTAAAAAACCTTCATTTGACTCCAGTTGTTCACCCCAAATTGTGCAACTGCTAACTCCAGCGTGCAGTTGAACCTTGTTGGTAAGAAAGTAGGCAGGCATTAACTGCCCTTCCCCTCCTTCTCACTGAATCCTGGTGGGAGCTGAAAGGCACTTGCTATCCTGCCAGTCCACAGCTGCACAGAACCACAAGCACACTGGTGTTTGGGTAGTGTCTCCTCTAGTATTAATCAATGGGACTCCCAGGCAGTGTGGAAGCAACCTGAGATAGGAAAGAAACAAACAGCTCTTTATCAAATCTCACAAAGCCCAAGGATTTCTACATGGCTTTTGTAAGAGATCAAATAACCTAACAGAAATTCATAGCATTACCATCCTTGCTTTATGCATGCCAATGCTACACCACATATGCATTGATCATGGTTCTCCTTCATATATGGTCTTACCCTCATTTACCTGTGTGAAGAGAGACTAAAAATGACTTCCAGTGGAATTTAGATGACACAGTCTCAAGCTGTGCCAGGGGAGGTTTAGGCTGGATGTTAGGAAGAAGCTCTTCGTAGAAAGAGTGATTGGCCATTGGAATGTGCTGCCCAGGGAGATGGTGGAGTCACCACCACTGGAGGTATTTAGGAAGAGATTGGATGGGGTGCTTGGTGCCATGGTTTAGTTGATTAGATGGTGTTGGGTGATAGGTTGGACTCTATGATCTCAAAGGTCTTTTCCAACCTGGTTAATTCAATTCTATTCACTTTACCTCATTTTAGCCACCTAAAATTTGTATGTCTGGCCTAAAGCTGGAAGTACTTTGATGTCCTTCTTATTGCCTTGTCACAAAACAGACTGCCCTTCCAGAACACAGTTAGGTCCCACCTGAGAGACTTAATGACTGGTTTAGACTAAACAATTTTCAAATGATTAGAACTGGGATTAAGTATCTCCCATCCAACATGACTCAACAAAAAAATCATTAAGGAGAAATTCAAGGAGCTGACAAAAAAGTCTCCAAAGCCAGTGCCCAGCTCACAATGGCCTCTCTGAACACTGCAGAAGAGTAGGACGTAACTGCTGCGTCACTGGAGCTTTGAAAGACTGCAGGAGGGAGAAAAGGAAGGCTAGATACTGTTTCTTATTCAGATTCATCCCCTCTCATTGGTTCAAGTGATCATTCTGAATTTTTGCTGCAAGCTCAGACACAGCTTAGAGACTTGAGCACTGGAGAACCATTAGTACATAACACACACAAATAAAAGGTTATTGCACAATCAGTTGGGGTTTGGTCACACAAAACACTGGTTACTATCATACTACCTCTTTACATGGATGCCCACAGCCCGTGGCACAACCTCAACTTTAGTATACAAACCTTGTAATCAAAGGCATTGACTATATTATGTTAGAAGCCAGGGAATTCTACTCACTTCACATGAAGTGGTTGCAGTCACTGTTAAAATTTGCATCTTACGTGAAATGCATGCAGCTCAACCAGTAGGACAAAGGAGGTAAGTAACATCAGCTGTGGAACAAACAGCACCTCCAAGAACTCTACACTGGGTTAGGAACTAGCTGGAGAACCAAGCCCAGAGAGTGGTGGTGAATGGTGCCACATGCAGCTGGCAGCCAGTCACTAGTGATGTCCCCCCAGGGATCAGCACTGGGCCCCATCCTGTTCAATATCTTTATTGATGATCTGGACAAAGGGATTGAGTCCATCATCAGTAAGTTTGCTGACATCACCAAGTTGGGGACAGGTGTTGATCTGTTAGAAGGTAGGAGAGCTCTGCAGTGGAACCCTGACAGGCTGGACAGATGGGCAGAGTCCAACCACATGAGATTTAACACATCCAGGTGCCAGGTTCTACACATTGGCCACAACAACCCCATGCACTGCTACAGGCTGGGGTCAAGGTGGCTGGAGAGCAGCCAGGCAGAAGGGGACCTGGGGGTACTGGTTGATAGCAAGCTGAACATGAGCCAGAAGTGTGCCCAGGTAGCCAAGAAAGCCAATGGCATCCTGGCCTGTATCAGGAAGAGTGTGGCCAGCAGGAGCAGGGAAGTCATTCTGCCCCCGGACTCAGCACTGTTTAGGCCACACCTTGAGTCCTGTGTCCAGTTCTAGGCCCCTCAGTTTAGGAAAGATATTGAGTTGCTGGAACACGTCCCGAGAAGGGCAACAAAGCTGGGGAGGGATTTGGAGCACAAGCCCTATGAGGAGAGGCTGAGGGAGCTGGGATTGCTTAGCCTGGAGAAGAGGAGGCTCAGAGGAGACCTTATTCCTGAACCTGAAGGGAGGTTGTAGCCAGGTGGGGGTTGGTCTCTTCTCCCAGGCAACCAGCACCAGAACAAGAGGACACATTCTCAAGCTGCACCAGGGGAGGTTTAGGCTGGATGTTAGGAAGAAGTTCTTCACATTGGAATATGTTGCCCAGGGAGGAGGTGGAGTCACCATCACTGGAGATGTTTAGGAAGAGACTGGATGGGGCGCTTGGTGCCATGGTTTAGTTGCTTAGATGGTGTTGAGTGACAGGTTGGACTTGATGATCTTGAAGGTCTTCTCCAACCTGGTTAATTCTACTCCTTTCTATGCTATTCTACTTTTGTGAACTACAAGCCCTGGGTAAGACCATGAGATCAGAGCTAGGATGTACTAACAGAACTGCTTGTGAAATGTTGCACTGGTTTTCTAAGCTCAAGTACTTCCTTAGAGAAGAACTTTGTTCTGTAGCTTTGCCAATCCAGCTGTTTTCCAGAGACAGCAGTATTTTTAAGACTCTAATTAAATTCAGGTAGATAAATGCACATTTGAATACATAAGTGGTTATCCAGAGGAGAATGGAACTACGGTATTTAACTTGGGCAAAAAAAAAGAAAGGGGAAAAAAAATCACATATCATATTTTCCTGAATTGATATCTAAATAGCAAGAGAAGAAGACAAAAAGATGAAACCAGAACTATTAATCTAGATTACCAGTCTGTTGGAAGAATACAGCTAAAGCACAAGTTAGTATCTCCTTATTAAATATCTTCCTTCTACAGAATTGCAAACATTAGTAAATTATAACCCCCCAAAATAAGCATTTTCTGCCAAACATCAATTGTTTCTCAAAAGTTTATGCCCAGTCACTAAATAATACTTAGATGAATTTGATGGCAGAGTGAAGAGGCCAGATTCCCCAAACAATATGATGTTTTAAAACTGAAGACTCATTGCTACTCCAGAGGTGAAGCACATCAAAATCAACTTACACAACAGCCTAGCTGAAGCAAGAGGACTTTTCCACACCATTCTCACTCTCCACAAAGGACTTAAAACTGTCAAGCTGTTTTAAATATATCCATATAATACAATCCATCACATATATATGTATATGCTTTCTATTTCCCAAGCAGTTACATCAGAAATAGTTTTCAAAAGCATGAGGGCACTTTTATTACAAAGAGAAAGCTGAAATATTACTCAACAGCAGTGAAGCACCATTACATGTAGATAAAAAAATATTTTAAATACAGAACATTGGATATAAGTTATTGAAGGCACACAGAAGCTCTGAGCTCCATCAGTATGCTATTAAATATTAATTACTATTTAGTAATGAATGGAATAAATACCTGATTGTAATACTCCAAACAATACATACTCTTTTATAATGTTCTTTTCCATATTCTTCAGAAAGCAGCAAGTAGAAGTCTATGTTCCTTAACTAGATACATGCCAAAGCCTACATTAAGGTAATAATGCAGTGTCTTAAAATACTGTAAGAATGTAACCATTACAGCCTGGCAGATTTTCATCCTGACAGCAGAAGGAATATGCCCACCTGAATCCTTGACAGTCTATGTGCTGGCCTTGCTACAGTAGGTCTTACTCAGCATGCCATATTTCTTCAATCATGTTGACTTTTGCTTTCACACATCTCCCTCATTGAGGTATTTCACAATCTGGGAAGAAATAGAAGGGATGCTCCCTGTACACTCAAACTTTGTACAAGCTGCATTGTTGGGGTAGGAAATGGAATAGCACACTAGACAGGCACCATCTCCTCCCCTCCAGATAGCCATACTATAGTCATGCCCAAGATAGGCACCATGGACAAAGCAATGGCTTGTGCAAAACCATCCATATTTAGCAGCTCGATCCCTCCAGCTATGTTTACACTATACTTGTTTATTAAATAATGAACAGAAGGCACACTAAGTTAAAAAGTTTATTTACAGTAAGAAGGAGCATACAAAACCCCCACACCAACCAAACAGAAAAACCCCAAACAAACAAAAAACTCAAAACAAAAGCCAACAAAAAGCAAATAAACAAGAGGAGGAAATTATGACAGGCAAGATTTATTTACATCAGAAAAAATAAAGTACTTTCTATCATTGTCCTTATGAATTATTCTGGCTGGGCTGTCAGACTCACTGTAGAAAATTACAACCCCAAAGGCAGGAGAGAAAAAAAAAATGAGCAACAAAAGTATAGTATTTGAAGCTGCAGGATGTGATCACTCTGGTTTATTAGATATCATTTTCTTCAATCTCAAAGCATGCTGCTGAAAACAATTCTGGAATTGTTTTCCATTTATTTACACAGTGATGACTGACAGACTAGACTAGACTAGACCAGACCAGGTTGGAAAAGACCTTTGAGATCATCAAGTCCAACCTATTACCCAACACCATCTAATCAACTAAACCATGGCAACAAGTGCCCCATCCAGTATCTTCTTAAACACCTCCAGTGACTGTGACTCCACCACCTC
This sequence comes from Dryobates pubescens, assembly GCF_014839835.1. NCBI lineage: Eukaryota > Metazoa > Chordata > Aves > Piciformes > Picidae > Dryobates > Dryobates pubescens. The sequence continues at coordinate 22,133,724 of NC_071615.1, read as the reverse complement.
CCTGGGCAGCACATTCCAATCCCTCTTTCTGTGGAGAATTTCTTCCTAACATCCAGCCTGCTGAATGCAGTACCTAAGAGGGGTTTACAATCCAAAACTGCAAAGCAACTACTCAAATACATCACTAAGGACATGCAGTTTAAGTAAGTTACAAGTACTGCCATTAGCAATGCATTATTAAGTACATCTATGCCACAGCAATACAATACTGGAATATTCTAAGATAGAAGCTATGGGATCTGTAGGTTATCACTACCATCAACAAATGGATACAAAACATCCTATAGAATGCCAAGTATGCCCTCACTTGCTGACAGTAAAAAGTAACACAGAAGAATCAAAACCTATCAATTGGGAGAGAAAACTATGAGAATTGGCAAATACTGTAAACCCCAGGAAAAGATACAAACCTGATATTAGTAAAAGTCTGCAACAACCACCACTGCAGCCTCTCCCTTTCACTGGGAGAACAACCTGACCACATCACCCTTATCCACTAGCTGCTGTCCTACAGACACTCACCTCACAGTCAGCAAAAGTGCTTCTCTGAAGACTAATTGAAATACAATAAAATGCATCAAGATCAGTAGCTACAGGCAAGTTTGATTTGTTTTCACAGCTTGTGCCAAACTGACCTCATCTCACCTCACATGGAACCAGCAGTACATGGAATCTAGCAGTACAGAGTTTACCAGTGGCGAACTGGAAATAATTAGAGCACATAAAAGGCAACCTTAGCCTCAAAAAAGCTCATCACTGGACATAATCCAAACACTAAAATTTGCAAAAGTCATTAATGGGACTTTTTTTTTTAACAGAAGTCACTAACAGTATTGTCCTTCCTGGAGAAAACAAGTTTGCAGAAAAGGTATCAAAAAAGAAATTCTTACACTTTTCTCATCACTGGGCAAGCAATTTTCAGGTAGAGAAGTTACATGAAGAGACAAGAGTGATCCAAATTTAATGAGGAGTTTGTCAGGGCATAGTGAAATGACTAAGGTATAGAATCAACTGCTGATCTTGGATCTTCAGTTCAAGTCCAACATTACCAATAATCTAAGAAATGGTACAAAAGGAAAAGGTAATTTTTTTCCTCCCTTCTTTCTATACAGTTGAAGTACTTCCTTTCTGCAGTCTGAAAGGACAGTTCTCCTCCTAAAACTGAATCAGCAACTTAACACCACAGTAATTGTAGCTCATCAAAAAAGCTTCAACAGCAATCATCTTATTGTTCAGCAGTCAGCTTGGTCAGAGCTACTGTCATGGATACCACCCATGTATCACAATAACCCAAAAATATACAGCATATTTAAACCAGCATTTGCTAACGAATGGGGAGAGAGTTAAAACCAGGCACACTAGAGATGAGCCTAAGGACAGACTACAGTCTGCCATTTCACTTGAGGTGGAAAACAGTGACAATAATATCAAAATTGTCTGTGACAAGTGGCAGGAAGACACACCAGGGTTGGAAGGATAGGGTGATAGTAAGCATCTTCCACCTGTTGCCCTGAAGCATGCTGTGAACACTACAGCAAAGGCAAGGTCTTACACAGGCAAGCCAGGGGCCTCTGAGGTAATAGGGTAGCTCCCATGAAACACCTTGGAGGAACAAGGAGGTGCCCCTCTAAGAAGGTGACATGGGCAGCAGCCCAGCTGCAGTGCCTCCACACCAATGCACGCAGCATGGGCAACAAACAGGAGGAGCTGGAAGCTACCCTGCTACAGGAAAACTATGACATAGTGGCAATTACAGAAACTTGGTGGGATGAATCCTTCGATTGCAGTGTGGCTATTGGAGATGACAAGCTGCTCAGAAGCGACAGGAGAGGAAAAAGGGATGGAGATGTTGCCCTCTATGTAAAGAGGTGCATAGAGTATGAAGAGCTGCCACTGAAGAACAACCATGAGCAGATTGAAAGCTAATGGGTAGGAATTAAGGATCAGGACAACAAAGGGAGCCTTGTGGCAGGAGCCTACTCCAGGCCACCCGATGAAGCAGAGCCTATTAATGAAGCCTTCTTACTCCAGCTCGAGGAGACATCACAATCAAAGGCTCTCATCCTTCTGGGGGACATAGCTGTAAACAATCCAGGAGGTTCCTGGAGTGTCTAGATGACAAGAAATTAACAGTCCTACTTGAGGTGATACATTATTGGACCAGTTGGTCACAAATGCAAGTGAAGTCATCAGGAAAGTCAAAAGCAGCCTGGGGTGCAGTGATCCTGCACTAGTGCAGTTCACTAAGGGGTAGGAAGCCAATGAGAATCATAGTCAGGACTAAATTTTAGGAAAGCAAACTTCCAGCTCTTCAAGGAGTTAGTAAATAGGACCCTGTGGGAAACGGCCCTCAGGACAAGGGAGTGGAACAGAGCTGCCAGATCTTTAAGAATGTTTTCAATAGAGCACAAGAGATCTCTATCCCCAGGTGTAAGAAACTGGGCAAGGAAGGCAAGAGACCACCATGGCTGAGCCATGATGTGGTGGTCAAACTAAAGGGCAAGTTGGGACTACACAGAAAATGGAAGAGAACACAAGACATTCTGGGAAGAGTACAGGGATGTTACCCAATTATGTAGGAAGAGGGTGAGAAAGGCTGAGGTGCAGCTGGAACTGAACTTGGCAAGAGATAAAAAGAAAACCAAGAAAGGCTTCTACAGGTATGTGAACCAGAAAAGGAATGTTAAAGAAAGCTTGCCCCCCTGATGAGCAACAGCAGGGAACTAGTAACAACGGATGAGGAGAAGGCCAAGATTCTCAACAACATTTTTGCCTCAGTCTTCAGCGGCAACCCCTCTCCTCATGGCTCTCATGTTGATAGCCCAGAAGATGGAGACCAGGGAGCTGGTCCAGAGAAGTGCCACAAAAATGATCAGGGGGTTGGACCCCTTCTGCTACAAAGACAGGCTGTGGGAGCCGGGGTTGTTCAGCCTGGAAATGAGGAAGCTCCAGGGAGACCTAATAGCAACCTTCCAGTACCTGAAGGGGGCCTATATGAAGGATGAAGAGAGACTGTTTACAAAGGCCTGCAGTGATAGGATAAGAGGCAGTGGCTTCAAACTAGAGAAGAGTAGATTTAGATTGCATGTTAAGAACAGGTTCTTTACCATCAGGGTAGTGGAACACTAACAGGTTGCGTGGGGAGGTGGTTGGGGCGACATCCGTGGAGATACTCCAAGTGAGGCTGGACAGGGCTCTGGGCAACCTGATCTAGTTGAGGATGCCTCTGCTTACTGCAGAAGGGGTTGGACTAGATGACCTTTGGAGGTCCCTTCCAACCCAGATCATTCTATAACTCTATGAAAATGTAATTAATCTATGCTATGATAATATATTTATCCTGGACAGGGAAAACAATTTGAAATTCAGGATCTTCAACAGAAACCAGTAAAATTAACTTGGACAAAACAGATTGAAAGACTGTACAAAACACAGGTAACCTCCTGAGGATGTCATCCACGAGCTCTGAACGTTTGTCTATACATAAAAATTTCTACCAGGTAAGAGAACCAAAATTAAGACAGTGCTTGTAGTATATGGCAACCTAGCTGAAATTGATATTCATTAGAGTAGTCTTTGCATGAATAGGAGCATTTGGACTCTGTGGTCTTTATCAGAGCCCCAGCTGGTAATGGTTGAAGGTTAATGCCTTACCCCATTCTGTTCAATTTTCTGTCCTAATTAGTCCTCCAAATCTATAGCTGTAAGCACCAAGTGTTTGTGCTCAAAAGAAACTAATTAATGCTAGCAAATTAGATCAAGTCCAAAGATCCAACAGCCAAACTCTTAAATGCTCCTTGTTAATAGGAAGTGTAGCTGTCAATAACTGCTGTTGGTGGCTATAATGAGGCCTCTTTCTTTCATTGAAAGTGATTTCATTTCTCTTTGTCCCTGTAAAAGCTGTTCCAGTCCCTCATAAAAAAAACAAAACACCACTACTCACACAACTATGTTGCAGTGGTAAAGCTAGCAGTCTGACCCATTTCTTGCCATCAGCTGGGTTGCAATTACATGGAGAGAAGGAGAAATTTTTTATATGCACATGTGTGTGCACATATATGTGTGTATAATGTGTATATATACACACATACACTCAAACAAGGTAAGTTCCCTCTCTGAACACTTTCTTCAAAGTCCTAACACTGGTAAGAGTATTTAAATTTCAATGACCAAGCAACACTATATGCTCTCATATTTATAATCCATAAAATCCCCTAAATTAGCTTAGGGTACTTAATGCTGTAAGTATCACTGAAAAAAACAAACAAACAAACCCAACCAAACAACTCCATGAGATCTAGGATCTCATTTCTTCAAACTGTAATTTACATATAGCTGCTCTCTCTGCCGAGTTTGCTGGAGGAAAGCTCAATATACCATAATCCCTCTGGAGACTGTGTTAATTCACATAGTTAAATGTGATGAGAGTAAATGTTCATTGGAAATATATGGAGCTGAATCAATTTTTTTTTTCCAAAATAAAAGGTATTGTGCAGAAGCTAGAACATCATATAAAAATTTCACATCTTACTTGAGAAATGCAAGCCAGGGCAAGCATGCAGTGATTTATTACTGCTACTAAGTATAGTTGTACACTATCAAAACATCTAAAATAATTTAAATGACTGGCAACTGCATGACAGTAACACTTCTGAGCCCCTCAGTTTAGGAAAGATGCTGAGTTGCTGGAACGTGTCCAGAGAAGGGCAACAAAGCTGGGGAGGGCAAGCCCTAGGAGGAGAGCCTGAGGGAGCTGGGGTTGCTTAACCTCGAGTACAGGAGGCTCAGGGCAGACCTTACTGCCATCTACAACTACCTGAAGGGAGGTTGTAGCCAGGTGGGGATTGGCCTCTTCTCCCAGGCAACCAGCACCAGAACAAGAGGACACAGTCTCACGCTGTGCCAGGGGAGGTTTAGGCTGGATATTAGGAAGAAGTTCTTCACAGAAAGAGTGATTTGACATTGGAATGGGCTTCCCAGGGAGGTGGTGGAGTCACCATCCCTGGAGGTGTTTAGGAAGAGATTGGATGAGGCACTTGGTGCCATGGTTTAGTTGATTAAGAGTGTTGGACGATAGGTATTATACTAACCTTCCTCTCACAAACATGAATAGAATAGAATAGACAAGGCTGGAAGAGACCTTCAAGATCATCACATCCAACCCATCATCCAATGCCACCTAATCAACTAAACCATGCAACCAACCACCTTATCAAGTCTCCTCCTACACACCTCCAATGATGGTGACTCCACCACCTCCCCAGGCAGCACATTCCAATGGCCAATCACTCTTTCCATGAAGAACTTCTTCCTAACACCCAGCCTAAACCTCACCTGGTGCAGCTTGAGAGTGTGTCCTCTTGTTCTGGCACTGGTTGCCTGGTAGAAGAGACCAACCCCCACCTGGCTACAACCTCCCTTCAGGTAATTGTAGAGAGCAATAAGGTCTGCCCTGAGCCTCCTCTTCTCCAGGCTAAGCAACCCCAGCTCCCTCAGCCTCTCCTCATAGGGCTTGCCCTCCCCAGCTTTGTTGCCCTTCTCTGGACACGTTCCAGCAACTCAACATCTTTCCTAAACTGAGGGACTGTGCTCCAAACCCGTCACCAACTTTGTTGCCCTTCTGGGGACACATTCCAGAAAGTCAACATCCTTCCTAAACTGAGGCAATAAGGAAGTTTTCTTTCTTCATTCTCATAAGAGAAGGTTATTCCAATCATAAAATCCATCACTTGTCCCATATATCCTCTCAATCTTTACATCAAACTCTGAACAATATGCACAGAAGCACACGTAAGCAATTTATGGTCCCAGCAGTTCAACTGAAAAGAAAAGAATGACCAGCTGTCATATGAACTCATTGATTTTTGCCATCTACTTGACCTTTTTGCTCTGGTCAATTAGTAGATCACTGTATTACCAGACACTCCTAAAAATATGTGCATTTTTAAACTCCAGTTTGTTACAACTACACTTTCACAATGAGGCCAAACAGATGAACAAAGCTATAAATGGCAATATGAACTTTTATTTCCTTCAAGAAAACTAACTCAATTTTAATTATGAGCTGCCATTTCCTGCTATCAGGCTTAGCATCTTCCAGTGTCAGCCTCAGAATCATGACTGCAGGTAACAGCAGGTGAATCCTCCCCAGCATTCAGCAAGGGTTTGCATCAATTAACAGAGTGTGGCTTGCAATACAAAGTTGAGCGAGCAACACCACTGACTAACATCAAGCTGAAAGCTGCTACGTATTTCATGCATTTCATTATCTGCATTTCTGACAAGCAAGTGTATATATAGCAAGCCTTTTTTTTTTTTTTTTGTAGAAGGAATATCTAAAGGTGCACTTGAGCATTAAAATGTACAGCATCACGGGTAGCTCAATCAGAAATTTCTTTGGCTTCACGGGCCTTGGTATGTCAGGTGTAAGGGTCATGGTCTAGAGCAGGTGGCACCTAGGGGGACAGAGATAATGTCAATGACAGGACTGTTGAGTAACTGCACATTATCAAAACTCTGGTTGACACTGGTCATGCTCAACTGTAGAGAAGCCTGCAGTAGTGTTGCATCCCATCATTTTCACTAAGTATCAACACGAGCCCTGAGGAGGAAAGGGCTAATGGGGAAACAGGATAATGGAAGAATGGTGGCTGCTTGGAAATGTCCTTTTCCAGCCACATTTTCCCAAGGATTTTTTTAAAGCCTTGACAAGTATCAGGAGGGGTTTTTTCAGCAGTGTGAATCCAGCTGCACTAATTACACAGTTCCTACTGCCAAGAGAAACAAGGTAACAGTTTTCTCCAAAGGTCTTCAACTCAGCACAGGTGGAAACATCTCCCTTTTGTCTCCCTCTCATTAAAAAAAAGAAAACACAAAAAACAACTTGTCATCTGGGCAAGTGAGTACCAATGGCCACATTCTTAGATCCAGAATCAGAGGCAGGATCAAGTCTTCAATCATCCAAATTGTGTCTCTTACTTCATTGTCCTCCTAATGGCAGAATCAAGCTGATCTGAACTAACCTATTCACCCTGGATAGTTCCTAGCTTAGTTTCCTGCTTGAATCCTTCCTTGACCCTTACTAGGGAGTCATCACTACAGAACAAGAGGACAGTCTCAAGATGCACCAGGGGAGGTTTAGGCTGGATGTTAGGAAGAGGTGAAAGAGTGATTTGCCATTGGAGTGGGCTGCCCAGGGACATGGTGGAGTCACTGTCATTGGAGGTGTTTAGGAGGAGACTGGATGAGCCACTTGGTGCCATAGTTTAGTCGATTAGATGGTGGTGGGTGATAGGTTGAACTTGATCTTGAAGGTCTTTTCCAATCTAGTTAATTCTATTCTAAGACATGTGCAAGTCACTTATTGAAATGTAACCTTAAAAGGCCCAAACCTAGATCACATATCAGACAGTAGTAGACAACATAATTTAGAAGAAAAATGTTTAGAACTAAAACTTGTCTCTGGAGCAAGACTCTTTTTCTCCCAGAAAAAAATGCTGTAAGGTTTCAGAAAGTGGGCAGAAATGCTTTATACCACAACAAATACAAAAAATAGATACTACTACTACTACAAAATTATGATTTCATGATTGACTCAGTGATCTAGTATTCCTTTTTGAGTTCTCAGGATCTACAACTGGTCGAAGTCAGCTCTTCTTGCTTTAATTTTCCAAGTCAAGTAACTCAAAAAGCACACTGAGCTGCAGGTACAATCTGTAAAGTTTGTGAATTTCTGTGCTCCATAGTTTTTCCTCTAAACTCACCAGGTTTCAGAATCAGTAACTCTCAACAGCAAAATAAGTGATCTTTAAGAATCAACAAACATTTCTGTAGATACAATCAAGATAAGCAAAAGCTCTTGCACTTGTTTGGTTTTTTAACTGAGTGTCCCTAGTTTCATAGCAGTGAGAAAACTCAGCACAGCTAGTTTTGATAAACTAAACTTTATGAAGAAAAAGACTAAACTCCAGGATCCTGAAAGTTGCAATGATTTTGCTTTAAAGAGGTTTACTCAAATTTAAATTTTATAACTGGAAAGGAAAGCAAAAAACTTGACATTTTTGAAGGAAAACAGCTTGCTTAAATTACTTCAGAAAAGTAATGAATGAAGAATGGCAAATAGATGTTGCTTTTAGCTACTTTGGTATGAAAGCATGTCTTTTAATATGTCAAGGACACAGTGATACAGAAAAACATGGATTTGGTATTATTTCAGATTAACTCATGTTATAGTTTGTGCAAATACAGTGAAAAGTTGCTGCCTGACAACACTGTTGGGTTTTTTGTTTGCATGGTTTCTGTAACACTTGGCACTCCTGTGAAAGCTCACAATTTCACATACCTAGGGTGCATGAATATTAACAAAATTAAGCATATATATATATGCACACACACACAACAGTCATAGAAAATGAACTAGTGTTTTACAAAAAGCATGTTTATTATCTTAAGAAAATTACTAATAGATACATTTTCACTGGAAAGGTGCTTCAAAAAAATCTTAAATACAAAGAAATTATTCTGCAAATGAAATATACTAAATTCTTGAGAAACATGCAACACACAAGAACTATACTGGAACAACCTGGAAAAGTAAATTGAAATAATCTTATGCAAAATTAAATATTACAAGACACAAGAGTCCTTTGTTCTTAAAAATTATCAGATGGCCACATTTTCATGGTTATTTCATCTCCAAGCTGTTGGAGTAGGCTAACAACCTAAGCGCAGCATTGGGCTACCACTTAACCATGCTAGGGGTAGCAGGGTCACCTCCTGAGTTAACAAAACCCTTATGTTTTTTTAGTTTTTAACCCCTGGGGTTTTTGTTTCCTTGTATGGCTCTTCAAAACATGCTGGACAGGCTGTCACTACTTGCCTTATTAGCTCTGATAAGCACATAGCTCTAAGTGGTATAGCTGCAGGCTAAGGTAACGGACTGTATACAGATGGACCTCCATGCTCATGCAGAGCACTGCTGAATGCATAGGGGCTCCCCATAGGGACACATATGAACCTAGCACCGTCAAGTAAATTGTAAAGGCCCATACTTTGAGAACAGCTTTATTTCCTGTATTACCAATGCCTTCACCACAACTTCCTAAAGAAAAGGAAAAAAAAATCAAACAAAGGTGTATTCAAAAGAGCTATGCAAAGAACATAAAAATCTTACCTTAGGTACAAGTCAAATTGAGTAGCTATGTCACAGTGTAAACAGCACAATTTCATGCACATGTACACTCTGCAGCATGCAAAACCAATCACAGACATTTTCATTGCTTGTTTAAAGTACTAAAACAAACCACAATTTATTTACTCTGATTAACACCTTTCCCTGTGTACTAACTAACAAGACAAATTTATTCCAGGAGTAATTTCACAATGGATTTAAGAGATGATAAATTCCTCTGTTCAGGAAGCTGCTTAAGCTTCATTTCTCATGGTTTCGCCTCTCTTCCACATTCCCCGTCATCCACATTACAAAATGCACAACAAAATAGCTGAAATTATGCTCCCACCTTTTTTTAACTAAGAATATCCATGTGCATTTTGCTTGACTATTTGACATAAAAAACTGCATTGCATTTATTCACTTTAAATCTCTTACTTCCACACAATTTGATCAGAGCTGGCATACAGGTGAGAGAACTAAGAGAGAGAGATGGATACATCCACAAGCCTCATTTTCCTAAAGATAGACAACAGAAATCTGCTCAGGAGAAAATAAAAAACTAAGTCTAGTTTTGTCTAACATCACAGAAAGAAAAGAAAGATAACATTTTGCATTAAAATTTATGAAGGAAAAAACCATGGCGAAGCTGATGGCAAATGGTCCACTACTCACAGCTCAAGACTCTTCAGTGCTGGTTGCTGCCACAGAAAATGTTGATGAAGAAACCCAAGTCCTCCTATTACACAGAAAGTCCAGAGCAGAAAAACACACACCTGCTTTGGGGCCCCTCAGTTTAGGAAAGATGTTGAGTTGCTGGAACGTGTCCAGAGAAGGGCAACAAAGCTGGGGAGGGGTTTGGAGCACAAGCCCTATGAGGAGAGCCTGAGGGATTTGAGGTTGCTTAGCCTGGAGAAGAGGAGGCTCAGGGCAGACCTTATTGCCATCTACAACTACCTAAAGGGAGGTTGTAGCCAGGTGGGGATTGGTCTCTTCTCCCAGGCAACCAACACCAGAACAAGAGGACACAGTCTCAAGCTGTGCCAGGGGAGGTTTAGGCTGGATGTTAGGAAGAAGTTCTTCACAGAAAGGCTGATTGGCCATTGGAATGGGCTGCCCAGGGAGGTGGTGGAGTCACCAACCCTGGAGGTGTTTAGGAAGAGACTGGATGAGGCGCTTGGTGCCATGATTTAGTTGATTAGATGGTGTTGGGTGATGGGTTGGACTTGATGATCTCGAAGGTCTTTTTCAAGCTGGTTAATTCTATTCTGTTCTATTGTATTTACTCATGATAATATGGAGAGGGACCATGAAAATCTTTGTACCTTTCAAAAATAACAACTATTATTTCAAAGCAGTGTTTCTTTCATGTATATTTCACCCTTTTAAAATTTTTCTTTTTATGTATTAGAACATACATAATATACAAGTACAGTCATACAGGCAGATAATTTATAAATAAATATAAATGTACTTGGATTGCACACTCAGCATTTTTTACTGATGGGATACATGATCAAAAATGTTTAGAGACCACCAATCTAGACAACAAGAAGTAAGTGGCATCTACTAAAAGCATGCCACTGGTATGCAATAGTTCTGTGGCCCTTTTTTTTTTTTCCCCTGCATTCTTACATCCCTCTTACAGGAACATTCTTGGCCAACCTGTGCTTAAGCAGCTCTATCTTTCTAGTACTTCAAAAAGTTCCAGGTTTCTTTCAGGAATAGATGAACCGCTGGGTGTCACATGTGACAATACCCAACTTTAAAGAGATACTGTCCAGTACACTTCAAAAGATAATGAAAACATGCTAAAAATGAAATGCATCATCCTGTTTCAACACCTGCCTAATAACAAGTGTGCTTGTGTGCAAGGATCATTAAAACATTAGGGCACAGAAAGGATGCAATTAGTTCGGAGTACTTAAATTTATCACATGAGGAGGCTCTGAGGGCTCACATAAGACAATTGCATTTATTTAAGTATCAAATAACACAGGAATATAGTAACTACTGTCTTGTTCTGTCATCACATAACCTATAATGATATATAGAAAGTTTTGTATTTATTGTACTAAATGCCACAGTACTCACGAGTAAGTCATTCTGGAAAACAGACCACAGCCATGGTTTAGATAGTGTTGGATGATATGCTGGACTCGATCTCAAAGGTCTTTTCCAACCTGGTTAATTCTATTCTATTGTACCACCAAGCAGCCAGCATGGCAGATACATATGTGTTACTACTGGTTTCACAGTGAACAGCACCATGATTTAACCCCAGCCAGCAACTAAGCACCATGCAGTCACTCACTTCTTTCCCCCTTGCTTCCAACCCAGTGAGAAGGGTAGAAGAATCAAAAACTCACAGGATGGGATAAGAATAGTTTAATAATAGTTTAGTAATTAATAATTATTACTGTCATTGTAATGAAAAGGAAGATAGCAAAAAGAAAGAGAAATAAAACCCAAGAAGAAACAAGTGATGCGTGATGCACTGTGCTCACCACCCAATGACCAATGCTTACCCAGTCCTCAGCCAACTTTGTCTACTTTATATACTGGGCATAATGTCATATGGTATGGAATATTCCTTTGGACAGTTGGGGTCAGCTGTCCTGGCTGTGTCCCCTCCCTCCCAGCTTCTTGTGCCTCTCCAGCCTTCTCACTAGCAGGACACAAGAAGCTGAAAAATCTTTGACTTGATGTAAACACTGCTCAGCAGTGACTAAAGCATCGGCGTGTCATCAACATTTTTCTTGTCCTCAATCCAAAACACAGCACTATACCAGGTACTAGGGAGAATATTAACTCTATCCCAGCTGAAATAAGAACAAAATGCAGATTACTTGACTTCAAAAAGAATTATTGTTTTCAGGGCACAAAAGCAAATGCACCTATCTCCCAATGACTATTTGATTCTTACCTTGCACTTTATCTGAACACCGCTCCTTGGCTCGGTCCCTCATTATTTGTGGAATCAAAACATCTTTTTCTACATGCCTCAGCTTAGAATTTTCTGCAAGAGTTAAAAAAAACAGAAAACAGGAAAGCAATTTTAATCTATACATTGGAGAAAGTCAAGCAACAGAAATAACACAGCATTGTTCCAGATACTAAAACCATTACTAAGTATCAGGCAGAAACTAAGCTGGTCTACACGTGTGAATACAGGTACGTAGGTGGGCTGCTAGCTGCAACCAAAAGGGAAGTTTTGACAGTCCCCTAATGACCATACAAAAAACCCCTGACTCACACGTGAAAGAAGTGTTTTTCAGGTGGTTTACACTTCAGAGTAACTAGATCTAATTATCAAATGTTCTGGTAATTACTAAACTTCTACACACCAATACCTACCCCAGAATACATAGAAATACAGCAAATATTACAGAAGCCTTCAGGGGCTGAGTAAGTCAGCTGGGCTCTTCCACCAGGCAAGAAGGCTAGAAACAACCATAGTTCCTACAATAACCAAAGCACAGGGCTCCTACACAAGGATCTGCCACTCACTACTGACAAACGAAGAAGTGGATAGGAATGTGACTCAAGGCTAGACAGGAAACAGGACCAGGGCATCCTCTAACAAAACAAACAAAACCAGCACAAATAAACAAACAAAAAAGGTACCCCCTCCTGTTAGCACTGAACAGTTTTGTTTTACCCTAGCTTAAGCAACCAATTTGGTGTCATTATTCAAAAGGAAAGAGGCCTAAGGCTGACAGCAAGAAGCAGCTCTACTGGTGTTAACATCAGCTCAACCAGAACCACAACAGAGCTGTGCTCCATACAAGCTCCCTCTTTTTCAGTCCTACGTTGTCAAATCTGCAGAGGCTGAAAATGCTGAAGGCAGCACATAAGGACATACAGCACTATCCAGTATGAAGAATCACAAGAGAACTACAACAGTGGTTCCTGCCATACAGGAAACAGGAATAAAGACCACTGATAATCCCATCTACAGTTTTTCAAAGTGTTTGTTGGTATGCACTGCTTTTAAACAAGAAAAAGCACAAGCAATTCAAATCATTGTATAAGGTCTAGGACATAGTTTTAGGGAGCTGGGTGCAACCATCTGTCCCAATAACTCAAATGCAGATATTCTGTTTGGGCAGTACTGTATCTACTCATGAGTGCCAACTGTGACATCTTCAGTATTTTAATGTTGTTCCTTGATTCCAAGCAAGTGTGGTGGGTTGCATTGCAATTACAGTGACTTAGCTTTAAGGATCTCAAAACACTTCACTGAATTTGACAGCCCTAGCATTTACACAAAATAGTAAAGAAAATCAAGGCACAAATACAAACAATATCAGATACCAGCTAGAAAAAGATGTTCGTGGACAGAGCAGGAGAGCAAGAGGTTCTTCCAAGGAGAACATCAATCCAACCTAATCAGGTCCACTATTTCATACATGGCAAAAACTTTCAAAGAAACAATACCTCAGAAGGAAGTCTTCACCAAAACACAAGACAGCCATGATGTGAAACCATGAATTCCCTTTGCCTTTTTTTCAACTACATTAAAATCTCTAGATTAAAGACTTCCCCCCTCCTTTTGAATGTTTGTTAATTTGCACTATGAAAGATGTTTCTTATTCTAACACCAAATTAATTTAGAGATAGATCCACTAAAGTCATGGGAAGAAAGGAACTCCAGTTTCTAAAATCTAAGGGGGTTTTTCCTTACAATTGTAGTTTTATGCATCAATGTAATTAATACTGTGAGTACCCAGTCCTGTTAGGGGGCTCCTGTGCCTTTACTGCCAAGAGGTTCAAGGAGCCAAAGTGGCAAATAGTTTCAGCATACTGCTTTGTAACTTGGTCCCACAAAAAAAAAAACCAACCAACCAAAAACCAACATTCAGAATCCTTTTAAGGTTATGTATTTTATCACTCAAAACCATCCAGTGTGAACTGACTGATGATGAATAAGAAGCAAACACCTTTATGCATATGTGAAATGCTACTGAGATTGGTAATTTCATTTGCACATAGGTGTTTGCATACAAACTAGTCTTAAGTACTCTGCTCTCTACTAAGGCTTTAAAGTATAGAGGGGCAACACGAAGTGACAGAATTACTATAATCCAAGTGAAACAATATTCATGATATAGTGAAACCCTCATTTAAAAGCAAGAGAGGCTGATCAGTGCAGCTTCCCTACACTGCAAACATTTTCTCTTCTTTAAATGTACACAAATACATTTCTTTGCATTTAAGAAGTCACAGATTTTGAGATCTTTCTATCTGATACTGACATAATTTTAAATTAAGATGGAGTACAAGGATGACAACACCAGGGAAAATTTCCAAAGCTTTAACTTCGCACCATTCTATCATCACCTCAAAGTCAATTTTCACCTTCTTCACTGGCTGAATTTGTTATCTTACATTTTGCTTTGGGGCTCATGATCTTGCAATATGGCAGTACTGGATTATGAGAAAACTGACAAGCCTGTTTGCTAGAAATGAACAATGGCTGTGTTACAGCAAGTCCAGTCTGTAATATCGAGAAAGAAAAGGGAAAGCAGCCCTGACAAGGAACACCTCTTTGTTAGTTACATGCAAATTGCAAATGCTCATACATCTAGTGAGTAGTAAGGAAAGCCAAGCCTGAAGCTGCCAGTGAAAATTTTTGACATGGCATGGTTTTAGACTCTTGATCACACAGCAAAGCCAGTTATAAGGCCTGAAAATTAACTACAGACCAGGGCTTAATATTGGCTACTGAAAGTAACACAGGATCATTAACGTCTAGCCTGAGCTATTGTTCAGGTATAACAGACTTAACAGTTAGGAAAACTTAGGGTGTAAACTACCTATAAGGGGAACACCCCATCCTACTTCAAACCCCTTCTGGCAACTGCAGATGAACACTTCAGCAAAGTACACAAAATGAAGTCAGTAACAACTAGGGCTGTGGACTGGTCAAGGACAGAGAACCTTAGTTTTGCCATTGTAAAGCTTCTGAACACTTCACTTGGTCACTGAGGTAAAAATCCTCAAAATAACTTTCTGTTACTTAAAGGTACCATGCAGCAGTATTTCAGCAACCAAACACACATTTAGGCTTTTGTTGGTTTGCTTTTTTCCTGCCACAACAAAATTGTAATAACACCATATATACAACTGGATTTCTACATAGAGAGTTCCATACTTCTCGTGCAACATCTAAACTCTTGAGCATCTCTTGTCTGAAACCAGTCCCAAGTGTACAATCTCTAATTAACAGTGGATTCTGTCCAAGAATTTACTCCTTCCTTCCACCTAGACTAAGAAACAGAGACAGATTCTGCAAAAATCACAAACTATTTGAAGTATATAACCCAAAACCCCCATAAAACAGAGATAAGTACGGAACTCAAGAACTATGTAATAATTTGCATCAGAAACAGGAGATGAGTAACGTGCTAAACCTACATAGAAAGAACAAAGTAAACAGCATGTGGATGAAGAAGGGATACAGGAAAAAAACGTAACAACTAATTAAGCCCCCCAGTAATTAAGAGAGGTGATGCTAACCACAAAAGATTTCCCCTCATGCCAAATAGCACTAATCAATGGCTACAGCACTACATACACCTGTTTACTAATTTTCAGAATTCCATGGTAAAGGATAAAGAAACACAATGTATATCACAAATAAAAAGTTAATTTAAAAAATTCTGCCCAAACTCCTCAAGAGCTTGAATATCTCACTTTTTAACCACTCCATTCCAAATAAAACATACACCTTTCTTTTCCAAATATCACACACAAATTAAGAAGTATATTCTTCTAGCTCTGTCCTACTGTCCACGCCACTTAGAACCAAGTCACAACCATTCTGCAAGTCCAGTTCTCTCCTTCCACTGATACACTGCTGCTGTACTTAACAACCTGTATTTCCTCATTACAGTAAGAAACAGACTTTTGAAGTAGCTTATGAAAATTATTTAACCAGTTTTCAACATGCCTGTTTTTAAGCTCTCCAAAAAATGTTTAAGATAGGTACCAAAACCTGTACTGTATATCTAAGCTACTGTCAGTAACCCTATTTGTCAATCCCTGGCAAGGGGCACAGGCATTACCACCTAAGCATGACAGCTATAACCAATTGCACAGTAAAAACAAAAAAAAGGAAAGAGATAATTAATAACCCATGACATCTACTACTGGAAACAGCACTCTACACAGTTTTGGAAGCACTGGGTACAAATCATTTCAATGCCAGACTGCAGCACACACTCTGAAGAAAGGTAAACCAAAACAGTGCAACATAAACATCTGCCAACAGCTTTATCTAACAATTTATTTACTGGGCATAATCACTTAGTGACATAGTCAACAATTCCTTTCCAAAATGATTGTCACAAAACTCCTCCCATGCAAATCATGACATAATTCACAGGTTCTGTATTTTGAGCTTCAGAAGACTCCTTGATACTCACTCCCTACTGCTTGACAAAATCATAACAAAACATTTGTGGCTGAAGCAGTCACGGCAGTAGTTCACTAAACTCTGATTCTTCCCCTTTTCTTCTTATATGTGAGCCAAGAAACAGTTCACAATGATGACATAAAAACTACCGCACCAGGGTATCCGAGTTAACACATTCTGATAGGAGCAAGGCAGCTCGCACCCCTTTCAGCTATTCTTTCAGTTTCTCTGCAACCATACTTAGACATCTTTCCTTTCAGTTCACAACCTGAGGTTTTCAACACAGCTGTAACAGCCAGAGACTGATGGTTGAGGAGATGTAAGCAAAAGACACTGGGTAACATGGTAGCAAATTTAGAGATGTGTCAGTGAGCAATGCCATTGCTCAGCAGATCAATCTCAGTATTGCTGTCACATAGCAAGTACCCAAATACATCTTCAGTAGTCCTACCACTACGAACATACAGCTACAAGATGGATTAGGAGGGACATGTCATTATAGATATAAACAGGGAAGCACAACACTGATGACCTCCCATTAGAAGCCATTCCTTTTGCTCTACACTGCACACCCAGTAGCCTGAATTAAGCTAGTGCAATAAACAGATCTTTTCCAAAGAACAACTGTGATGCAAAACTACACCATGGATGAACAATCACTCCTTTAAACTCTGCAGTAAGTTTCATAATATTTTCTTAAATTAATACGATGTCAATGCTTAGATGATAGAACCAACAAAGCCAGAACCTGCTTACTCTGCAAGTGCCTCGTTTCCAGGGCCTGGAGTTCCAGGCCTAGGGTAGATTTGCAGCAGAAGTTAAGCTCCTGATCTTGGCCAGCATCCTTTCACTTTGGAAGCAGCAGCCACATCCCACATGGACTGAAGTGCGTAGTCAGAACCCCTGTAGTTCACCACCATCTGCAGGTGTCTAAACACCCTGTATTAGTTCAGGTATACTGATGTCTCACTGATTTCATTCTGCCGGGAGAGTGGCCTTTCAGAACCAACGCACCCAGCCAAAGGCACCTGCCTCAAGAACAGTGTGGGTGATTATTACGTGGGTGTAAGGACACAAGACTTAAATTCACTTCTAGGGATACGTGGCTGCAAATGCTGGGCCAAGAGCTTGGAAACGTAAAGGCAAGATTCACCTAGCCTTGGTACTTTGCCTTTAGATCTGTTACACAGCCTTGGAGGCTACAGCTGGCGGTGAATAAGTTCCGCAGGCAACTCGACGCCCCACCGACCCGCATCTTCCCGTTAGAAGTCACGGGCACGGCTAAAGGCAGGGCGGAAGGACGCGGCGGAACAAGCGCTGCCCGGAGGGAGCCGAGGACTCGCTGCAGGCGTCGGGGCAGTCCCGGCCCACCAAGAAAGTGCTCGCAGAGGGCGGGCCGGCCGAGCCACTCAGGATGGCCCTTCCTAGCACCCGCCGGGAATGGAGTCCAGCCTACTCTCCTCACCGCCGTGCGTGACGGAGCGGTGGGAAGCTACGGGGAAGCCCTGGCAGGAGAGGGGTGGGGAGAAGACGGGGCGCTCCGCCACCGGCCCCCTCCCCTTGCTGCGCGTGCGAAACGCCACGCGCCGCCCGCCCGCGCGGCGCTCACCCCTACCTGCGGCGCCAGGGGGAGGCTCCATCTGCGGCTTCACACTGGGCCGGCAGCTGCGCACAGCGCGCGGCCAGCTCCTGCCGCGCATGCGCGCCCGAGCCCCAAACCCTCTGCCCGCCCAGCGCAAGGAAACAAGACGAGCGCCTGAGAAGCGAAGGGCGTTTGAAGTAGGCGGGGGCAGGGCGTGTGCGTCTGCTGCGCCGGCGGAGGGGCGCGGGGACTGGGTGTATGCGCAGCGCGGTGGTGCTTTGGGCGCCGCGGTACAGGTGGTAGCCGCTGCGTTTCAGCTGTTGCGCTTCCTAGCCCCGCTCATGGGGCGATGGGCTGAAGTAATGAGAAGGCTCAGACTCGGGAAGTCAGTGAGGGCTTTCCACAGGTCCGGGTGCGGAGAATAGCAGCTTCCGCGGGGGCCGCAAGGCAAACTTACAGAACTCTGGAGGTTCCACCTGAACATAAGGAAAAACTTCGTTACTTTGAATCGGAACAACAGAACTGTTGAGGTTGGAGGAGACCTTTGAGATCATCACGTCCAACTGCTCGCCTTGAGCTCGCAATCCTACCATTATCGCTAAACCATGTCTCTAAGCACCTTATCTACGCGTCTTACAAACACCTCCAGGGATGGTGATTCCATCACTTCCTTAGTGATTACAGAGTGATGCAGCGGCGAGGCTGTGGTGTCTCCTATTCTGGAGACTTTCAAAACCTGCCGCATGCATTCTTGTGCAATTTGAAACTGATCTAGGTGACCCTGCTTTAGGGGGCGGTGGGAGGGAATGTGAAGTAAATGATCCCCGGAGATCCCTTCCAACCCCTACCATTCAGTGATTCTGTCTGGGTGCAGCCCCTGGTAGGACTGCAAGTTTGGATACCGAACCCACAAGCCTAGGGAGCTCCCGAAGTGCCTGAGGCTTCCACAGCAAGGGCTTGAAGTAGAAGATGAGAATTACAACGGTTGTCATTTTTATCAATGAATTGTTTGTGCGCTTTAAATAAGGCTTCCCGGTGTCCAGGTGAAAGATGGTCTCTGAGACTGTGCTCCTGTGACAAGTATTCAGGTGGTGGAGGAATCATAAATTCTAATGTTCCACCAGAAACTTGAGTACAATATTAGTACAGAGACCTTGATTGGCATAGTCAGTCTAGCAAAATGCAGCAGCTGGGTTACTCCACTCGCAGCTTACTATTTTAACCTCTCTTTGTGCAGTTCAGCATCAAGGTTTTCAAGTATCTCCAGCTGATACTGTATCAACATCTCATCTTTTTTTTTTTTAAGCATTGTATAGCTAAGGCACTCACCATGTAAAACATTGGATAGTATGTGCTAGCAATCAAAGGCCAAACACATGCCTTTAATATACAGGAATGAAAACAGACTACTAGCTGCATGGTTATCAAAAATATGTGGGTTTTAAGGCAAAATTTTAACAACAATGTGCTTGCTCAGGAAAAAACTTTAATACCAATTAAGAGGTCTATAAAAAGAATACACAATACTTTTTTGGATAGTGTCACTAAAAGTTTAGGTAATTCTGATGATGTCTTATATTTATGGATCTGCATTATGTTTAACTAAGTATATTTCTTTAGTTACTAGTGACATGAGGCAAGGCTGATCACTTTCAGAAACAAAACACAGAAAAAGAAAACCTGTGAAAAATCACCATGCATTTAAAAACCTAAGAACTTAACTATCCAGAAATTAAGAGAAATTAAAACCAAGTTGAAACCCAGGACTTATTTTAACAAACACAATCCAGAGTTTTCAAGAAGCCTACCCTATTTTCCTATATTCCACATTCTAGACTGACAGGTGGTATGGAAAAAAATGTCATTTTGTGCAGTAGCTGCAAAAATTCTTCTAAATATAGAACTTCCTCTTGTTGCTTCCTGCTCACTAGAAAGGTGAACTTTAAACATTACATTCTCAGGGGAGTGGGAAATCCAGGAGCCTCCTCCAAACACCATACAGACCTTGTACGACGCTTGAAGATAACACTAAGCAGTCTAGAAAAAAAATCAGTAGAAGGAATTCTGATCACAATTAGCATGTCATTTATTCTTAAAATGGATGTTCATTCAAGTGAAGGTATGAGTTTCAAGTCCATAGCTTTCCCCCAGATTTATATTGTTTTCCCCACATGGAAATACAGTCCCTTTATTTGAAAATGTGTTGTTTCAACTTGAGGCCATGCTAAGAGCCAAGTTCTTCTTCCTGATACATTCACAGAAATTAGTAGAGCGTGATGTAGGCAAAATCTTCCACACGAACGCTTTTGGCCTTCCTGATCCAGAGCATTTCTGTTACAGAGCATTAAGTATTTTTATGTTGGTTTTTCAATCCATGATCTCATACCTCAGAGTAAAATGGGGCTATTACCATTGTTTCTGTAACTTTAAATTATACCACTTCAGTTAAGGTTTATGCCCCGAGTTGAGAACTGAAACTGACAAGGGCTCTTAAAATGCAACACATTTGCATTTGTTTTATTAAGGAGTTTCAAATTATGCCAGTTCTGCACTGAATGTAAGAAATTAAACTCAAACAAACAAACACACAAGCACCGGCCAATCTGCAAAGAGTTAATATATGTAAGCATTGAGAAAATACAAGAAAACACACCATAGAAGGAGTTTTCAGCACAAGAACAAAAAAGGAGAATGTACACTTCCAAAAGTAAGTGGAATCAAAAAAAAAGGTCATAATTACAATTAGTAATTTTTGTATCTTTAAACTCTTGGCTACTGGTATGCCTTGCAGAATCAGAAATATGAAGATGTATTTAAGACTGAGGTCTTTGAACTTCCCTGTCAGTTCTGTGTATTGTTGTGTCGGTTTGATTAATTTCAGGGAAACAGTACTGGACTAGACAGACTTTTGCTTTGAAGTAGTGTTTCTGATCTTTGATGAAAACAATAAATACAAAAAGAAATACCCAACAACTTTGTTACTCAGGGAAGTTGTCATCTCCTGCTGCTTCTTCCAGTAACAGGCCTGGAAAGCTGAAACATGATTTTTCTGCAAGTCTTATTCTCCTGTCTGACTTTACATGGAGCAGGAATGGCATAAGTAGGACAGTAACACAAATACTATCCAATTAAAAAGACTTTAAATTAAATTGATTAGCTTGTGTCTGACTTAGGAGTCAGTGGAGTGATCCTAGGAGGTGGCACAGTGACACAAGAAAATACATTTTCTCATAGCAGTTTGAAGAATGTAAGCCGAACAAAAGAGATTACCGTGTTAAAGCGTTAAAAGCTGCCTCAAGAATTTCAGTAGCAAAGACACAAAGCTAAACACTTTGTAAATACGTGTTCTGCATGCTTTGATTTGCTGTGTAGATAGAGCCACTGACCTATTCATTTATTATTATCTGAACTCCAACCCGTAGGAGTATCCAAGAGTAGAAAGGAATGGTTTCATTAAACAAACAAACAAACAAATCATAGAATCAATAAGGTTGAAAAAGACCTCAAAGATCATCAAGTCCAACCTGTCACCCAACACCTCATGACTACTAAACCATGGCACCAAGTGCCACGTCCAATCCTCTCTTGAACACCTCCAGGGATGGTGACTCCACCACCTCCCTGGGCAGCCCATTCCAATGGCTAACTCTCTCTGTGAAGAATTTTTTCCTCACCTTGAGCCTAAACTTCTGCTGGCACAGCTTGATGCTGTGTCCTCTTGTTCTGGTGCTGGTTGCCTGGGAGAAGAGATCAACCCCCACCTGGCTACAACCTCCCTTCAGGTAGTTGTAGACAGCAATAAGGTCTCCCCTGATCCTCCTCTTCTCCAGGCTAAACAATCCCAGCTCCCTCAGCCTCTCCTCATAGGGCTTGTGTTCAAGGCCTTTCCTCTCCCCAGCCTCATTGCCCTTCCCTGGGCATGTTCAAGAGTCACAATGTCCTTCTTAAATTGGGGGGCCCAGAACTGGACACAGTACTCAAGGTGTGGCCTAACCAGTGCTGAGGGGCACAAAGACTTCCCTGCTCCTGCTGGCTACACTATTCTTGATGCAGGCCAGGATGCCATTGGCCTTCTTGGCCACCTGGGCACACTGCTGGCTCATGTTCAGCTGGCTGTCAATCAGTACTCCCAGGTCCCTTTCTGTTTGGGAGCTCTCCAGCCATTCCAACCCCAGCCCCCCCCCAAAACCAACCGAAAACCCAAGTGCAAAGTGAGTCTTCCTTAAACAGGAGGTCTAACTTGTATCTTATCCCAGGAGAAAGTTTTGAAATGCTCTCTGCAGAACACAGTTTATGTTTAGTCAAATCTCTTTCTTTCTTTGCTTGTTTTGTTTTGTTGTTTTGGTTTTTTTTAATACAAATCATTTACAAGTTCTGCAGCCCTGTGAAGCTGTGCTGAAATATGTGGGGGTTTTGCTGTGTAGCACTTCGATACAAATTATTACCATATATTTCATTTGACCAACATACTTACCTGGAAAACTTGCTTAACTGGGGACACCTCCTGGGGCACTGATGTAAAACTGGTCGTACTTAATACACACAACTGTTACTTAGGAGGGCCTTAATGGGACAGTGGCTACTACTTACTAGTTTCTGCCCCTGGATATTCAGTGCTGCTTATGTCATCTGTCTGTTACAGGCTCTTGGAACTGACCTATTTAAGGAAAAATTTCTCTGCAACTAATTCCCTGAGCATAAGATACTGGGTACAGGACTGAAAACAGACTGGTGACGGTGGTCACGATTTCTACAATGATTATTATGTCAGGGAAGTTCTGGTAACTTCCCTTATAGTCTTGAAGGATGCTTGAGATGTGTTTCTTATAAAATTGAAATAAAAAATACAGTCATAAGTAGTGTTGCAGTGCAGTCATTTTGGTGTTTTTAAGATTCATCTTGTTCTTTGATTAGTTAATCGCCCGTTTGCAAACGTGTGAACATACTTTCACACTTCAACCAAGACAGTGTTAACAATGAAACTATAGATAGCAATAGAGATTAGTTATGTATCCCACAAGTCTCCACACCTTGTTCTTATCAGATAAAGATTGCCTATCTGTCTTGTGCACAGGTGGGATTTTTGTTATTTTTTTTTTAACTCCAAACAATAGCCTTGGTCAAATGAGCTCCAAGGAATATTTTGAAGTGGCACCTCTTCATCATGTTCACTGTTGACATTTTTGATCAACAAACATGTGAAACACATTCACTCATAGGTGAGAGATGTGCGGACTTTTAAATGAGAATCAGCAATGAGAATCAAAGAAACATTTCCTTCTCTTCTTTAAGGGAACATATTTTTAGTGAAGGCACTGTGAAGTTGGCCTTATTTGCAATTGCTGTCTGAGATTTTCACTGACTGAAGACATGTCTTCCAGAAGAGTTCAGTTCTGGAAATGTTTGGGTTTTATAGGACATGGCACTCTATAATGTAAGACCACCATTATACCTTGAAGCTCAGCTGCAGAAGTTGCTTGTTTCATCTCTAAATCTCAGAAAACCTTATAGGTAGGGAAACAAGAGTACAAAGAACTTAAGCAGTTTACTTGACGTTCTGAAGGAATGACAGTGGTAGAACAGAAAGATCTGAAGATCAAACTCCTCAATTTATTGTCCATTGAGATGACATGAGATTGTAACACTACTCAGTTCAGGGAATCAGGTGTGAGTACAATCCATACTTCTGCATCTGGATTGGTGCAGTTGGAAATGGTAAGAACTGAGTTATTGGAGCAGCAGACAAAGGTGACGAAATAGCAGCTACTTATTAAGGTATGTAGAGAAGGATGCAGAAATCAATGAGAATGTGATCTTGATACTGTCTATAATAATCTTTCTCTAGGCATATGACTTCTTTTTGCATGCATCAAGCTCTCAATATTCAGCTTACAGTAAATCTACATACCTGTCTGTACCCAAATTCATAGTAGCATAATGTTACATAATTACCTACCATGTTATATTTGTATTCCTCCTTAGTTTACATGGTTGAGACACCTGTAGGTTTTTTATCTCCTTCTCCATAAAATACAAAACACAATCTGAGATATTTGGATTTTGTATCCTTTAACATTTGCAATAATCAAGTATATTCTCTACATTTCCACTCGTTTCAAATTCAAACTTGACACTTAAAGACTAATAAACAGGATGTGAGTACAGGAAGATGTTTTTCCTACCATGACAGATATGCTCAAAACATGGTTGGTTTTTTTTATGAGCTTTTCCCCTCCCTTTAGTTTTTAAATGTGTAAGAGTGTTACTGATGCAAAAATAACAATGCTAAACACTTATTTTTTCCATACTCATCAGCCTGGAATATTCAGTCTGACTTTAAATGTAACACTACTCTGCTAAGGAACCTTTGCTGACCATCCCTGATTCTGTGGTTTTACTTAACTGACACATGGATGTTATCAAGAGGTAGCACTGGCAGTCATACAAATCTATAAAACAAGGTTTGGTGTTTCTACATTCAAATTCTTTGCTGCAAAGCATTTACTTAACCATCCCCTTTGCTTTACAACCAATGTTCAACCTGCATTCACAACTGAAAAACGTATGAGGATGTAGAAAGTAATGAAGCTGGACACAAAAATGGGTAGTCAATGGAAACTCTTGGCAAAGTTGGTGTCACAAATCTTATCTTGCAAGTGCCACACAGTTCCGAAATTTCAGTGGCAATAGTAACAATTTAAAGTTGGGGCACACTGAAACTGGGAGTTGAATGCAGATACTATGGTTCAGGATTTCATAGTTAATCTTTTTGCTCTCCAGTTAAAGGTGTGTCCTCTATTTCTCAAGTTTTCCTAACAAACTGGATTTTGTGTAAATATTTACATCGTTTACCTGTCTCCAGCATTACTCTGATCACTGTGCATTGTTGACATCAGTACCAGGGATTGGGGTCTGTTTCTTCAGGCATTATTTGCCTATGTGTTGCAAAAATCTCTTCGTATAAACAACTGAAACCACATAACAGGCAGAATTTAGTGAGGGCAAAGAGAGCCAGAAGACTTTACAAATAGTATGAACACATATACAGCATATCCGTTATCATTATATATATGTAATATGTGTGGAATATATGTGTTACATAAATAAGTATTTAATTCTCTTTCCTACTTATCCTATAGCATTAGAAAGGAGCATGGCATGAAGAAGGCGCAATTGAACAGTGAGGTGTAAAAGAAAGTGTAACTAAGTTTTAGCTTTCTGTTGTGTTTTTACATAACTAAGGATAAGTGTTAAGTCAAAAAAAAAGCAGGGATTTTTGGTCAGGCTCTTGAATTCATTGTTTCTCAGAGTGTTTTTACCCCACTTGTTATAACACCTTTTATTTAAATTCTGTGACTAATTCACATTTTAAAGAAAAGACTAGTCAGTGTTCTGAGTTTTCAGTAAGTTTTGTGACGTTTCTGAGAGTTCCCAGAACTTCTACAACAAAATTACAGGAGAGCAAATCTGATATTTCTTGTAAGTCAAAAGCTTTAAAAAAAAAATCAGAAAATTCTTATTTTTAAAATTAACATTTAATTAAATTAGTAATTTAAAATTGAAATTATTTTAAAATTAGATAGTGTAGGGCAGTAGAAAGAGAGAAAAGATAGAAAACAATTTAAATGCTCACCCTTCCAATCTTTCTGTGTTTTACTTGGAATGGAAATTTGGAAATTTAACTGAATCCTCTTCCATGGGATAAAACTTTTCACTTTGTCCCTGGCCATTGTGTTCAATGACACAAATCTCCCTTAATATCATAATTTGTATTCAACTAAGTACCAAAAAGTTGATTGCAGAGCATGATGAATCAATTCCCATGCTGGGATAAGCTGCAGAAACGGGAAGATGAAGTTTGAATTTCATCATTGCCTGATTATGAGTAACAGCAGGATTTTAACCCTGTGTTCTAAAAAATGTTGTATTTGAATGTCAGAACAACTCCTTTTGTCACTTGGCTATGCTATATACTATTGAAATAAAAGTTCTATTCCTTTCAATGGTCCTTTCTCCCTGTTTAGAAAATAACGTTTTAAGATGTGGAAATTAGCATAGCTCAGTAAATATTTCTGAAGCTAGGAAATCTTAGTAAGATGGAGACAGCCAAGTTAGCTGAAGAAATCAGCAGAGAAGCACAATTTTATGTTTTTAGTGTGTTTTTATTGGCTTCTTAACAAATGCTTCTTACACCTTGTTATGCTTCTTGATTTTTCATTCCAGAAATACATATTGTAAGTATATTATCTTAATGTTATGTCTTTTCTTCCACTGCTATTTCAAGCATAGAAAAACAATTTGTTATTCTTTGCTCTCTATTGCAAATGTCATAGCTTGGCCCTTTTTAATGCATGGACATCACTTCTTGTCAATCCTAGCAGCAAATTTTAGTTGCAAAACTTCATCTGCCATCTCTGCAAATGGTATTCTTGTTATGGTTCCTGTTTCAAACTCATCAGTATGTCTGTCATGCAGTCTTCCAGTATCCTCCAGTTCACTACTATAATTCAGTTTTTACCACAGTTCATCTCCAAATTTTTCATATTAATTGTCCGTCTTGCCATCTTTTGATTTCCATGAAAGTTTACTTTTTTCAATATGAAAGGTTGGTTAGTGAGTGGCACCTGGTCTGTACCAGTATTGACAGATGTACTAATCAAATCAGGTGTATGGCTGAGCTGGCGTTTTGGCAGATGCAGTTTTACAGTTCCTTCATATTCTTTTGCTTCTTTCTTAGCCATTTACATGCTAACTTGTTTTTCCCCATAAAAAGTAATCCATAACCTGAAATGTTAAGTCATTAAAAATCCTGCATATGCTTGGACACAGCCACTTCAAAGTATTAAAATGCATTTGCACTTTTACAGCACTGGTGGTAGCCATTGATACTGTAACTGAAAGTAAATGAATGTGGTTTTAATTCAGCTCTCATGGTTTTTTTAATTGACTTGAAATTAAGTCTTCTTAGTGAAAAAAAATTAGGATGTTTTTCTTTTTAATCTCATGTATGGCTTACACAAGCAGGAGTCACCATCCCTGGAGGTGTTCAAAAAGGGATTGGATGTGGCACTTGAAGCCATGGTTTAGTAGTCATGAGGTGTTGGGTGACAAGTTGGACTTGATGATCTGAGGGGAGGGGAGGGGAGGGGAGGGGAGGGAAGGGGAGAGGGTAGGGGAGGGGAGAGGGGAGGGGAGGAGAGGAGAGGGGAGAGGAGAGGGGAGGGGAGGGGAGGTTTGGAGAGGAGAGGTTCGGAGAGGAGAGGAGAGGTTCGGAGAGGAGAGGTTCGGAGAGGAGAGGTTCGGAGAGGTTCGGAGAGGAGAGGTTCGGAGAGGTTCGGAGAGGAGAGATTCGGAGAGGAGAGGTTCAGAGAGGTTTGGAGAGGAGAGGAGAGGTTCGGAGAGGAGAGGTTCGGAGAGGAGAGGAGAGGTTCGGAGAGGTTCGGAGAGGAGAGGTTCGGAGAGGTTCGGAGAGGAGAGGTTCGGAGAGGAGAGGAGAGGTTCGGAGAGGAGAGGTTCGGAGAGGAGAGGTTCGGAGAGGAGAGGTTCGGAGAGGAGAGGAGAGGAGAGGAGAGGAGAGGAGAGGAGAGGAGAGGAGAGGAGAGGAGAGGAGAGGAGAGGAGAGGTTCGGAGAGGAGAGGAGAGGTTCGGAGAGGAGAGGAGAGGAGAGGAGAGGAGAGGAGAGGAGAGGAGAGGTTCGGAGAGGAGAGGAGAGGAGAGGTTCGGAGAGGAGAGGTTCGGAGAGGAGAGGAGAGGAGAGGAGAGGAGAGGAGAGGAGAGGAGAGGAGAGGAGAGGAGAGGAGAGGAGAGGAGAGGAGAGGTTCGGAGAGGAGAGGAGAGGAGAGGAGAGGAGAGGAGAGGAGAGGAGAGGAGAGGAGAGGAGAGGAGAGGAGAGGAGAGGAGAGGAGAGGAGAGGAGAGGAGAGGAGAGGAGAGGAGAGGAGAGGAGAGGAGAGGAGAGGAGAGGAGAGGAGAGGAGAGACCTTGCTGTATCTTTAAGCTTCTAGAATAGTATGATGTTTAAGAATGTCTCCTATTTTATTTCAGACAGAGCTACTCATATGTCAGGTACCTACAATATGCTCCTAACCAGTGTAAGTCCAGGTGCAAGTACCTCTTGCACCAAGTTTTGGTGGCAGTTTAAACTCCATTAGTGTTCTTACCATATCTTAAACAAAGATAGAAATGTAAAAGATTGCTACAAAGAAATTATGGTACCTAACTTTGTATAATTGAAAGATTGTTTTGAACAACTTAGCATTCAACTAAAATGTCTGAATGATGATTAGGACATCTATCCAAAGAAATTTGCATTGAATTCTGTTTCACCTACCTGCCTGAGCTAACCCTCAGCTAGAACATGGCAACTGCACTGATGTAATTCCGTTGATATCAGGGAAACGTATGTTGGCCGGTTTATTGACTTTCCATTCATCAAGCTATGCTCTACTTTGAATCTAAGAAATTTAAAATGCTCACTTCAGCATTGTTTTCCCTTATTATTTCATTCATCATCAGTACAGCAAAAAGTCTACAGTGTACTACCATCTCAAAAATTCTGAGCAACAACCAGGCTAGGCCCCTCCAGGCTTCCAGCTGAGGAACTCTGGTTTCTTGACAGAGGTGACAGTCTCCAGGGTTGAGGCCATAGGAGGCAGCTTGGGGAGACCTGCAGCTGGTGGTGAACCAACACTAGGAGGGTGAGAACCAGCTGTAGTAAGAGCTGGTCGACAGCCTGCCCACTGGAGATACAGGGATATGGCAGCACTGAGCCAGAGTGGGAGAAAGCAGCAGAATCTCAGCAGCACAGCTCTTGCCAGGTTAGGGAATGTGTAACAGAGCAGCTGTTGGATATGTAGTGACAGTTACCACAACCACCATGGCTTTGCTGGCTGACAGCATGTTTCCCAAAAGGGGGTGGGGGGTAAAGTATGGGCTACTCTAATCAGATGTTCATTCAGAGAAAAATGAAGTTTCTGTCAGTCAAGTCCTTGTGGGTACTGCAAAGAGAACAAAATGATACAGTCATTTAAAAAAAAACAAACAAAAAAAGTCACTGGCTACTGACCTATCTGTCAGTAAGTGTTAATGTGATGCTACTGCTGAGAAACTATCAAGATTGCTTTAAAGAGCAATGTTAATGCTTTTTATCAATCACACTGGAAAGCAAGAGGTGCTTTTGGGTTTATTGCAAAAGAGTAATCCTCCACAACAGATACTTGCATTAACCAGATGGAAGACCTCCTGCAGAAATAGGGAGAGAATAGAGTGGATAAAAAGGGGGGGTTTAATTCCAGGCAAAGTTTGGATATAGTAAATTCCTCACAGTTCACAACAGCAATTAGGTGTCTTACATTGGCATTTAAACCATGAAACAGGATGAAGATGTTGTCAGGATAGGTGTTTGTTAAATGGGGTGTGTTCAGTCAGACTCAGGGAGGAGCTGGAGTCTGAAGTGAAGAGAAAGTAGCAAGCACAAACGCATTGGAGTTAGAAGCTATACTACTGTAAAACAACATTAATTTTTTAAGGAAGCATCTGCAAGATCATCCCCAGAAGAAGAAGATGACATACACTCACCAGTTCCATTTTTGCAGACTTAAAGTCATATCCTGTTTCAGAAAAGAGAAAGAGCTTTGTAGCCTCACTTCAGCTTTTACTGAGATGTGCATCAGAAATACTCTCCTAGCTTTTCACACCCTCAGTGAGAAGACTACTGTAATTCTGTAAGTGCTGCACTGTTCTGGCAAGGTGATATTTTTTTTTTTAGCCATAAACTCTTCTTAGCACTTTTTAATTAATTTTCTTTCTCTGTCATTTACTTCAGGCCAGTTCTTACTTCGGGGGGGTGGGGAGGGGAAGAAGAAAAAAAAGACCACCACCCACCACCAACTTGTAGTGAACAAAACCATGAATGATACTTGCTTAAAACAAATGAGTTTTTCACTTCTGTCCATTCCATAGTCACGTACGAAGCTTCTACATATTTCTTGTATTTTGGTGGTTAGTCAGAAGGCCACATAGACATTTGGGCCTTTGGGAGAGATTCTTCGTGCTTTTCATTTGAAAGCAGGTCACTGCTCTTATTGATTTCTGGACTACCAGATATTGTGTGTGTCAATGTCAAGGTTTAGGTCTCCTCTTGTGTTGGTATTTGAGTTGTATGGGGCACACCTTGGTAATTTTGTCATTAAAATTGCCAGAGAGCCAGAAATGCTCTCCTCTTTCCTGTTTTCAACTAACAAATCTTGATGTGTCTGCCAGCCCAAGTGCGTAGATGATTTTTTTTCTAGTTTAACCTTATTTTGGTGGTAGTTTCAGTTTGACTCATTATTACTCATTGAAAGACTTACAGTGATGAAGTTGTGAGAGTTGTTATGTAATCTCATCAGCCACTGTGTGTTTGCAATGTATACTGCAACTTCAGTTATTTGAATATTTTATAGATAAAAGGCTGAAGCAGCTGGGCTTCCTATCAAAGTGTAATTACAAATCATTTGAAAAATTACTAAGTTACAAGAAGATGATTAGCAGAGCATACAGAAAAAGCTTTTGTTAAGAGAGTAGCTTAGGATGGGTAGGAGAGTAGCTTATTTTATGGGCTTATTTTGTTAGTAGAGTAGCTTATTTTATGGGCTTGTCCAGAGGTAGCATGTTTCGGGGGGAGGGGGGAAGTTAATTAGAGTAATTAGAAATATTGTAAGGCAGGCTATTTATGTTGAGTAGCAGCACAGGAAAAGATAGTGTCTAATGAAAGATAGCACATTTTTTCTTCCTTCTAAGTTTCCTTTTAATTGTTTGAAACATTTTGTATTCTCAGAATAAGGTAATTTCTTCTTGGTTTTATTATTAGGATTTGCCTCATTCCCTGAAATGCCAAATAACTGCCAAACTCTGGTCTACAGTGCAACAACAGCACCCTGTTTTGGGACCACCAATTGGTCATGCAGTAAGGAGCAGAATTTGTTGCTGTGTGTTTGCTCTTGTATTGCTGTTCCATCATATTCTCCATGATTTCATTGGTGGTGCATTAAGGAGAAGTCTTACTTAGTGTTTCATTTAAAAGAACAATGTACATGAGTTTGTTGAGGAAATAACTGCTACTTCTAATTTGAAGGTCCTAACTGTCTCAAGCCGAGTTCCCAACAGTTAGTTGCCTTACACACTACTAATGCTCACTGGAAGAAGAATGCATGCTGCCAATAGATACCACACCAGAAATAATTCAGAACTGCTAAGAAAGAGTAAAATAAAAATAACTGAAGCTCCAGACAAATTGGCAGGCTAGGTTGTGTAAATAAAATGGCCAGCTAATTGTATTCCCTGGTGAATCCAGTCCAAATGGGCCAGACGGGTTGAGTGCATAATAGAACACATGCACTACAGTTTGAAAATCTCTGGGAATACTGAGCTGTCTTGTGCCACCCCTGATGGAGCTGAAATGGTAGTGAACAGAATGCTGGAACCATGTTGTATTATCAGAGGACATGGAACCACTTATTTGAACTAAACACTTAGTGCTGTCATGCTGGTGTGACAGAAAATGGCACTAAAGCACAGCTGAGTGGCTATTTTTGTCTGGATAAATACTCTGGTTTGTCAAGCTCTGTCTTCAGATCTGCTAAAGCAAAGAGAGTTCAAAATCAACAACTTTACTTCGTGTTGGCTCAGGAAGATGCATCACCTCAGGGTTCTTTTTTTCCTGTGTGGAATTCCAGATGTCTAATAAATTAAAAAGCACAGATCTCAGGTTATACAAAGAGGATGCTTAAGGCTATATTTTATATTGTATTCCATAAAAGCAAATTTTGTATCAATTTACTTGTTGATTTCTTTCTGTTCATAATTTTCTGGTACTGTGGGTGGTGTTTAAAAAGCATTCCCTATAAGAGATGATCTTCACTATGTAATTATGACCATAGTTCTCACTGATCAAGTATCCATACTGTGCTGGAGCACTTAGGATATTTGGTTTTGTGTCCCAAAACTATCAGCAAAGTATAAAAGGTAGAGGTTACAGATATAAAGGTTTGGGTCTTATTGGCTGAGCACCCAGGTGTGGGATGTAAGTGAGAGTTCAGGGTTTCCATTTTTGAACTAAAAGTCTAAATTTCACACTTGCTTAGTAAGTCTTTGGAGACTTTTTGTCATTAAATTTGGCTGCAATTGGAATGCAGGTACATCAGGGGGAAATTATACATTTAGGGTTCATGATTTTTCTGAAGAATTTCTACAAGTGTACCATTATTCCAAGATATGTTTGTGGTACCTTGCAGCTGGAGAAAGCTCTGGGGCAAGCTAAAAAGGATCACAGTAAGGCTGTTGTCTAGGGTTGGAGTGAAGAGACAATAACGATGGTAAAGCACTTTAGGCATATCTCAAGGCACCCCAGGGGCATAATTGTCAGGATACAAAACTGAATGGGCTACCTATACAGAAGGATTGTGCTTCTGTGCAGGAAATCTGTGGGCTTTCTGGCAGGCCTGCTGGAGCAGAAAGTATTTGATCAATAATCAGAACTACAACTTTGAGGTAGTGCATAGAACTTAGAGACAGGGCTCAATAGTACTGCCTTGAGTTTAGCTAAGGGGCACTCTTGCTAAGCTTGTGATTGAATGCTCCTGCTGTTGAAGGAGCCAGGAGTGCTGTGCCCTGCCAGAGCAGTGGGAAGAGATTAAATCAATGTTTTTCCTCTCTGGTCCCCTACAGGCAGCACTCTCAACCTTTCATTACTCTCTTCCTGCAGACGAAGAGAAAGTGGTTTGGTCTCTTCCTTTTTGTTTTCTTCTTTTCAATTTTCCCAAAACCAGTCTGCACCATGGAACTCATGGTATCCAAAACACCAAAGTTAGGAGTTGAATACTGCTTAAAAAAAAAATATGGCTTATTCAAAAGCTTTTACCCTTAAAGTTGTAAGAATTTATATAGCCCATTTTTAAACTCTTCATAATCGTCACAGTGATTCACCAGTCTTGTTTCTGAATTTTTAGGTCAAACCTATTAAAAGGCAGACTACCTTCCAAAAAGATTTGGTTCTGAATGAGGCACACATTGTACAGCCAGATTGTGCACAAATATCTGTGGAGAAATCTTGACTTATAGTCATCCTTGAGGGGACTTCTGGAATGTCTCCTCCTACCAGGCAGAAACTGAATATCATAAAGGTTTGAAATAAAGAGATTTTATACATAAACATATTATCAGGGATCTAGGATGGAAGGACTTTCATTAGTTTTGCCGGGTCAAAAAGGAGTGATCTGAGACTGTTGTCTATGCACACCTGAAAAAGCAGATTGTGGGTGATGTGAAAGTTGGAGGCTTTCTTTGACACAGTGATCATGAAACGATAGAGTTTTCAATTCTTGGGGAAGTAAGGAGAGGTATTAGGAGAACTGACACTTTGGAGGGCAGGCTTTGACCTGTTTAGGAGCCTGATTAAGAAAGTCTCTTGGCAGTCAGTCCTGAAGGGCAAATGAATCCATGAAAGCTGGACGTTCTGAAAGAAGAAGATCTTTAAGGCATAGGAGCTGGCCATCCCAGTATGTCATAAGATAAGCCAGAAGAGAAGAAGGCCAGTCTGGTTGAACAAACACTGAAAGGGTTGCAAGGCACTGGAACAAGCTTGCAATGGAAGTGGTGGAGTCACCATCCCCAGAGATATTTGAAAGACTTGGTTGGATATTTGAAAGACATGGTTTAGTGGTGACTTGGCAGTGCTAGGTTAATGGTTGGACTTAATGATCTTAAAGGTTTCCTCCAACCAAAATGGTACTATGATTCTATGATTTTTAAAGGGAACCAAATGCTAATAGTTGAGACAATTGACTTATAAACGTGTATTTAAGTTTTTGTTTTCACCTTTGAACAGGGAAGAGGCTCCTCTGCTACTAGGCTGCATATTGTAACTGGTAACACTGACAGATACCATGTCAGAATTGCTGTATGCTCGTCAGTACAAACCCAAAGCAAGTGTAGCCTTCATTATGTGTTGTGCTCTGTACACTGTTTTACATAGCTTTTCCACAGGCTAAGCAGACATTTCCAAATGAATTTATTGAGATGGTGCACTCTTGAGATACATGATGCCAGCCTAGAAAATTGACAGGAAGCAATTATTCAGATTCTTCTAAATTTTTAATTTTTAAAGCACATTGTTATGTATTTTTCTACTAGGTAGGGTAAAGCATCTTCCTGGCAATACTGGAATGCCCTGAGGACCCCCAAAAGCCTTTTAAAAAATATTTTATTTACTATGGGGAGGACTTGAGATAACTCTTTTAGGTGTCTGCGAGATTTGTAAATTATGGTGAGAACAAATTGGCAGTGGCTGCCTTTGTCTCTGACTTCACTGCGTAAGGCTTACTGTGTATGGTTTCAGGCTACTGGAGATATTATGGGCATTAAGAGTGCCACTGTAACATTAGTGTTGATGACATGGGAGCTAGTGTGCATGAGGATGACTTCTGTAAGTGCTGATCCAACCAAAACTCAGAAGTAGGTTTCTTCCTTTACTGCCATTCTGTGTTTCCAACAATCTTATTCTACATACTAAGTCCAAAAAAAGAGGTGCTGGACAAAGCTTTACTGTGGAGCTACTGATTTGAAAAGGTGCCATGAATAAAGTTTGGTCTTTTTCATATACGATAGGACAGAATCACAGAATTATTGAAGCTGGAAAAAGCCTCTGAGATCTTGCAGGCCAGCCTATGACCTAACACCATGACATCAGCTAAACCATGCCACCATATGCCACATCCAATCTTTCCTTAAAGACCTCCAGGGATGGCAACTCCACCACCTCCCTGGGACAGACAGAAGTTGTGGCAAAGCACTTCTTATTTGCAGACAAACATAATCTTGCTTGCATTTTGTATCAGGAAGCAAATCTTCAGATCAATGTCCAGCCTTTAGTAACAGGTAGAAGGTCTCTATGAGGAAGTATGTGGCAAAAGATCTCTTGCCCTTAAAATGCCTAAGAAAGTTACTACATACTGAGGCCACACTTATCTGGTACGAGTATCATAGAATCATACGATCAATAAAGTAGGAAGAGACCTCAAAGATCATCAAGTCCAACCTGTCACCCAGCACCTCATGACTACTGAACCATGGCACCAAGTGCCACGTCTAATCCCTTTTT
This sequence comes from Dryobates pubescens, assembly GCF_014839835.1. Taxonomy (NCBI): domain Eukaryota; kingdom Metazoa; phylum Chordata; class Aves; order Piciformes; family Picidae; genus Dryobates; species Dryobates pubescens. The sequence continues at coordinate 22,098,417 of NC_071615.1, read as the reverse complement.
GAACATCTCCAGGGATGGTGACTCCATCACCTCCCTGGGCAGCCCATTCCATTGGCTAACAACTCTCTCTGTGAAGAACTTTCTCCTCACCTCGAGCCCAAACCTCCCTTGGTGCAGCTTGAGACTGTGTCCTCTGGTTCTGGTTGCCTGGGAGAAAAGACCAATCCCCACCTGGCTACAGCATCCCTTCAGGTAGTTGTAGAGAGCGATAAGGTCTCCCCCGAGCCTCCTCTTCTCCAGGCTAAGCAACCCCAGCTCCTTCAGCCTCTCCTCATAGGGCTTGTGCTCAAGACCTCTCCCCAGCCTCGTTGCTCTTCTCTGGACACATTCAAGAGTCTCAATGTCCTTCTTAACCTGAGGGGCCCAGAACTGGACACAGTATTCAAGGTGTGGCCTAAGAGTAATTCTAGACTTTATTCTACAGTAGTTCCTATTTGAGTTCCACTTTAATTCAGATGTATTATTTCACTGCTTATTATTCACATATTCAAATGCATACCCACTACCATCATACATCTATTCTTTCTTATTAACACACTTGGGTATTTATACCACCAATATATTCCTTCTCAGCATATGGTGGCAAACACACCTTTCCAAATTGTTGTCTGCAAATGATTTCTCTAATTATAAGCTTTAGGTAAGCTCTTGGTAATAACAGTAACTACCTGAATAAAACTTTCCTCTTCTTTAGCTTCAAAATTTTCTCTTAGCTGGCTTACATGTACCACATGAGTCAGATTTAAAAAAAAAAAAAAAAAAAAGAAGTAAGTTCTTTGACTCAGGCTATACAGCATGTGATTGAAGTAAAGAACATCATCTCCTTTGTTCACTAGGGTTTTTTATTATTATTATTTCTCTCTGGTCTTCTACTTTTCTGTGCCTCAAATAAGGCTAATTACAAAGGAAAAAAAGTTGAAACTGGTGGAGAGAGATCCTTTAAAGCCATTCCTTTTGCAGAATGGAACAAAAGAAAGTACCAAGGGCATGGATAGACCTTGAGAATAAAGAAAAGAGAAAAACCATCTAATGAGGATGTTGAGATAAGTGCTTGTGAAGAAAACTGGCAAAAAAGGGCTTTTAGTCTAAAATCCATAAATAAGTGGGCATTAGGTGGGTACTAGAACATTTTTAACAAGAGAGGCCACCAAACTATCATCCTATGCAAGAGCTACAACCCTAAAAACTCTTCTTCTTAACAAGGTAAGGGGTTTTCTCTTTGAAATATTAATTTGAAAAAGAAATACTTGAAAATTAAGGAGTATTATTCATGTCTGTGAATCCATTATAGAAGAAGACACCATCAAAGCTGCTTTAGATATAATTATGAATGCTGTAGACTTTCAAAAGGTCAAAGATCCTGAACAGTATGAAGAAATTGTTCACAGTTCAGACAGGATTTGACCTCCAATCTCTCTGGGCCTCCTAGGCTGTGCTAAAGAAGCAGCATGTACAGCATCAACTAGAGAAGAGTTTAAGAATCAAATCATTTGCCCATCCTCCAAACCTATTTCTTAATACTCCTGGGTAATTGGGCACTCAGGCGTGCTTGATATCCATAGATGTGCAGGTCAGGTGTTTGAGACTCAGTCTAATTACCAGAGAATGACTGCCAGCTAAGCATTGTCCATTTCAGTTCCCAGCACTGCTCTTGTAACACATAAAGGAGAAAAACAAATCTGAAAGGGAGACATGATAAAAGGACAGAGAAAAATAAACTATAGGACCTGATCCAAAGACTGTAGAAGTTAATGGAAAGTCCCATTAGCTTCAGTAAGTTTGAGATTAATCTCCGTTTTTAACAAGACTGGCAGGTTTTTATCCCATTATGCATTAGCTCTCCTTTCAGTCATGTGCACTATGAAGTTTGCACTTAGTAGCAGCCACCTGATTTTTGAACAGGTTCTGACAGATTTATGAATCAGTCAGGGAACTATTTAATTTATTTTTCCAGAAGTTTCTCTCAACATGAAATTTCAGCGGCTTTGGGAAAAAAAGATTACAGTCCAACAGTAGTCCCTGAACTATAATAATGATAGCTTTTAAATCCCTCAGGCCATAGCCTAAAATTTGGTGTTTTCCCTGCCTGTGATGCATTTTGAATAAGTAATAAAATGCTTAGTGCAGATTTATGCACAAAGTGTTTCCCAACCACAAGAAACACTTTACACTCCTCCTTTCCTGTTCACTTTTAGTGACATTTCTGGCACGTGTTCTGCACTGCAGATGGACCAGCAAAATACACATGTATCTAGTGATCAGGTGTTTGAACTTGATTGCCAGCTAGCAGCTTTTGGTGTAATAGAGGATTCACCCACAGGTGTCCTACACACAGGAGAATAATCTTTTGGCACTAAATTTTCACAGCAGGCTACCTGTGAGGCTGATAGCCATTGGCCCTTTTCTGTCACTTGCGGCAGCATTTCCCACATTGTGTTGATGATGAATAAATACAGCAGGGCAATACCAAATGGTTTGATGTCTTTCCTGCAAGAATTCATGTGTTTTTATTATAGTTTCCAATTCTGATTTACTGAATAGTGAGGCTAAATTAATAGGAATGTCGGGTGGGTTTCTTCATATCAATTATCCTTCATATCAGGGGTTTTTCCTCAATCATCACTCACAAAACATATGTTTGATGAGTTTTTGATAGTATATGATAGATAATAGCTTTTTCATAAAGACTAATAAACTAGCAACAACTGCAGGAGAGGTGGCAAGAGTATTTTTGTGCTAGATTGAAGCAATAGAGATTCAGAATGTTCTTTGCCTTTGCCCATGAGACAGCCTTCTGTTTTGCTTTATGTGGCACACATTGCATCATGATTATGATAGGTTGGACTCAATGATCTCAAAGGTCTCTTCCAACCTGGTCTGGTCTATTCTATTCTATTCATCACTGACAAAGAGGCATGTTGATAATAAACTAAGTAATGTAGTTGCACATTTCTTTTCCTTTCATAATTAGTGTGAACCCAAACTGCTTAAATTCCTCTTTGGCTGAAATACCACATTTGTTGCTTTATTTCTTGAGATTACAGAAAAGTAGACTGAGATCAGTTATTATTTTGTAGTCATTCTTTCTAAGGTAATGAAAGAAAAAAATGTTTCTTGCTAGCATTCTGCCAGTGCATATTGGTTTTCCTCAGTAAGAATTTATTTCAGTATATTAGTAATGCTACTGTTTTTAAGTATGGAACTGGACTGTGAGTTGTGCAATAAGGACGTTCTGGGATACACACATAGTCAATTAGCTGAGCATTTCTCAGCTGACTTTAAGTGGTGTGGTGGATTAAAATTGCCCCCAACATAAATTTGCCAGACCAGCTCAGGTGAAAGCAAATGAAGCTGTATTTACAAGCAAAACTACAATCTAGAAATAGGGAATGCAATGAATAGACTAGACTAGACTAGACTAGACTAGACTAGACTAGAATTAACCTGGTTGGAAGAGACTTTTGAGATCATAGAGTCCAACCTATCATCCAACACCAGCTAATCAACAAAACCATGGCACCAAGCACCCCATCCAGTCTCTTCTTAAACACCTCCAATGATGATGACTCCACCACCTCCCTGGGCAGCCCATTCCAATGACCAATAACTCTTTCCATGAAGAACTTCTTCCTAACATCCAGCCTAAACCTCCCCTGGCACAGCTTGAGACTGTGCCCTCTTGTTCTGTTGGTGGTTGCCTGGGAGAAGAGACCAAAATATACAATATTTACATACATTTACAATTTACAAACAATACAAGAATCCCCTGGACAAAACCAGGGGGCAACCAACAGCTTTTCCTTCCCTCCTCTCTTCCCCATTGTATACGGGACAAGATAAAAGAAAGGCAGAGAATGGTTGATTTGTACTTAGCCACAACAAAGCAATGCAGCCAAGGTCAGCAAAGCCAACAGAAGCCAGAGCTAGTATCTACCAGAGCAAAGGAGTCGAAAAGAGAAAGTTAGCTTATACAACTCAATTTATGTTGGTAATCTGCCAAAGGGATTGTTTAGATCTTATCATGGGGTGGGGGTTGGTCTCTTCTCCCAGGCAACCACCAACAGAACAAGAGGACACAGGCTGGATGTTACGAAGAAGTTCTTCAAAGAAAGAGTGATTTACCATTGGAATTGGCTGCCCAGGGAGGTGGTGGGGTCACCATCACTGGAGGTGTTTAAGAAGAGACTGAATGAGGCACTTGGCATTATGGTTTAGTTGATTAGATGGTGTTGGGTGATAGGTTGGACTCGATCTCAAAGGTCTTTTCCAACCTGGCTAATTCTATTCTTTTCTATTCTACTCTACTCTACTCTACTCTACTCTACTCTACCCTACTCTGCTCTTTTTACACCCAATGGTAATTTATTTACATTCCATCACTTTCTGTTCAAGATCTGTGGAAACTTTTCTAGGCACAGCCTAAAACTACCACAAGTGGACTTGTGCAGAAGTTACACCTGCTGATAATTGTGATCTATCCACTGTGGTGTGTGTTGTCTAACATGTTTATATGTGTTGTTTCATATCATGTTTGTTTACTTCCTTTGTGTGAACAAATTACTATTAGGTGGTGTAAATCAGTTTAACAGCACATGTCAAATAGAAAAGAAGAACACGTTGCATTTTTGCTTAGGTGACTTGCTGGTTTTAAAGGAGAGGCAGCCACTGAAATGATCTGCTTAAGATACACAACTATTCAGTTTATATGGAAAGCTACTCAATTTACTTTTCTCAACTTTTCCAAGTATATAGTGCTGTATTTGTTTAGAGATACTACAAATATCTACAAAATGTATAGGCTACATTAATATGATATTTTTTTGATCATGTAGTGCCCATTACAGGGGCAAAAGTATGCACAAATTTATCTACTTAGCAAGCTGCACTTAAAGTCAGTGAATGACTATGTACATTAGGCCAACTTATTTAGCTAAAGTTTTATGCTTACCTTTAGACAACCAGAGGTTTGAGAATGTCATCATTTTGGCACAGGAGATTTTTACTGATCATTCAAATTCAACTACTTTGAGAACAGAATTTGCATCCACATTACACAATACTGTAGGACAGAAAGGGAAAGAAATGCCCTCTTCACTGGGTCTGAAGAACTTTCTCTTTTAAAATTTACCATGTATTAATTATATATGACATTTCCAGGAGTGAGAGCTGTTTATGGCCTATGGCAATGAGCTAGTGAAATGAGACATTACTGAGCCAGAAAATAAAAATATGTCAGCATATAGAATTGCACAGATATTGGTAGCCTAGATGTATTTGTTAGCCTGAAAAGCTGTGTTTGATATTGTGAAATTCAAGCTCTGCACACTGACTTTTAGATAGCAGTACCATATTTCTTTAGAAACAACAACACTGAAGTAGCTGGGTGAAAAGAAATTAAATTCTCATCTTGCAGCATCACTGCAAAGAGAAATGATAAATCTCTTAACCTATTCCACAGCTAATAAGGATGATGATAGCACTACTGAAATGTGTTTCAAAACAAACAAAAAGCTTAACAAGTTCCTTCTTATTCCACAAAATAAGGAAGAAGCTTATTGAAAAGTTATTTATTATGTCTAAATATTTTGTTTGTTTCCCCCCTTCGTTGGAAACCATTTTCTTCTAGAAGTGTGTCGAGCTACAAAATTCAAAAGGAATTTCATCCTTCACACAAGGGAAGGTAGCCTTTCCAACTTTCTGGGGATCAGTTATAGTTTTAATGTAAGAATGCTCTATTTGATGGTGTGTCGGTTGTTACACGCCGTGTTAGCTGTATTTTTCCATTATATTTGGTTGTTCTTTTACATCCTTTGGTCCCATGGAAAGAGAAGCTGTCTTTCTCACAGCCAAAGACAAGCTGTTGAAATGACCGCCAGCAGAACTGTGGTGTTAAAAAAACCTCAACCAAAGCAAAAAACATCTTGCAAACCAGAAATGCTTGAGCCAGTAAGAAGTCTTTCAACATTCCTCGTGCTCTACACACTTCACTGCCTGTCTCCCTTCTCTTGAAGTACAACCTTTGTAAGTACTGAAACAGCTATTTTACCAATAGTGTCTGAATATTTCCTTCTGACACCTCTGACATTTTAAGGATCATATTGCTATGATCTCCATTTTCTCCTTTAGTATACTGGAATTTGGATTGCAATTCCTGAAAGCCATAGGGCTGTGATGATGCCTGTTAAGGATCTGCAGGACTACAGTTAAATCAGTTAGGTACATGTAATGCTCAACAGACTTAACATTACAACTCACCAAAATGTAAAAGAAAACAGCCTTTATCTTAACAAGAAACAATTAAAGGTGAGAATAGCAGTTCATACAATACACGCAAACTATGGCTATGAGATAGAACATTGGTGTCCACCTGCATGCCTTACAGTGTTTTCTTTTCACTGGCCCATGTTTGGAACTCTCTGGTTTGTACTGTCAGAGCCTGCATATTCACTATTCTTATTGGAGGCTTTAAAATATGTAGGTGAACACTAATAAATTTTATCCTTATTGGCTTATGGTTTAGATATCATAGCATCTTCTAGCTCAGAGTTCTCATTTGGTTTACAATGAAAATAATTTTTTTTTTTTAAATATTTTCCTGCAGATTTTAATTATTTAACAGTTCTCAAAACAATCCACATTTGTTCTGCAGAAGTATCTTATATTGTACTGAGGTATTTATAATGGCTTTATGCTGGGACCAAATTTTCATGGGAACTCTGAGTGCTTTTAATTTCAGTGACTGACAGTACTTTAGACTCAGCTAACCTTTACAGAGGCTTCTCTGTTCTTCTGTTCTACAATGCTAATGCATTTCCAGTCAATTATATCCACACTGAAGTAGCCAGTTCTTTCTAGTTCTTAGCATTGTATCCACGTGCCTTCCATCGGTGTGTTAAGCAGTGTGCAGATGACTAATGTCTGTCGTGTTTGTTCTTGGACTCCAGAGGACCAGCAGCGTGTTCAGTAAAGTCTCTTTATTTTGAGAAGGCTACCTTAGGAAGCTCAAAAGTGTATACTTGGACAGGCAGACATAAGGTTTATGATCTGTAGTTCCTCAAGGAGCAGTGATATGAACAAGCACTCCAAAATCTGCATCTTCTGTGGAGAGATTTTCTTGATTTTTGAAAGCTCCACTGAACCAAGCAGAAAATTGTTGCCAGTTGTCTTCATCTGTGTGCATTAGGCTTTCATATTGATACTGTCTGTGTCAGCAAACAAATGCCCTGAATTTTGATTTTTGGTGGCAAACCAGAACAAGGGCTAGAGGATAGGTTTGATGCACCTTTTATACAGTTACTGAGAAGAAGCATTGCTGTGTTTTGTGTTGGTTGCATCATGCATGGTTTATCAGCATTGCCACAGCAGTTTAACAACAACATGACAGATGCAGGTTTGGAGAGTAAGTATGGGTTAGTGGGATGGAGAAGTCATCTAGCCAAATGAGGATACTCCTCAAGGAACTGCTCTGCAAAAAGTTAGCATTGAGTTGCTATACTACATACCAATCTTCTGAATTGTAGAATGCCAAGTCATGAATTGTGATGTGGAGATAGTGGTTTCTCTATGATAGAAATGTTTATAAATGTTTTCTCTAAGAAATGGATTAGCTGCAGAAAGAATCCACTTTGTTCTTAACTGAATGCTGCAGCTGAAGGAGGCGATATGTGGTTATAGAGGAGGTAGTAATAAGGGCAGCGAACTGCAACAGATTTAAAATCTTAACAAAAGGAATTTTGTTTGTTTGTTTGTTTTGAGGGAGAATTTGGGCACCTGCCGAAATTAACTGGCAGCAAATGGAATTCACTGAAGTAATTACTGTCAAAAGTTAAAATCATGGTAAAACAACAGTAAAAATCTCACATCCCTCTATAGCCACTATAAAATAAACAAAACCAAAAAAATGAATAAAATATAGAAGGAAAAGTGATTACACTTTAGGCATTAATACTGCATCCATCTCTGTATACTGTGTTCTCTATTACATGTAATAAACAAACAACTAAATAAATACATGAAATGGAGCAGGGTTTTGACAAAAGCTAGGATATGTGTCTGTGAGGATTGCTTCTGGACTGTGAAAAAGGGAAAGCAGCTCTTGCTTACTTAATCTTTCTAGTCCTTTCTGTCTACAAGGACATGCATTACTTCAGTCCTGTTACCATGTTATCCTCTTCAGTCCCTGTTAATGTCGTCTTCTGGTCTCATCCTGCTGTGACTGAGCATTACAAAGTTTTTCACGCCTCCATGCGTAAGTCCATCAACCAATTAGTTTTCAGAGCACATGATACATATAGATGGCATGGCAGTGGGTTCAGACCTAGGTCAGCCTTCTCCAAGCTTTCAGACGCTATGAAAAAAAAGTATAGGTCTACATTATCAGTTGTATCGATCTAGATAGTGGATTTTTCATTGTTGTTTCTTTGTCAAACTTACTTCCAGCAGTGACCACCACCTTTACTCTGATTTTTGTCTCTTCATTTACCAGAGGATTTCTCACTACAACAAACGTGTATTTTAAACAAGCACCCGAAGCATATCAAAGGATGGGTCCCATATTGACTAGGTGTGGGGTTCTGTTGCAAATCTTCCATATCTGTCTGTCAGAATACATTCCAGGAAGGTATCAAACTTTTACATCTAGTCAGCTTCTGTTTTCTTTTGGGGAAAAAAAATACAAATGGAAGGATTTGTTGATTGAGACTTCTGTGGTTAGTCAGCCTCAAAAATACGTCTTGCTTGTAAACTAACGTGAAAGTTGGTTGCTAATGTGTTTTAATGGAACTGAAGTGTTGTGTTTTCAAAGCAAACTGAAATAACCAGAGATCAGTTATAATTGGTTGTCTTTGACGTACATTGAAACAAATGTGAGCAAAAGAGTGCAGCATCCCGGATTAAAATGAACCTGCTTTGGCATTTTGATGGAGGCAATGAATCACTGTACAAGTATAGAGAGGATTTGAGATGAAGTATATCTCAGCAGGAAAAAAAAAAGGGAAAATACTTTTTCTGGAAACTATCATGTCTACTTTTTCCCCTCCATTGCTATCTGCAACTTTAGGAATAAACTTTCCTGTTGGTTGCTTTGGCTTTTAATTTATAGTAACGTGAGAGATGATATCTTTGATATTATTTAGTATGCTGACACATATATCTGTTTAGCTGTGGTCTAACTCTCTCCTGCATTAACTTAATCTCTTTTTTTTTTTTAGTATAACTTCTGTGTTGTCATTATATCTAAAATAACAAATAGGCCAAATAGTTTAAAACAAATACAGCTTTATATTCCTGCCAAGTTTAGAGATTAGAAAAGGAGATGGTACTAACTATTGTAAAAGCAACATAAAACTGGAAGTTCAAATGTGGTCTGAACAAAGATGAACAAGAGTGTCTGCATTTAGAAGGTAATGTTTAGTGGGAGAGTTTGATATTTGGTTCTCTTTAATTTCTGCTTTCTCCATTCTGATCTAGTGTGAGGGGTCCCTGCCCATGGCAGGGGGGTTGGAACTAGATGACCCTTGAGGTCCCTTCCAACCCTAACAATTCTATGATTCTTCTGCTTTGAGGTAAATGAGATTACAAGCTTCTACTTCTACAATTTAAAAAAAAAAAAAAAAAAAGAAAAAAAGTCATGATTTATATTCATTCTGAAAAAAAATGCAATAATTGGAGTATACTGATATCAAATCTACCCACCATAGGTAAAAATATTATGCTTATTTATAAACTCACACTATTTTTATTCATATAATAATGATGTTCTAATGATGAAATCTGTGCCCCTTGGATACCCCACGGTTTCAAAAATGGGAAGTTCACTAGAACATGTCACTTCTCAACAAAGTTGGTGAGGGGCTTGGAACACAAGCCCTATGAGGAGAGACTGAGGGAGCTGGGGTTGCTTAGCCTGGAGAAGAGGAGATTCAGGGGTGACCTTATTGCTGTCTACAACTACTTGAAGTGGGGTTGTAGTTGGGCAGAGGTTGTTCTCTTCACCCAGGCAAACAGTACTAGAACAAGAGGACACAGTCTCAGGCTGCGCCAGGGGAGGTTTAGGCTGGAGGTTAGGAGGAAGTTTTACACAGAGAGAGTGATTGCCCATTGGAATGGGCTGCCTGAGGAGGTGGTGGAGTCACTGTCGCTGGGGGTGTTCAGGGCGAGGCTTGACAGGATGCTTGGTTGCATGGTTTAGTTGATTAGGTGGTGTTGGATGATAGGTTGGACACAATGATCTTGAAGGTCTCTTCCAACCTGGTCTATTCTATTCTATTCTATTCTATTCTATTCTATTCTATTCTATTCTATTCTATTCTATTCTATATGTGAAATAATGAAAGCCTCTTCCTTATCTGGAGACTTTCAAAATGTTAGAAAGTCCATTATCTAGAGTTGATCTGAGAAGGGAAATGAAGATGCTGTTATGCTTTGTGAGATTGTCTTGATAAGTCAGAGTTTTAAACACAAACAATATAACTGGGCTTTCACAGGTAATTTCAACATATACTGAGGCTTCTGACATGTACATATTTCTGCAATACACAGTGGTAAAGATGGAAAGAAAGTGGAAAGTGGAAAGAAAGTGGAAAGAAAGAAAAAAACCAACAAATCCCACAAGTTGTCTACCTCCAAATCTGGATAGTGGCATGTCCGTAACAAAGACTGAATCAGGGGATTGCCTGCCTACATAGAACTAAAAGTGAGCATACATAATCACATATACAACTCAAAATACTTCTGGAAAGCCTTTTCAACTTCAGTCTGATTGCATTCATAGAATTGTTAGGATTGGAAGGGACCTCAAGAACTATCCAGTTCCACCCCCCCTGCCATGGGCAGGGACACCTCACACTAGATCAGGTTGCTCAGAGCCACATCCAGCCTGGCCTTCAAAACCTCCAGGGAGGAGGCTTCTACCACCTCCCTGGGCAACCTGTTCCAGTCTCTCACCACCCTCATGGGGAAGAACTTCTTCCTAACATCCAATCTGAATCTACCCATTTTTTTTTTTTCCCTCCCATGGTGAAGAATTTCTTCCTAATACACACCTGCCTTCAGGAAGCAGAGTAAAGAATTCTGGCACCAGAAGTTACATTCGCTACATATTGAGCGGCTACCCTATGAACAGCTTCAGTTCAGAGAGAGAGAGAGGCCTGAAAAAATATTAAATTCTAAACGAATCATTGACCCACAGCACATATCAGGGCCATACCATGAGTTAAAAGAGGTTTACCAGGAATCCTGAATAAAAGTCAACCTAAGAATTTTCACATCTCAAAATCATACTGTCAAAATCAGCAGATTTCCATAATTTCTGGGATAAATAGCCTCTGCTGGGTCTTTCTTTGTCAGAGGCTGATCTAGTATAACTCCATTTAATACACTAAGTGCACTGTAATGCACATTTTACAATAGGTCTGATACTACTACAGAAAAATCATATTTTGTATTATTATTTTCTATGGGAATGTTGATTATCAGTGACTGTGATAGAATGAGGTTGGTAAAACATTATTTCTCTGCAAGTTATGAAAATGGCTACCCAGGATAAAAACCTTAGTCCATACTTAGGCACCCAAAAGTTATTTCATATTTTGGAAGTAATGACTGCTGTGAGCAAGGTAAATGGAAGCTGCTGGGTGATCAGCAGGGTTGATTAGAGTCAGCCAGACTGAGTAGCTGAGTATAAAATAGAGGTGTTTAAATTTAGACATCAATCAAAACTAAAAATAAAAGGCTTTGTGTTTTTCTCCATTATTGCCAACTGTGTCTTGCTTTTCCTTAATTGCCAATTCACTGAACTGGATAGTTGTTACTAGTCAGCTCCAATCTGTGTGTGAACATAGACCTTATTTTTATTATTTTATTTTTTTTACAAAAAGAGGTGAATTATGCCCAAGGATCTACAAAAGAAAGTATGGAACTCTGAGGTAGCTAGGGTACATTGTGGGAAAGATGGTCTAGAGACAATGCACTAAAGCCTTTTCTCATTTTCTGTTTACTCCATTTGAACTATTGACCTCATGAACATATTCAGCTTTCTGTGAGGTTTTTTTTCTTGGAGTGGCTTTTGGTGCCTGTGCTTTGAAACATGTATGATCAGACCCAGCTTAGCTCTGAGGCTGCTGGGTTTTCTAATTTGCTATGCTGGAAAACACACCAATCTTAGGAAATCAAGCTAATGTCTCTCAGCTGTGCAGAAAAAGTGTGAACAGCTCTGTCAAAAGAGCTACCCCCATCTCCTTTTTTTCAGGCAGCATCTTATACTCGAGCAGTCACTTCACATTTGCCATTTGAGCAGTTGTGATATAACTGCTGTTTTATTGCCTATAGGAGAGTTTCTGTGAGGAATCAGAAGCTGGTCTTTCAGCTACTCTGGCCAAAAAAGGTTTTAGTCACAGGATTCTATTACTGGAGGATGAGTAAGGAATCCTGACAGGATAACAAGAGTATATGAACACATAGCTCTGGCCTAAAGGTTGCTAACTGACCAAGTGATAATACGAGGGGAAGTATTTTCCAGCCTTGAACCTCCTTACTTCCAGATAAGTATATTAAATGCCATCAGTTAACCCCTTGAGTGCAGCAACCCAGTGCTGCCAGGGACATGCCTGGTATGACAGACCCTCACACTTCCTAATCAGTGGTGGTTTATAAAGTACAATCAGAGGTCCAGATGAGTCACAGGTTCATACCTTTGTTGGCTGGAAGGAGCTGTCTGGCATTTAGACTATCAAACACAAAATTCTAAGTGTACAGATACAGTGGCTTCAAAATGTGTCATAAATCAAAAGCGAAAGGGCAAATAAATTTGCACAGTGTAAAGTAAAACAATAAAAAAACTCAAGAATTTTGCTTTGAGGTTGAGTTGATGGGGTTTTCCCCCTTTCCTCCTTTTCCTTTTCCCTTTCCTTTTCCTTATTATATTTTTACTGTCTTCTCCAGATAGTTTCCTAAATGTAATATCACAGACATTACTAAATTTTGCTGAAAAATATCAAAGCTATTATGTCAAGTGGGGACATGGTTTAGTTGATCAGGTGGTGTTGGGTGATAGGTTGGACTCAATGATCTCAAAGGTCTCTTCCAGCCTGGTTAATTCTATTCTATTCTATTCTATTCTATTCTATTCTATTTATTTTTTTGCCCTGTGGCACTTTTAATTTCCAAACAGAATATTTCTTTTGTCAAGATGTCTTCTAAGGTAGTGGTTTTCCTGTATTGAAAATACAGAAAGATTTGTATTGATTTGTGTGCAAAAATATTCAAGACTTCACTCTTGTTGTCTTAGATGATGCTTAAAGCCAAAATTGTCCATCCTGGGAGGTGAGCACGGCCCTCCCGCTTCAATAGAGACTAGAATCTTCTTTGAACTTACATTACACAGGACTTTACCTCTTGTCCAATTTCACTGAAATTACTGGGGTTACTCATGGAATATGATACCAGTCAGAAGACATATTAATGGCAGACTCAGCCATGTGGAAGCTGTAGCTGTTCAGCAGAGGTTTTGTCTTCACTGGCACAGAGGTATTTATCTATATTTTGCATTGTGATGACTAGTTCTGTTGTTTGCAATGAGTGTCTTCCAAATAATGTATATTTGGCAAACAGAAACCATCTTTGTCACCCTGAGCCACCTCACATTGTTGCACTAAGGGATGAAAAATCACATTTTCATTTCATAATTTGTTTCAGGATTTTTCATGGTTTAGCATTATGTCATCAGACATTGTAGTCATTTTAAATTTCTTATTTCAAAGCACCAATCAGTCCTCCCTGGATGCCAAGGCACTATTTTAACTAAGAGTGTAAGAGGCTGCTTCTTAACCAGATCCTAAGTACCTACATTGTTTCCACTGTATGACTGCACCATGAGCTGAAGGTTTCTGCACATGCTAGTTGTCAGTCTGGCAGGAGATGTTCTAGGAGAGGTGCTTCTGTCATGTGCCACCTGCATACACTTCAGACTCATACGTGCTTGAATCCAAACCACAAGGCAAAATGACGTTTTCTCCTGTGTGGACAGTGGACAAGTTTGGACTTGTGAGTCCTTACCCAAACCCTGGAGCAGCTATACTGCCTGCTTTGCTGCCTGTGATTTTTTGGGAGTCTTATAGCTCCATGTACACACTTATAAGAAGTTTTAATCTGCCTGGAAACAGCTGAGGACCATGGCAGCTGGGAATCTACACTGGAGTACGCACCAGCTGCAGGTCAGTTGCTACACTCTGTAGATGTGTTTCATTGTTTTGCACACAAGATCCTGCTTTACAAGGGCAGGTTGATGAGATAATTGGCTCCCTGCCTGTTTGCAGTGGTTAGCTTGGAGATATATTAATGGTGCAAATGAGTGATACTATGATATTAACATCCATCTTGTCTTTACAGTGCTAATAATATGCACATGAATCCTGTCTTTCAATTCTACTTCTTCCAGTTAGGGAGAAACCAACAATTTATATGTAACTGGTACAACTGGTAGAGTGGATATTTACTAGGATGACTGAAATTACTTTTCTTTTGGTATGTTCAAGTTTTAAACACAACTAAGCCTAGGTTTGTCTCTCACACTCTGAACTTGAGAGCTGCATTCTGCTTTCCCCAGTGTACATCAAGGTCCCTTTCTTCCACGAGGCATCAGAGCAGGCCAGTCGGAAGTCATACTTTTTATATTTGTTTTAATAGGGTTTGGTTTCTGCATTATAAGAAATTTAATCAGATTATGGTCACTTGACCCCTAGGGGCTCAACTCTAATTTGCTCCTACTGCCTGATCATTGGTTGACTAGATCTAGACATGAACCATTCCTGGCAGGGTTCTTTACACATTAGTTTAAGAAGCCATCATTTTTGCATCCATCACCCTTGCCTTCATTCAATCACACCTCTAAGGTTTCCCAATTATACAAGGAGGTAAAAATTCCCCATGTCAAATTGCCCTTTGCCATGTATGCCATCTTTATCCCATCACGTAGTACTCATCATTCTGAACTCCCTTGTTTCTCCTGAAAGTAGTGAAGTTTGTACCATTCCACAGGCCAGCAGAATTTGTGTGTGTGTACTACATCTTCCTCTAACTATAGAGCTCTTTGTCCATCACTATAAACACTCAGATCTGTTTTTCACCTGTCTCTTTTAGCTTCACTTTCTGAGGGAAGACTGCCATAATTTCCCAGAAAATATGCGTATGTTTGTCTCCCTTCCCTGAGCCAATTGACCAACTTTGATCAAATCCAGCAAGGAGGTCTCAAATAGTGAAGTTCATCAAGCTACCTAAAACAGGGCAGCACATAACAGGAGTTATGTGATAGACTATGATCCACAATACAAAGACTGTGCTATAAATTCAACCAAAATGAGATCCTAGAGAATCCAGGGGAAGCTATTTAGAAAGACCTGCCACAGAAGCTTTAATTACTCACAAACCCACAATAAACCAGGACACAGGGGTTCCACTTTTCATGGTATTATCCATTATTTGTTTTCTATTAAGCAACATATCTTACTATTTCAAGTGAAGTTTTGTGGGTAATCAGTAAAGAGTATTACCTCCAGCTTTACCTTAGACTTCATTACATCGAAAGTAGCTTAAAAGATGACCTAAAATATGAAAGACTATTTAGTATGAGAACATTATAATAGAAGGAAATATTTGACTGTTGGCTCCAAATCTGGTAAATCTGGATTGGCAGGAATACTTTGAAGGGACAAAACAAACACTCAAGAAAATTACCTGTATACATAAAGATAATGTGGGGCAAAAATGGAAAATACAATGGAGATTGCAAGAATAAAGGGGAAGAAAATAATTCACAGACATTTAAGACATAATATCGTGAAACTGTCATTGCTTAGTTCTTGGCTTGTTCCTAAATCCCCATATCTATAAAAAAGCCCAAACTTTTAAAACTATTTCTTACTTCCATTGCTTCTATTTTATACTTTTTTGTCCCACAAGACAAACTTATTTTTTCTGATATATTTTATTGCTTCTCCCTCCAAACGTAATTAGCAAGCATGAAGTGCATTGGTTTTTTGTTCTCTTTTCTCACCGAGTGAAGAGATGAAGGGGAAAAAAATGCCTGATTCTCCTAGAACAGTGTGATTCCATTGACTTAATTAGTATTATTCCTAAACTGTCAGAAAATAAATATATTAACACTCTCATAAGTAGTTTATAATATATCTCAACACAGTAATTGCCATCTGTTATAAGTCATATGTCTGACTATGTAGTAAGAAGAAAACTTTGCTATCCTACCACTTCAGTCTCTGGGAAGCCTTTCTTACTGTTGTTTTGGTTTGTTTTGGGGTTGTTTTTTTTTCCCAGATGTCTTCCCTCACTAATTATAAATCTACTAGACTCTTAAGACTGCTCTCATCAAGCTTTTTCTCTCCAGTTCCAGACACACAACTGAAAACTAAGTGAAACATTGTATTCTTGTTAGCTTGTGTAGTCATGAGATCACAGTAGTTATCTGTTCCCTTAATATATAGTAGAAGCCATATATAATAGAAGCCATAAAGGCTCCTGAGCTCTTTTTTCCTCTTCCTGTACAGAATACAGAAGCAGTTTCAAAGCAATAAGATTTCTTAGGGCTGGACATTTTCAAGCATGAAGCATGATTGCTATAACCACTGTTCTTCTCTAGATTCCAGAACTCAGGACAGTGGGAATATGCTTCAGAGATGCATCTTAGTCCTATCATTGGTGTAATTCCAGTTAATCATGAATTTGTTCAGATCTAAACAAAGGTATAAAGATGGGGCAGGGGGGATCACAGAGCTGGATTAATTTTCTTAAGTATTAGAATTATTAAATAGTCATACTTAGATTCCCACTAAATGGCCAACACATGTGGGGAAGCATTTAGCAGATACCAATGTCTTACAAAGTGTGAGGAATTCTACAGTTGCTTTGGGATGCTACTGAGGAATATTTCAAAAGGTTATGAATGCGGTTCCAAAACCCTACTTCAACATTTACTTTCATTTTCAGACAAAAACTGATTATTTTCTGCAGTCAAATCAGTCTTAGCTCTACTAAGAAGGACTGACAATATAACGCTCTTAGGCCTGCTCATTCATTCATTGCAGTACAAGAACAAAAAAAAAAGAAAGAAACTCCAGGGAAAACCTTGATGAGATGAGATGAGGGACTATTTATATCACAATCTCATAACCCCTTGCACACATTTTAATTCTTAAATGTGCAAGGTATAGCCACAGTGCTATAATTTGCAGGAGTCACCAAATAACAGCATTTGCCAAATGCACATTTTCTGTGACTCTCAATTACTTGAGAGATGAATAAAAGTACATTGGTTGTATTAACAATATGTTTATTTTTTTTCTCTTCCTTGAGCTTTATCAAGAGTTGTCACGCATTATACTTTGGTGACAGTGCTAGAAAAAAGTGAAGACAAAACTGACCTCTCATAGCATTTCTGTGACCATGGGGCTCACACAAGCAGCTTGGCATCTGCCGGCACATCTTTAGCGAGTTGGCAGCCCCAGTGCCCTTTGCAGGTTGCAATCAAACCTGCCTTCTACAGCAGCCTCTTTCTGGCTGATTAAGTTTAATGTAATTTTAATTAAAAACCACAGTGTCAAAGGGTTTAGCTGCTCGAGAAATGAGCACAGATTGTGGCACAGTGGCAGCAGTCACTTGGAAAATGGAAATGCATCCTGACAATATTGTGTAGGGGCCAGATAAACAAAGCTGCAGCTACTGTACCTTGCAAAAAGCTGGGAGAGACCATCATTGCAAAGAACCTTAGTCAAAAATAAAGTGTAGAGCAGTTCTGATCCTTGTCTTTTAGCAATTTTTAAAGAGCATCTCAGCAATCAAATAGAATAATTGCCAAGAATGATCTTCAACCCTTCCTTCTCATTTTTACATTTGTTTAGTGGGATGCATAAATGCAAAATTCAGATTTCAGTCCTCATTTATTTTGAACAGCAATAGATTTGCCCCACACAATAGACTAGTACAACATTTCTCCTTAGGCTGTAAAGAAAAAAAAAAAACAGTTCAGATTTTACCAGTGCTGAAAGCAGGTTCCCTTTTTAGGAGTTTTTTTTCCTTTTGTCTGCTTCTGGCTTTTCATGTCTTTAATACTTTACATACTGCAGACATCTAGAAAGATTTAGAAAATGACCCAAAAAATCACTTCACTGACAAAAGGTTGCATCATACCTACAAGATTTAATTTCACTAGACCCCAGTAAACATAAAGATACTGTTAACAATGGCTTCCCAAAGAAGTGTCTCTGTAATATTTTGTTTCTTAGTTGCTATATGTTGGGGGTTTTTTTGAGTAAAGAGAATTGCTTTGGAGTTATTAACACTCTTGTCTTGGCAGAAGTTGCTATTTTTAAAATCTGTCCTTTTGCCTGCATGTATTTGAAATGAAGGCTTGATCCAAAGTCCACTGAGATCAGTGGAAAATCCCCAGTGACTTAGGCTTTGGATCAGGTCCTGAGAAGTATATGTACAAATAGGTAGGTATTGGGGTAGCATTGTTCTCAGGAATTCCTTTCAGCAAGAAGCCTTTTTATTGTTTGTAAATGCTACTGATGCTCCGAGGCCAGAACCCCAGGAGAATTCCACCTAGTGACGTCAATTCTGTAGAGGAGAACTTCCTCCATCCCCTTTTAGGTTTGTGGGACATTTTCGAACAGATGGAGCCTATATAGGTGGGACGGGTTCCATCTGAACAGAAGGGTCACAAATGCACCAACTGAGAGGATAGACAGAGCTATGGGGGAGAGTTTAAAGGAGTGGACAGGGGGATGGGAAGTCTGTACAGAATCCAGCAGAGAGGAAGAAGCAGATAAAATAAGCAGATGGGTAGACAAGGGAAAATAAGAATTGAAATATGAAACAGCTACAGAAAAGGCTAAGAGAGAAAATCAGGAGACAGAACTTTTGTCACAATACATTTTTTTCTCAAGTGAGGAGTCACAGAAGAGGCAGGGTTAAACAACACACATTAGAGGTCTGGCAAAGAAAATCCACTTTAAAAAGCGGTAGTAGTTGAAGACGAGGCTTGTCCTGAGCATCACATGGTACATCACAAGGTACTAGAATGTATTTACAGGAACTGAATTTGCTTTGCTCTTCAGGGGGCTACATGATAGAAAGCTCAATGAAGACTTTGAGCTGGGCCTCTAAACTAGAATTTACTGACAGATAAAGTATGTTGGGTTTGAATACATGAACATATAATGGATTCTCTACCTGTGAAGAGAATAGAAGCAGGGAGGGGGAAAAGCAAACAGAAGGAAACCAAAAGAACATCCCATCAGAAAACCTGAAATGCAGACCACCCAAAAAAACCAACAATAAAAACCCAAAGCAAACCAAAACAAAACAAACAACACTCCCCCCTCCCCCAAAAAACCCAAACAACCAACCAACAAAACCAACCAACAAACAAAATTCAGCAATACAAATGGGGGAATATTTCACTTCCCATTACAATGACCCTGGATCTAGATGTAAAAGATAATTAAATGCAGCTCCATTCACCAGTGCTGACAGATACTGGTTTTAAAAGGACTTTCTCCCACTGTTAACATACCATCACTACTACCTAAATGAAAATATAGGTAAACATAACCAGCTTTAGTTTAATAGTGGTTGTTCTGTGATTATAAATTAACTTGTTAGTATAATTTCATCAGGTTTGCATTTCTCCCATGAAACAGCTGTGAAATCACAAGCTGCTTCAAATTAAGAAATGCTCCCATACATTGTACTTGCTACTACTACTACTATTACTTTATGGATAAATGGGCAGGATTTTGTTTGTTTCTGAATAAATTATTCTCATCCAAACCGTTTATATAACTTGTAATTGCAGATTATTTTGAATTACAGAAGCCCCAAATTAATATCTGGTTTTAGTTCAGACCAGAGTGAAGCCCCAGAACAGAGCACTGCCAAGAATTTAAGAACAGAAAGATATCTTCCATTGTCTGAAGCACATTGCTGTGTATACATGAACCTTCTCCTCATGATTATTATCTTAGAAATCCTTAGGGTGCCAGAACCACTCAGCTTTACTTCTCAGTTCTCTCTGTGTTTATGAACACAGAGAGGTTCCATGGATATTCCATATGGAAACATGCAAGTGGTGCTTTTATGATCACCAAGGGAAGATGTTTCCCTGAAGCCTTTATATGTTTTCAGGAAAAATCTGAGCATCTGCCTGGAGCCCATTTGAATCATATATGCAGTTCACTTCTACAATAAAATCTGACCATGACTATGAAAGAAAATGCCCAAAGGGTTACACAACACAACAGCAGGATACATACAGCATTTCACTGGCATGCATATAATCCTTTAATTTGTGAATCAAGACATAGATGTTTATCTATAATTGTACGAATAGCTAGTTGTGTGTGATGAATCAATGACCTAACCATTACCATAGTACTAATAGGTATTTTAGAACTTCTGAAGAAGTCAGAATATTTTACTTGAAAAGCATGCTGAAGAAAAATGCTACTATTACCTTATTAAGAATATTAGGATAAAAATAGAGAGTAATTGATATCTGTATTTATCTGCTTATGATGGTGAAAAAATAAGACAGAACTCTTAACATAGATTCCAAAGGAATCACTCTTAAATTGCTAGATGCACAGTGTATTCTCGGAAGTCCCTCAAATGTCATTAGAAGTATGTCCATACTTTTGTGTATTTCCAAAATGCTGTAGATGTTATGCTGCACAATATAATTTTGAGGCTGTCCAGTCCTTCAGGTTCTGTTGCAAGAATAAAGCAAATATACTTCAAGGGGGTGACCAGGCATTACTTATTGATTGTACTTAACAACATGAAAATTACATAGCATAAGCTGGTGATGAACTTCAGCCAGTAAGACGTGCATGGGAGAATGCAAAGTGATACCAAGTGAAGGCTGAGGGAGCTGGAGTTGCTTAGCCTGGAGAAGAGGAGGCTCAGGGGAGACCTTATTGCTGTCTGCAACTACCTGAAGGGAGGTTGTAGCCAGGTGGGGGTTGGTCTCTTCTCCCAGGCAACCAGCACCAGAACAAGAGGACACAATCTCAAGCTGCACCAGGGGAAGTTTAGGCTGGAGGTGAGGAGAAAGTTCTTCACAGAGAGCGTTGTTAGCTGTTGGAATGTGCTGCCCAGGGAGGTGGTGGAGTCACCATCCCAGAAGGTGTGTAGGAAGAGACTGGATGAAGCACTTGGTGCCCTGGTTTAGTTGATTAGATGGTGTTGGGTGATAGGTTGGACTCAATGATCTCAAAGGTCTTTTCCAACCTGGTCTATTCTATTCTATTCACACCTCAGAATCACAGTTTTTCAGTGTTCCCAACAAAGGACTTGATCTGCCTCCTGTGTCTGTACAAGAAGACTATTTTAGATTTGTGGAAGTTGTGATAATATAAGCAATACCTACAGAGTTGTTGTTGTTTTTCCCTTCTAATTCTTGAAGAAAGTATTTGCTAAATTGTTTCCAGCTTTCTAAAGCCTATGAGGCTTTTTTTTTTAATATTCCACTGACATGGAGATAAGTTTAAGCACCAGACTACTAAAAATTCAAACTTTTACTAAAATATGTGACTTGTGACTTCTGAAAGTCTGAATCATAGAATTGTAGAATTGTTAGGGTTGGAAGGGACCTCAAGGATCATCTAGTTCCAACCCCTCCCTGCCATGGGCAGGGATCCCTCACACTAGATCAGGTTGCTCAGAACCACATCCAGCCTGGCCTTAAAAACCTCCAGGTTTCTGGCTTCCATCACCTCCCTGGGCAACCTGTTCTAGTGTCTCACCCCCCTCATGGGGAAAAACTTCTAACATCCATTCTGAATCTACCCATTTCTAATTTTGTTCCATTCCCCCTAGTCCTATCATTACTAAAAAGTCTCTCCCTAGGGAGGAATCATTGAGCGGGTTAACACCTTCGGTTTGGGCTTGGTTTTGTTTGCATGTTCTGGGGTTTGGTTTTGTTTAAGTCTGGGTTTCTGCAGTCTGCTCATTTCCAGCACAGCAAAGTATTTCAAATTTGTTTACAATGTTGCATGAAAAGTGATTTTAGTATTATTTTCTCTTCCAACCTTGGTGATTCTGTGATTATTTGTTACACAGGTAGCTCAATAACAGCGGGCTTGATGATGATACCTTCTTTCTTGTGTAAGTAAGAGAAATTTATGTGTGTGGATTCCCTTCTACTCCAGCATAGCGGTTTTCTCTGCTACGCTGTTTGCAAGGTGGCTATTGTATACCTCTGCTCCTATTTAAATTATTTTAGAGAGTGTTTTAGATTAGTTATGCAGCTTCCTTTCTGCTTTTCTACAACAGTAATAAAAAGTTGGCAGATTGGAAAAGTGTGTACTGTATGCTATTTTTTTTGCCAGCCCTTCTAAATTAAATTAAACCCACTCAACATAGCAAAGAGCCCTCAGGCAGGATCCTACATACTACTTATTTGCAGTATTAAATATTCAGTATTTTTCCTTTTAAAAGCATATTTTTTTACAATTGTAATAAACTTCCATGCTAAATCATATTTGGATTTGCATTTAACCTTGTTTTTTGTTTTTCCAGGTTGTCATAACTAAGCTTTTCATACTCATCAGTCTCTATGATATATAAAAAACTGAGTCAATAAGGAAGGAAAATTTTTAGTAATGCTTTCTTTCTATATTGAGTTTACATGCAAGTGTTCTTTTTACATCATGTAGAAGAGTGAATAAATGGGACATTAGTCCAAGCAGTTGCATTAGACCAACACACTCATAGCATTCATGATTCTAAGACATTGTCAGTCTCTTTGGCTCAACCTGAACTCTACACTTCACATATTCTGTTGACTGACAGTCACTCCAGAATTCATATGGGACTCAAACATAGACATTTAGAAATGTAAATCATAACATTAAGTCACTACAGTGGCAACATAGTATTAATTCCTAAGTTCGAGTCATACTTGGCCTTTATTTATGTGCACAGGGGCTAATTTCAGCAAGAATATGTTATGTATCAAGTAGAAAGCTTGTGTTTCATTTTTTCCCCCTAATTATCTTTCAAATATCATTTGGCTTTTAGGGGCCATCAGTAGTGTGCTCATTAATCTTTGAACAAGATTACTAAGCAAGAATAAGACTTACGATTCCGCTTACATTTATTGAAGAACTCATGTATACTGTCCAGTTAGAATGATCACAGGATCACAGGATGTTAGGGGTTGAATGGGACCTCCAGAAATCATTGAGTCCAACCTCCCTGCCAGAGCAGGACCATAGAATCTAGCACAGGTTGCACAGGAATGCATCCAGATGGGTCTTGAAAGTCTCCAGAGAAGGAGTCTCCACAACCTCTCTGGGCAGCCTGTTCCAGTGCTCCATGACCCTCACAGCCAAGAAGTTCCTCGTCATGTTGAGGTGGAACCTTCTGTGCTGTAGTATATATCCAGTCTGCAGAAAAGAAGGCTCAGAGGAAACCCTATTGTGGCATTCCAGTGTGTTAAGGGGGCCTACAAGAAAGCTGGGGAAGGACTTTTTAGGGTGTCAGGTAATGATAGGACATGGGGAAATGGGGAAAAAAATAGAAATGGGTAGATTCAGATTGAATGTTAGGAAGAAGTTCTTCCCCATGAGAGCAGTGAGACACTGGAACAGGTTGCCCAGGGAGGTGGTGGAAGCCTCATCCCTGGAAGTTTTCAAGGCCAGGCTTGATGTGGCTCTGAGCAACCTGATCTAGTGTGAGGTGTCCTTGCACATGCCAGGGAGGGTTGGAACTGGATGATCCTTGAGGTCCCTTCCAACCCTAACAATTCTATGATTCATTGCCCCTTGTGCTGTCACAGGGAGCAGCAATACTATCTTTTGCAGGGAGATAAGTAATTAATTATAAAGGCTTAATGCATATCAGAGTACTTTAACAGCACAGCATAAAGTACCTGGTGAACTCTCAAATTACTTTGTTGTCAAACTTCACTTTCTGAATTCAAAGAATGTGTACAGAAGAACTCATCAATAATAATAATAAGGTGAGGAGAAAGTTTTTCACAGAGAGGGTTGTTAGCCGTTGGAATGGACTGCCCAGGGAGGTGGTGGAGTCACTGTCCCTGGAGGTGTTAAAAAATGGATTGGATGTGGCACTTGAAGACATGGTTTAGTAGTCATGAGGTGTTGGGTGACAGGTTGGACTTGATGATCTCTGAGGTCTTTTTCAACCTTGTTGATTCTATGATTCTATGATTATGTGAGTCTGGAATCTGTAAAAGTGAATGGAGATGTTTCAGGACACAGTAAAGTGTTTCTGATCAAACATCAGCCTGAGCAGGAAATTAGTAACTGGTGCAAGGGATTGAGGTAAACCAAATGCAAAGGAATTGCTGATAGATCATAAGAAATTAGAAAGCGGTGCTGCTCACAGAAACATTGGCACACAAAAGCAGATATTTTAATAGCTTAGGTATTAGAACTCACAATGATAATCACCTCTTCTGACTGTTGAATACAGAATCGATATATTTTCCTATATAACTATTGATTGAGTTGTGAAACACACTTTGAATGCTCTTGAGTAGTACACTTTATCTTTTCAGAAAACAAAAGACTGTGGAATACCATCCTCAAGAGATTGTTGACCTGTGGCCTTCTATCCATCTGAAACAAGGAGTGGAAGATACTAAGGGTCATACCACTAGAAAATTAATACAGAGATTTGAATCTTTCTTATCATTGGCTTACTTTGAGATTATGATCCATTCATTTTCATGATATAAAATCATGAAGATAAACAGACACATTAACACCTTCCTAAATATACAAAGCTGAGTTCTCATTCACCATTTCAAAGTAATTTTAACTTCTGATCACAAAGGAAGCTGTGAAGAGAATAAATTGGTACATTGTTGTTATTTGGCAAATGTCCTTTGGTTAAATTCTTCTTTTAGAGTAAAAGATCATCATTTGAAAAGGGAATCCTCTTTAGGCTATAATTTTATTATAGTAGCAAGAATTGTAAAATATCTCTCCATGGATCTTCAAGTCTGCAGTGTTGGCTCTTACGCTATCCAGTTCGATTCATCTATCTCCTGCCATGATCTTGATGTACTCTGAAATTGCACTGAAGTATTGCTGGTCGCAAATTTCACACTTACCACTCTAGACAAGTGAAAGGTCAAGGGCTCACAACAGTTGAGCAGCTCCTTATCAGTACCATAAAGCACAGCCAGGCATGGATGTGACTGCAGTTTGTATGAGCTGTAATTTATACTAACTATGTAAGTCCATATGGATCCATCCCACTACCCCCAGACAGCATAATGTGTATGTTTGAACATTGCTCACTTGTTTCACTGCTCAGCTGCCCTCTGTAATATCAGAGTCAAATATACACACACACTTTCATTCAGTGCCATCCATTTCTTTTCAGAATAAACCAACACTAAGTAGCTCTTTCCATGAAAAGCCTTTTCATATTTGGAGGGACTAGTTTAACACCTACAACATAAATAAGACTTTAAAACAGCCGATTAACCAAAGGAAAAATAGAAGATAGGGTAGGGTAGGGTAGGGTAGGGTAGGGTAGGGTAGGGTAGGGTAGGGTAGGGTAGGGTAGGGTAGGGTAGGGTAGAATAGAATAGAATAGAATAGAATAGAATAGAATAGAATAGAATAGAATTAACGAGGTTGGAAAAGACCTTTGAGATCATCAAGTCCAACCTATCTTCCAACATCATCTAATCGACTAAACCATGGCACCAAGCGCCTCGTCCAGTCTCTCCCTAAACACTTCCAGTGATGGTGACTCCACCACCTGGGAAGCTCATTCCAATAGTGTTGTAGTTTGAGCTGGGTGCCCCCCTGGTGCATTCACTTCCTGTGTCCAGAAGTCCAGCCCAGAGGGATGGACACAGGAAATTGTGTATTTCCTACCATAATCCTTTGCACCACTATAAGATCCAGTGCGGAGTCTGGCACTTCCTCTTTCCTTCCCTCTCCGTGACTTGGTAACTGGTGGAGAGATCTCCCGGCCATGGGCCTGATTGGGCCCAAGGCCACAGGGGGATGGGCAGTCTCAGGCCTGGCCAGCTGAGACTAGCCCAGCAGAGGGAGGGGGAAGAAGGAGCCCTGGGGGTTTTGCATGCACCCTCAGGTGGGGATGGGATCTTTCTTTGTCACTGCGCTTTGGGTTTTCTGTAACATTCACTGCTTTCTATTTAAACTTTCATCACTTTTGCAATCCGTTTCTCTGAGTCGTTATTTCTGCCTGTGGTGGGGAGGGGACCTGCCCCAACCCATTACAAATAGCCAATCACTATTTCTATGAAGAACTTCTTCCTAACATCCAGCCTAAACCTCCCCTGGCACAGCTTGAGACTGTGTCCTCTTGTTCTGGTGCTGGTTGCCTGGGAGAAGAGACCAACCCACACCTGGCTACAACCTCCCTTCAGGTGGTTGTAGAGAGCACTAAGGTCTCCCCTGAGCATCCTCTTCTCCAGGTTAAGCAACCCCAGCTCCCTCAGCCTCTCCTCGTAGGGCTTGTGCTCCATAGGGCTTGGAAGTGGAAGTGGATTTGTTCCTCCATATCCAAACTAGCTCTAAGTACACATAACAAAGATACCTTAAACTTTCAATGCCAAGCTCTGGTAAAATGAGTTTGGGAGTCAACTGAAATGATTCGCCTAATATGTACCACATTCGGTCTGTCTGTTGCATAATGCTCCAAAATTCTCTTCAAGCAGATTTTTGTTTGGTTTGTCTTAGACATGAAAAAAATTCTGAGATTTCTTTAAGCACAATATAGCATAAGCTATACCATAGTATCTTTGGAGTACTGCAATACACATCAATAATGAATCTTATTGGATAGATCTGATGCAACATGGAAGATCAGCTACAATGTATTGCATGTATAACTGACTAGCTGCTGGAAATAGCTATCAAGAAAAACAAAGGCGAAGTCATCACCAAAAGTGAATCACATTCAGCTACTCATATCATACTGATCTTTGGAACTCAAGGGTAACTGGATCTTTTGAGCATACCTGCCTCTCTGTCACATCAAAAGGCTGGCATAAGCACCTATAGGAAAATATCTAACACAAAAGGGCAAGCCTCAGGCTGTTACTCCACTCAGTATGAACTCAGCTCAAAATCAAATTGTGAAACAATAAATTTGACCAAAGTTTATTCACCTGCCTCAACTTCCAAAACAACAACACACAAATTAGCAGCTGGCATTTTTGCCTGAGAGGTGTTAGCCATCTGGTTCCACGAAATAAAACATTTATTTGATTTGTCCCAACTATCTAAGTTAAGGGATTGCCAACATGCAAAAGCATTAAGATTTTGCTTTCACAATGTTGAAACACCTTTTCCTTGGAATTTCATCAAGAGTATCCTCATTACTATGTATTTGTCTCTGCTAGGTCAGATGAGGCAGTTCAGGATAAAAGTTGTCTTCAGAAATTCCCACATGGTTTTGAATAACACCTGCTAAAGCATAAGCCAAAAGGGACACTCAGCTTTACATAACACTACCTACATTGTGTTTTCTATTACAGGGTTCTTTTCACTCATTCCCTTGTCTACAAGTATACTGGTCCCATCAGTTAGAGCATCCAAAGGAATTAATTTTTTCATGAAACTGCATTGCTAATGGTTTCTGTTGTGCTCCTGATGTCCCATAACATTAGAAGCTTACTTGAAAAGTTTACTGTTGCTACTTTTGGCTTCAGTAGCAAAATAATCTGAAGATACTACTGCTGCATCTATCCTTCATATGATATTTGCCAGGCAAAACCCAGGTCAGGCTGGGAAGTCAGTTTGCAGAAGGCAAAGTCGAGTGGACAGGCTGAAAACAGTGCTTCTTCAGCGTGCATCAAAAAAGAAAGGCAAGTGTAGGGCTAATCTTAAACAGAGCTCCAAGACCCACAGGAGTGAGTGGAGATCCCAGCTGAGGCAGGTCAGGGCCATTAAGACCTATTAGTGGACTCGAGTACTGTAAGAGCTGTGTGCTCCCTAAAATTTTTCTACCTGCTGCATTTATCATGTCTGCTAAATACTGTTTACCCTTGTGCTAGGTTAGGAATGCTTTAACTGGTTTTGCTATATTTATGCTGTGGGATGAGCATTTTGTAGCCAGATTCTGTTGGATAATAGTTAAAAGAAGTTAATTGCTTTCACACAGGAAGATTTTTCCTCAAAGAGCCCTGCATCTAAAATACTCTCTTTGTGCATTTATAAAGAACAGTAAGGAATATAATGGTCTCTTCCTCAGTTTGAATGATCAATAAAATGGTACAGACTGGAAGGATGGGAAAATAGACATAACCAGGCAGAAGTGGGTTTAAGTCATAGACTCAGACATTAAGGGCAGTATTTAACTGTCTAAATGCAAGTACTTTCCATTTGAGGTGCCCTAGAGTGTCCAAGATATCCACACATATGATCTTTGCCAACAGGCTTTAGACCAGGTATGTCAAGGAATGGTGATGACAGCTTGCAGATAAGTGAGGGAATAGAAGTTGGGGAGGTAAATCCATGGGACAGGGTGACAGGAGCAAGAAAGCCCTCAAGACAGATAAGACAGGTTTAAAGAAAGTTTGCCTCAAGTGTTTGCGCACAAATGCACGCAGTGGAGAGCAAAGAGGAGGAGCCAGAGCTCTGTGTGGGGGCACAGAACCAAGACGTTATGAGAATAACTGTGGCAGGAGTATATAGTCTCTTAGGAGTGACAGGCAGAGAAGATGGGATGTGTGGAGTTCTTTTACAGAACAGAAGATAGGGTGATCGGGTGCTTTGGGATCGTGTTCAGAGGAGAGGCTCGTAGGAGCGGCATTGTGGTAGGAATCTGTTACAAATCATGTGGCAAATATTATGAAATGGATGAAATCTTCTTTAAGCACCTCAGGAAGGTCACCAGATCACCACCCTGCTTCTTATGGATTGCTACCCTAGCAGTGGAGATTCTGCTGTGAAGGACCTGGATATCCTGGTGGGCAGCATACTGGAGGTCAACAGGAGTCTAACCGGTAGATCAAAAAGGGATTATCCCCCTTTGATGGTGCAAAAGCCATAGCAGACTGTTGTGATGGATATAGACTACACAGAAAACCCAAGGGTGGATAGATAACTTTAAGGGCTTATGTTTAGACAAATGAAAGGCTGCTTGACTTTGCAAAGTAACTAGGTGACACGTTGCCCTTCCCATCACAAATGAAGTATATGCAGAGGATTATATACCAATCTCTTCTTTTTCCATCCTTTTCCAGATCTTTCCTCATGTTAGAATTAATTCCATGGGAGTTATTCATTATGGTCTTTTGTCCACATGGGATAAGTTTTCTGGCAATTCCTAACAAGTACAAATTCTCTTTCCAAAATGCCATTGAAACCAGGCAAACACACCACGTTTCAAGGCTGGATCAGCATGTTATGCATGAATGTCAGACTCATACTATAATAGACATCACGGAAGCTAAAAACAGGGACAGGAGTTAAAGAGACTTTAAACTGGTCAGCCAAATATGTCTAAAATAATGCAATGAAAGCCAGTCTGATTCTTGTGAATAGCTGACCAAAAAAAAAAAATGCTGATGGACTTGTGTCATATGTCACTATATTAAGGAGGTGCCTGATACAGCTTCCCTGCCACGGGTCTTGTCAGAGATGAGATTTCATGTTCACATACCAGTGTATAACAGTGAGACAGATTATTACTTCCAACTGATTTTTATTATTTATAAAAATATGAGGGAAATAAAATGCAGGGCAAAGATTTTTCTACCTTCAGCAACTTAATGCAGCTCAGAGCAGATCCCAGTTCTGTTTTCACTATCTATATAATAATGCTGCAGTGTTGCCTATTAAACTCAAGTCGAGCAGAAGAAAAGGATGAATTTACATATCCCTTTCCATTCAAGTTATGGACTTTTAAATCCATGCTCCTTGTGTCTATAGACTAATGAATGCACCATTATGGAAGAGGCTTAGTATGCCACCGCACTTGGCGTGTCCAGGTTTTTGCTCAGTATATAATATTTTGAGAGCCATTTTTTTCAAGCATAGCGTAATAGGCTTTAACTTTGCTAAGCTTTTCTGCCAGGCCTCCAGTGCCCTGCTGTTCTATTATATTGAACTTGTAAGCAGGACGCTCTGCCAGGCTCACCCAGATTACTGCTGCAATAAGGGCCCTGCTGAGTGACTAGTGTCATGATAAGTGCTAGGGAGGGAGTTCACCATCTTGGCATACTGTTCTCATCTTATTAAATTCAGCTTTGTGGAAGCAGGGAGCCTGCCTCTCGGCCTCACTGGCTCTGGCTCAGTCCAACTGCTACTGTCAGACAATATGAAAATAGGAACCACCACAGCTAATGGCAGGTGCTGCACCACCACAGCTGAGGAAAAAGAGAGAACTTGTCTCTATTTTTTTTTTCCTTTTTGTTTTAATAAACACTTGACTGGATTGATTTGAAAACATTTAGCTTTTTAATATTATAGCACTCATACCCACAGATACTTGCTGAGCCACTGTTCTTTTTTGAACACATTTGTTCTGTCCACTATCTCCAGCCTCTTTTGTTCTTTTTTAACTTACATTCAGGAGATTTAAAGTGAGAAGTCCTTGGAACAGGTCTGCTACCATTCAGATTTGGTTAAAGATTATGTATAAAAAAGATCCAGTCCTGACATCCATATTCAGCCTTAACTTCCTACTGGGTGCTGCCCAAGGAAAATTTCCCAAATTCCAGTCTTGTGATTATACAGGAAATGAAGTGAGGGAGTTGTTTGAGCCCTCCTCAACTCAGTGACACCTCATTACTTAATTCTCATATTTCTTCTACAAATTTAACCTTTGGTTTTGTGGAGAGGATTTAGAATCATCCCAGAGCCCCAAATAGACCAGCAATGATCCAAGTGTAATCTGTGTGTTGCTGAAGGCAGTTGAAAAGTGCAACATCCCTAGAAAGTGGAGAGAGAACAGGGGAATATGTGTTTGCAAGCCATCCCTAGGCAGAGGAGGAAAACAAAAATCACTTGTTTTGTAAGATGAATTTCCACAGTAGTAAAGCAGAGTTTACTTCTGAGTATCAGTTTCCAGAAGAGCACCTGCCCTTTATTTTTGAGCTTAAGGCTCTTGTGAGCTAAGAATGAAAAATCCATCCCTTCCCAAGGGCTTGTGGAAGGCTAAATTAATTCTGCCCTTGCTGGTGTCTGAGGATGCACAGGATCTTCCTTGCAAACACACTATTGTTTCTCACTGTTCAATAATAAATGTTCTAATAACCCCATTATTGTTGCTGCAACATCTTGTAAATTGGATATGATCATGTTACACGTGCAGTGTAACCTTTCTGATAGGGAGATCAGTGTGGTCCAGCTACAGAAGGTACTGTGTATCATACCCAAGTTGAGATCAACAGAAAAATCCAGATTTTCAAATGTGTGTATGGCAGGAGTTGCTGGCAGGTTGCAGTCCAGCAGCACACTTGTTGGCCACGTCAGCCTTCATAAGAGTGACAGGCTTGATTAGACTGAGAGAGACTGTTGCAAAAACTCAGATGGAGTAAGAGCTTTCTGCCAATTTGCAGTATCCCATTCACAATCTATTCCAGTCTCATGAAAGGTAAGGAGTAAAGTGCTTAGCATTTTAATCCACCCTGAGAAAATCAATAAGGAAATTATGTCTCAAGTGAGATTTTCCCCTGGAAAAACAATAGTGGAGAACTGTTAGTGAACCTGACTACTCTGAACATTACATGCCAGACTTTTCAAAGCCCAGGCAATTGGCATTCAGGGGAATTCTTGTCAAAATTCAAGAGCAAAAGGAAAGGATAAAACCAATCTATCTGGTCAAGGTCATTTATTAAGCAAGTCCAGCTTGTTCATATCTGTTCTTCATATCTATACCAAATCCATAAAGTTGTAATTTTTAAAGGTTTTTGAATGTGCCTTCCAAGTCACACCTCTCTTTTGTTTTTAGTCTTTACATCTTTCTTATCCTAATTCACCGTGACGGTATTGAGGGATGTCAAGGGAATTTATTTGGTGCTCTGGTCACTTTACCAAGAAAAGTTATTAACTTTGGAGAGGTTTTTACCTTAGCATTTCTCTTTTGTCCACATTTTTCACTATAAACTTATAATACTAGCATGAAATTCAAAGTACTGCAGCTGGGTCAATCATAGTCCAGGAGAGGTGTAACCAAAAGGTAAGTACAGACATCTAACCATCTCAAGTAAAGTTTTTACATTATATGAAATTTGTTTTGTGCTTTGAGAGAACACAAAGACCTCAGGCTTAGATCATTGCCACTGAATCCAGGCTTGGAATCACTCAATGTGGGGTGATTGTATCATGATATGGAAAATTCTAGTGGGACTGCATGGAACATACTCCAACTTAGAGGTGGCACTGATCTCTAGCCATCATGCCTGCAAACAGGGAACAAAGGTTTCTGTTAATGCTAATAAAACAGATTAATCTCTGCTACATTTAAGTGATTCAAAGGGGAGGTGCTCCTCTACAAAATTCTGAGGTTTTAAGTGGCTTTGGGATATGACCTCTCTGTGAGGGGGAACATCAACTCAGGATTCAACAGTATCAGATTTTTTTTCCCCTTCACTTCATTATGGAAGAATACCACTGAGACACTCCAAATAAGCAGCAAAATTGTAACAGGAAAGCAGAGCTGGAACCACTTCTTTACACTGGCGAATCCAGATCTTGAAACTTGTTCCTACTTTAGGGACATTGTTGCAACTTAAAACCACGAGAGTTTTCGGCTGCAAGCAGGTGTGCAAAATATTCTGAATGAAGATAGGCCCCTTGAAAAAACAAAGAAACATTCACCCTTGTCTTGCATTCATCATATGAAACTGAGTGGATTACTGTAGGAGAAGGGTTGGTTTGGGATAGATTTGGAAGGGCATGGGGAAGATTTGCCTTTGTTTGAATTAGAGAAGAGTATGTGCTTTTCTGAGTCAAAGACTAAACATAAACACCTTCCAAGTGAAGGGGAGAAATTAGGCAGAATTTGGTTGGATGTGTTAAAATATTGTTTTGTTATTTTGACCTATTCTATGCCTTAATTACACACATGCCAGGAAAAAATAACCAACTAAGATGTGACACATGTGCCTTCTGACAGACTATATAACTTTGCTGTATAACATAATAAGCATCTTCACCTGCTTACATCTTGTCCTGGAAGCCATGCTCAGGATGAATAGAGCAACTATATTACAACAGATTACCAAAGAGAAGTGTACCTTACCTCGCACTTAGAGTCATAGAATCAATGAGGTTGGAAAAGCCCTCAGAGATCATCAAGTCCAACCTATCACCCAACACCTCATGACTAACTAAACCATGTCACTAAGTGCCTCACCCAGTCTCTTTTTAAACATCTCCAGGGATGGTGACCCCACCACCTCCCTGGGCAGCACATTCCAATGGCCAATCACTCTTTCTGGGAAGAACTTCTTCCTAACATCCAGCATAAACCTCCCCTGAC
This sequence comes from Dryobates pubescens, assembly GCF_014839835.1. NCBI lineage: Eukaryota > Metazoa > Chordata > Aves > Piciformes > Picidae > Dryobates > Dryobates pubescens. The sequence continues at coordinate 22,064,904 of NC_071615.1, read as the reverse complement.
ACAGCTTGAGACTGTGTCCTCTTGTTCTGGTGCTGGTTGCCTGGGAGAATAGACCAACCCCCACCTGGCTACAACCTCTCTTCAGGTAGTTGTAGACAGCAAGAAGGTCTCTTTAGGCAGCCTTTGTACTGGTTAGCTGACAACCTCTTTATGAAGATTTTAGTCAAGTACAGCAGGTAGATATACACTAACTATAAGCCCAAGCATGCCTGTAGCTTGTTGGGAAAAGTAAGCAACATGGGGGGAAAAAAAAAGTACCAATCATGTAGTTATTTGAATAAAGCAATTTATTTGTGGTTTGGTTTTGTCTGTGTATACATTTTTCTGACTACACAAAATTAGCATTTTTGCTGTGACATTTTAGGGATAAATATACCCTTGCAGCTTGTGTAGCAGGAACACTGAATCATTATACTAGCACATGAGACTGAATAAGAAAAAAAAACAAATTTTCACTGTCCAAGTTGAATGAAATGTGAAAAATAAACTGTTATGCCATCTGTGCTGTTTGTTTAAGATTTTAATACTCTTCCAGTGTTAATAGTTTCTGATGTTTGTAACAGCATGACAGAAACATATATTAAAATGTGGGGTTTATAGAAAAAATAAAAACTAAACATCAGATGAGTAATTCACAATTTTCAGCAGTCATATTTTGAAGTTATTTTGGGAACATAATTAGTTCAAATGCAATCTGTCCAAATGCTAAACTTTTGGCAAGATGCTTTTTCCTCTCTGCTGTGGATAAGATATCTGAAAACTTACAGTATGCTCATTTATTTATCCCCAAGATGTGCTGCATCCAGAAATGCAAGTGTAGACAAGCAGAACTAGAATTCTCAGTAGCTCTTCGTTGGTTTTCAGTATTCTCACAAACAGAACACAGATTTTGGAGAGAATCCCAAATGGCAGGTGCTGACACTAAGTAGAGACAGGAACAGCCTTCTTGTTAATATATTATGTACTCCTCACCTACCACTGCTCTATTACAAAACTCATTGACAGAGAAAGCTACATGAGCTAACTGAAAACCACTTCAGTACTGTTACAAATATTTCACACAGCTGCATAAACCTTTCTGCATCTTAAATGCAAACCAAGCAAAGAAGCCATGTTGGATAATATCCAAGCAACTATATTTTCTTTCATGAGCAAATTTAAGCATTCTTTGCAAAAGGTGGTGTCCTGGAGAGATGAACTGGAAAAACAGAAAGACAGATGGAGGAAATCAAATGAATCAGGTACTGCTGCTTGCACAAGGAAGTGAATGAAGAGAACAAGTAGTTAGTGTGACATATTGCTGTGTAACAGAGCCATTAATAAGTTATATGATAATAATCTATACATTAGCAGTTGATGTAAGTAGTCTTACCCCAAGACATAAGAGACTCCATCTCCCTAGCCACCAGCTCCAATTTTTCTTTTACCTCCCTGAAGGGTACTATGAGTTTGTCTAAGGCTAAACTGTAGTGGTTGCTCTATCACTTGATGACCCCTCCCCAGCAGATGGGAGAAATAGATAGAAGGAAAGGAGACCCATGTGTTAAAGTGAAAATAGATTTAATGAAACAGGAAAGCTGATGCAAATATAAAGTTATACATAGCCTGGCAAAAGTATAGAAGCTGTACCTACCAAGCAAGCAGACCTCAAGAGCAGGAACAAGAGCTGGGTCAGCAGGAGTCCAGGAAAATGTAGGAGCCTAAACAGTAGGTTTCCTGTCTTTATGAAGCCCCCCTTATTCTTAGCATGATGTTCATGGTCTGGAATACAGCTGTGAGCCACCTCAGGTCAGGTGTCCCAGACAACTCAAAACTAATCACAGAATCAGGGAGTGGAAGGGGTTGGGAAGGACCACTGAAGATTATCTAGCCCAACTCTCCTAGAGTATCCTTACTACCCTTTTTCTGAATCAGAATTTATTGTCTCAGGCTGCAAAATTAGGCATGGATTATGGAACCTTCTTTCTAGAGTGACATAATTTAACATATTGGTAGGACAACTTGTCTTTGAGTTATGAATTTATTTCAGCATTTCCACTACTTGCACTTCAGACAAAGGCTAAGCTTTTGCTGAGCAATAAAATTGAAACAGCAAAATCCTTTCCACAAATTCAGTGGGATATGAAATGGTTCTTATGCCAATATTTTTTATTCACTCTTGAATCTCATGTAATGATTTAATTTCTTATGCCAATATACAGAAGACCTCATTTTCAAAATAAGGTAGCTTCAAATCCACTTCATCATACCCACCATATTATGTTTTGATTGCTATGTACAGTAAAAAACCAAGAAGATATAATATACCCTTAAAGATGCTAGCTTGGTCTAGTGGAAAGTGTCCCTGCCCATGGCAAGGGGGTCAGAACTAGATCATAGAGTCATTAAATCACCAGGGTTGGAAGTGACATCTAAAGGTCATTTAGTCTAACTCCCCTGCCTCCCCCACTGCCCCTCTTCATCTTCCCAAAGCAACTCATGCTCCCCCCCCATGCCCCCTCCCCCCCCCCCTTTTTCTTCCCAAAGCAGCCCCTCTTTCCTCTACACCATCCTCCACCCAGCCTAAACAGCTCCTGCCCCACCACCACCATTTTTGCACCTATCCCAGAGGCAGGGGCAAGACCCTCACCCAGCCATGATACCACACAGAGGAGCTCAGCCCCAGAAAGGAAGCCCAGCCAGCACTTATAGATGATATTACAGTAGTCATCAACACTCTTCCTACCAACCGGGGGGCCACCAGGCCCCCCAGCCTTTGTTGTCACCACCACCATCACCCAGTGTGCACCATGGGGACTCACCAGTGATGAGAGGAGGATCCTCAGCCCAGATGGGCTCAGCTTGGAGCTTCTGCCTTTCCTAGGGGGGATTTAAAAGGGGAGTGGGTGGGGAGGGCAAAGTGGCCACACTTGGGGTGGGAGGAGACTGTAATAGAGCCCAGCTGCTCTGGGATTTGAGGGGAAAAGTGGGGAAAAGGAGGGAAATTGGGGTGGGAAAACAGGCAGATATGGTGGGAAAAGGGAAGTGGTGGTGAAAGGAGGGGATTTTAAGATAACTTTATTTTCCATAAATCTTTCATAATGCACAACTGCAGTTCCTGAAGCATCATTCTTCATAATCATAGAAACAGAATGGTCTGGGTTGGAAGGGACCTCCAAAGCTCATCCAGTCCAACCCCCACTGCACTCAGCAGTGGTATCCTCCGCTAGATCAGGTTGTCCAGAGCCCATGGCTGGCCTGTGATTCTGTCCCAGCAAAACCAGGACAGACTCCTACCTTGTTAAAGAGAGATAATATTAGAAGGAGTATACCAGTTTACACAGTGTTGCAAATAGTGAATGTAATTCTATTTATAGTAGTTCATCAAATAACTTTTGCTTTGTAAATAGTCTCTCTCCATCCTTCCTGTAGCCCCTTTCAGGCACTGGAGGGTCATTATTAGGTCCCCCTCTGAGCCTTCTCTTCTGCAGACTGAACAACCCCAGCTCCATCAACCTGTCTTCACAGAAGAGGTGCTCCAACCCCCTGATCATTTTCATGGTCCTCTTCTGGACCCTCTCCATCAGGTCCATGCCTTTCCCATATGGAGGGCTCCAGAAAGTTACTGACTGTGTTGTCAGTTCACAGAACTTTTTTCTTTATTTTCTCCTCTAATTTAAGGCTTGAACTTCCACATTCCCTAGCTGAATAGTGATGTTCAACTCATCCTAATGGTGTAGCATTCTGCTATTACAGAGGAGCTACGCCTCCTTAATATGCCTTACTTTCCTTCTGAGGGAGCTAGCATCCTAGTTTGCAGCATTCCTTTTGGAAACTGTAACCCTGTGGTAGATGTTGTCAGCCGTCTAACTTTTGATGGCCAAATACGAAACCAGAGTCCTAGCTTGCTTCTAGGCAACAGATACAGGGAGGAGAGGATGCTTAGTGTGTACCCCCTTAATGGGTAGGTACATCTTGCAAAAGCAGGGGTTTTTCAGCATGGTTGGTGTCTGAAGGTGTTTTGGCTGGTGAGTGAGCCAGCTGAGGTACCTTATAATAAGCCTGGGTTTTGGAAAATTGCTTCTGAAACCAGGCCCTTAACAAGCACTCTCAGGTGCTTGCCATTATGCTGCTGCTGCTGCTGCTTCTCCTTGAATTTTAAGCCCTCACTGTGGACCATCTCTGGTGACTAACCACAAAGCCTTTCTGTCTTAAAAGGTAATTTATTTGGTACCTGTGATAGAGTCACATCCTTTACCTATCAGCCACAAGAGGGGGATGTGGAACACTTACTGAATAGTAGGTTTTAGTCCACCCTTTCTGACAGTTTTCAGGGTTATTGGTGGCTTCTATGATTTATACCATCCAGACACACTTCTCACCAGGCTTATCTTCCTGGAGATTGTGGCTTGCAAGGGTCTATTTTTACCCGGCAGCAACGTTTTGAAGGGGTTCACATGGCAATATTGTGTCACCTAAATTTGAACCCCTGTTTTCTAATGCAGCAGTTACAGTTGTTTAACACCTTCAGAGAACTATGCAGCCATCTCAAACACAGAAAAGGGGATTAACGTACAACATGATTCCTTTTTTTTCCCCCAGTAAATAAATTCTAATTGATGCACAGGTTCTAATCACATGAAACCAGATTTACAGCAACTGGGCTGGTCTGGGCTATTTTCGGGGCACAGTGGTGCACGCCGTCGGAAGCTGGTGCATGAGGGCAAAAGGAATAGACAATTACTTTTAAGGACTGTGTAGATTAGTACATCATTGCATACTAACAAAGTGCTAATTGCTCCTTTTGACCACAGGCCCAGTTTACAGAGCTTTAGCACAAATGTGTCCTGTGCAATAAATTACAAAGCTAACGCTGCATTATTTCTCAGTACAGCTTGCAAATTCTTGTAGGGCGGATGCATTGGCCTTAATTGGATGCAAAGGAAAAGGATGCCATAGAGATACTCACTTTCAATTTAGAAAGAACAGCCCCGGTGCTAATTACACGGGTTGTAAATGTTGTGTTTGCTTTGTGACGGTAGTAGTAAAAGCAAAAACCAAGTGTAAACTATTTTGAACAAGTTGTTAGTACTGAATTTAGAGAATTTTTTAGAAGGGCAGCTGTTTAGGAGATTTGCCAATTAGTTAATGACCATTTCACAATAACTGGGAAGGCAGAACAGAACCATGTAGAATAAGCTCTCTTCTTTATATTCATTGGAATCATACTCAGAAAGGTATCTTTTCATTTGGAAAAGCAACCTCCTATCTTTCTGCTCATTTTCTAAAAGCCCAGAATGACTAGCTCACAGATTCTTTCCACCTTTCAAAGAGGATAGAAGGCAACATCATGACTAGATACATGAAGGGCCAGTGAGACACTTCACTTGTTTGGAATGTTATAAATCTACAGGTGTCATTTCCATTCTGCTGCACATCACTTAAACCTTTCCTGCACTGGACCCTTGATTTTGCTTTTCTGCTAACATAAACATGAAGATTGGGCTTTCTTCATGCATTTCTTTGGTCCCTTTTTTCTGTCTATGCAAGAGTTTGTCTAGATCTGACACATTAGATAGGCAGCCTGACACTGACTGAATTTAATCTTCTGCTGCAATTTAATTCTAGCTCTTTAAATTCTTCATTTTGGATTTTAAGTCTCTGGTGCTAGAGGTCCGACCCGAGACTTCATGCAGGGTTTGTAGTATTTGAGGGTAGAGCACCTGTCACAGAATTTTAGTTAGGAAAAGGTATTTGAAAAGGGAGGGGGAAAGAGATGCTATAGGGAATAACCCAGTGTTGTGAAAAGAACAGACTAAAATATTTTGGAAGGTGGGGGTGGGGAAACAATTCCTTTCACACATTGCTACAAATATGAATACTGAATAACACAAATTTCATTCTCTAGATTATCTTTTAGAATAAACAAATTGGGGAAAACCCAAACAAATAAAACAACCAAACTAACAAACCCCTTCAAAACATATAAAAAGCAACTGAAAAGGACAGGTATGTGTCACCATAAGGGCACTCTGTATCACAAAGCAAGTATGCCTTAGTGCCAGCCAAAACAACCACCCACTCAGGGTACTGAGGGCTAGGCATGCTGTTATGACCCAGATTCAAGCGGTGAGAGCAGGAGTGAGAAAGTGAAAGTTTATTAATACTTCAAGCACAGCGCTAATGGGAGGGGAATTTCTGGGATTCCCTTTTCATTCCCATTCACTCTCAAAACTACAGGATTGCCTCTAGAAAAAAAAATATCATTTTTTTATATTATTTTTGGCTTGCCCCTGAATGCTACAGTTTTAGACTGAATGGTGTGCAGCAAAGCTCTGTACCCTGGCTGGAAATATATGTGCGAGTACAGAAGAGGGAGAGTTGAATTGAGAGGGATGAAAATGTCTCAGTGGATTTGAAACTTTAACTAGTGCTGAAATACTTTTTGAGAATGGAAAGAAAAAAAATAAGGCTAATTTAAAATACTGACATACTTCTTTGTTTTTCTGCAGCTGACATAAATTTGAAAGACAATAAATCCGTTGCAGTCGTCAGCAGCAAATCCAGCAGCCTGCCCCACCAAATAGCTTGCACAATGGCTTTTGAAGCATATGCTTACCATACTGCTGGAAAGCCTCCTGGTTCTTGCTCCTCCATATGCCCAACTCAGTTCATTCTTGTTAGCACAATCATGTTGCAGAAGCCTTCAATATTTTATATTTTACAGAAATATCAGGGAAGCCTTCCAACTCAGATCATATCATGTATCCCATTAACACAGAGTGGGGTTAATCAGACTGAATGTCAGCAAATTCAAGTGTTTTACAGTGTTTGCTTCTTTTTGGTTTTAATTAGCTTTAATAATTCAGAAATTAAAGATTGATCAGACCTTAGCTGTTTCTGTGGTGAACAGCACTCACAGACAGAAATTACTTGATCAATTGCAAGTAGGTGACTCGTGGAGGTAGATTCTATATAACAGACACAAGGATTGCAGTATCAACCACTCTGAAAATTTCTATGCCTCCAGAATTCTTGTATTCAATTCATTTTCACATGAATAAGTGTAGGGCAGTGAAGATAATCACACAGTAGTTCTCCCTTTAACTTGTCAAAGCTACCACTACCTCTTTCTGCTAACGTTTTCTTCCTTTGATGTAGACAGCTTTTCAGTTGGAACAAATGAGACATGTCATTGTGTGATAGTTTGCTTACAATATTTAGAATGACTCCAATTAAAATGACCTTTTTTTACAAAATTGGAATGATTTATTTACATTATCAGTTGTGCTTGTGGAGACATTCCCCTAACATAGAGCATAAATTAATTAAAAGAGGGGCTCCCTGCTTTCCTCTAAAGCTTTCCAGCATTTGCAGGAGAGGGTGACGGAAGGTCAAGGAAGAGGAGATGGTCTGCTTTTGTGATGGCTCTTGTCAAGGCTTTTTCTCCCAGTGACTGAACACAGATATTTAAAGTCCATTCTCTCTCCCCAATGTCTAATGTCAACTTCAGATGTCATCTGCAGCAGCTGCAGCAGCAGCCGCCACTATGACAGTAAAAGACTAACAGTGGAAGGCATAGCCAGAATGTTGAAGTCCCTGCCTCCCTCCTCAGGGCTAACATGGCATGCAGAGACCTACATTCTGAACTTGGGACACAGCTGTTAAAAGCACTTTAGTTTTTTAACCTGCATGTATGGAAAACTTCGTGATTGCAAGTGATTTGGACAAGTCTGGCTCTCGAAGCAAAGCAAAAACTGGATTCTGAAAGTTTGAAAGGGTAACAATTGAGTAAGAATGGCAGGATTTCACACCTCTTATTTCAAGTTTTCCAAAGAGGCAGAATAATGTGCCTGGTATTTTAACTCCGCTTTGGTTTTAATAAAGTATATGACAATACAAAGTTATAGGGATGAAATTAAAGGAGCCATACCATATACCCCAGAAACCAGAACAAAGTGCATCTGCACAGAAATCTTCATTCTAATGGACAGCTTGAAAAAATAATCATCTCACATAAAAGCTGTTTATTAGTCTCATCAAATTTCCTGCCACAGTGGAACTGTTGGTAATAGCAGTATTGGAAAACACTTTCAAATTACTGTATCCAAGGACTACAGTGAGTTACCTGACAGTAGGTCATCATGTTGTTGTTATCATGTTGTTCCTCTTGTCCCCCCTTTTTTCCTTTCTTTTTTTTTCCCCCAACTGCCATCTGTGCTCCAGAGTTTAGGTTTTCATTAAAGCAAAAAATCAGCTGAAGGATTTCACTCTCATTCACATTAAAACCCCTTGGAACAAGAGAGAACTTACAAAGAAACACTCTGAACTTCCATCCCCTCTTTTTCCAGATTGTACATGATCCTCATAATTTCAAAGCCTGGACAGTTCTAGAGCTGTATGAAGACATCTGGGGGCACAAACAGAAACCAAACACCAAGTGTTGTAAAGAAGATCATTTGCCATTCTGCAAGTTTTCAATTGCACCTCTGAGTGTTCAAAAATATCCCATCAACCTCAATGCAGTATCATCTTGGAGATCTAATGCCAGTAACTGAACTGTCGATTTTATTAACCCTTTTTATCAAAGTGTGTGACATTTGGTATGTGAAGATTGGCACAGGCTGCTCTCTGCAGCAAAAATTAGTAACTGGAGAAACAAATTCCCAGCAGTCTGAATTGCTAATTAAGAGGAAATCTGAAAATTCCTGTGATAATTCTACAAATAGATCTGCTTTAAATCCACGGGGTTGGTTTTGTGCATGGGTTATTAGGAACAGCACTGCATTTTCCCATCTTTGTATCATTTTGAGTGGTGTAAGAACTTGGGTAGAAAACAAAACTTGCTAATCATTAATACAATTATTTCCATCTATCCCACTATCCAAAGCGTTGAAGGAACTTGATAGTGGCTCAGATGTTGGCTTTGTACTTCACATGAAAGAGTCCATCTGATGGGGCTGATATCAATGTGTCTCCAACTTGTCAGCTCAGGAAGTGATGCCATCATGAATTGCTGTAAGAATGGCTGTAGATTGAAAACCGAAATAATTAGTGAAGTAAATTACCTTCCCTCCTTCTCTCTCTGTCAATATATTGGAGGAGTGGTTCTTCTCACACATTTTAATGAAAATTGTTGGTATGTTGTTTGCTAGTGTTTGTTGTTGGTTTCCCATAAAAAATGTGATTTTCTTACTGCTTCAAGATGCTTTTTGAAATGGCATTGGCAAAAACAGGCTCAGCATAACTCCATGAAAATGAGACCCTTTTCAATCTTGCATTCTGTAACTCTTTCCTCTTTTTTCGGATAACACCATCCATAGGATATCTCAAGTTATTCTCAAATTATTCCCTTCTGAAATTCTAGGATTTAGACTGGCAGAAGAGAAGGCCTTCATTCAGAACACTAACCAGGCATGACCTGATTTAAGCTGTAAAAACTGAGATTCATGAAGCCTGAAATATTGTTTGCTCAGCCCTTGAAAAGTATAAGGTACAGGATAATTGCTGAGTGCAACATAGTTGTTAATTATTTTGATGTGGCTTCAGGCAACTTAAAAAACAGCAGTGTGCTCACACTCTTCATCTGCAGGAGATATCAGAAACCACAGGATTAAAACAAAAATACTATATTGTGTATGCCAGTTAACAGGGAAAAAAAAAGATGTGAGGGAGAAATTCTGGCATTCTGAAACACAATTCTGCTAACCCACTATTTTGTGGGATACTTGTGTGATACTTTAAGGTAAAGTGTTTGTCAGTAAACTTTGTATTGCATGACCTTGCAAATGGGAAATATCAGTTCTGCTGACATTACTTAAAGTCAAAGGATGCAAGGCAGTTTCATGGTCAGAAAACTGTTCAGAATACAGTTGGGTTTTCTGACTAATGCAACACAGAATGAAGTGAAGGGGAAAAAGAGAGTGTGATGAGCAGAAGAGCCACTGGCCTGACCAAGTGGTGGTGCAGTTTATGCATTTTCCATGTAAATTCCTTAGAAACTGCTGTAACTGGTCAGTGATGTTTTCCTGCATAGATCTCTAGACTGTCAATGGAACAGAGTGAGAAACTATGTTGTGTGAATGCCAGCTGCATGCTGCAGGTCTTCATGCCAAATGAAATCTAGAGAGATGACAGAGGCTTAAATCACAGAGCCACAGAATGATAGGGATTTGGAAGGGACTTCTGGAGATCACCTAATCACAGTCTCAAGCTGTGCCAGGGGAGGTTTAGACTAGATGTTAGGAAGAAGTTCTTCATAGAAAAAGTGATTGGCCATTGGAATGGGCTGCCCAGGGAGGTGGTGGAGTTACCATCACTGGAGCTGTTTAGGAAGAGGCTGGATGGGGTGCTTGGTGCCATGGTTTAGTTGATTAGATGGTGTTGGATGATAGGTTTGACTCAATGATCTTGAAGGTCTCTTCCAGCCTGGTTAATTCTATTCTATTCTATTCTATTCTATTCTATTCTATTCTATTCTATTCTATTCTAATCCAATCCCCCTACTAAAGCAGGTTTGCCTAGAGCTGGTTGCCCATGATCACAATGTCTCCAGAGGACTCTGAAAAAGCTTCTCGTCCTCCTTTCTAACCTGCAGGAGAGAAGATGTCTTATGGTGAAATGCTGATTCTGTCAAGTCAGCAGCAAAGTTCCAGCAGGCTTCAGCAACAGCTGAGTTTCACCCTGGTTTCTGCCCTTAGAAAAGTAGATACCATGCGTGCACATAGGCATTTTTGTAAGAATCATGCTACATTTGTAAGTGTACTCAAATTATTCAGATCAAATAGCTATACAACTTTAAACAGTGCTGAAGTCAAATGTGACCTCTATGCCACTTAATACTCAAGGCAGATCAGAATATGGGGAATACAAATCACTGACTGACCAATCCCGTGTTAAAGGAGTTGGACTTTAAGTGATGTTTGAATAAGCAAATAAAAATAACCTGAATTTTAATTATGTTAATGCAGAAAGACTGGAGAACTATTTGAGGGAGAAAAAAAAAGAAAATTAAGTGCTAGGAGAACACATATTCTTTGATATTCCTTTGAGAAGTATCTGAAGGGGACCTACAGGAAGGATGGGGAGAGACTGTTTGCAAGGGCCTGTGGTGACAGGATGAGGGGCAATGGCTTCAAACTAGAGAAGGGCAGATTTAGATTGGATATCAGGAAGAAATTCTTCCCTATGAGGGCGGTGGAACACTGGAAACGGTTTCCCAGGGACGGTGGTTGAGGTACAAAGAAAGTCTGTTGTTTCTAGCTCCTGCCTATATTTTGAAATACTGCTCCCATATGACAACAGTGACGTGGTTATCTCTGCAATGCTGATGGTCATATTTTCATTTGACTTTGTTCATAGTTCACGTGTAGATCCACCGTTTTACATTCCAGCTTCAATCACAAGAAACTAACAGCTAAGCATGCCCATTCAGTTGTTAGTAGTCCAGGCCACGTTACCCTACCTGACTTACAAGAGCATCACAGAAAATAGTGGCAGGATATAAGTGATGTTTAATTATAATAGAGATGCTACTTCTGTCCTTACTTAGAGACCTGCTGTTTGTCATAAATGGAAATTAGGTTGGCCTGACATGATGATTTAACAAATGTATCCTGACTGAGCTGAGTTAGGCTGGCTGGATGCCAGGTATGGTTGTGTGATTATGTTACCAAAATAAGCTTGGGCTGGGCTGTTTTCCCCCTTTCACATAATTTTCTTGTGGGACATTGGCGTCCACACCACAGTGCACCAAGTGAAGTAAGGATTTGTTCCAGCACAGCTAACCCACTTGGGAGCAGAGAGGTGGAGAAGGTAAGAAACATCGTCAGGCAAATTGGTTCCTTGTCCTGGCTTGCCACACAGCTGCAAAAATGCCAGTGTTACATCAGGGAGAGGGACAGATGTGTGGGACAACATGGAACTGTCCTGCCTACACATATGCTAGGTTACAATGATTATCACTCCTTTCTCTATATACAAACCAGCATAGTGGTTACCTATTTCCAGTCTTTTAGGACCTCTTGCATCATTGAGGTTACAGAAAATCATTGCTAATGGCTTCAAATTACTGTATCAAGTTCCCTCAGCTCTATGCCATAGCAAATTTCATCAGATATATATAATTTGGAAACCTCTAATTCATGAATGTAATCTCTAGTTTGTTCTCTCTCTTTCCCAGCCTGAGTTCTTGCTTTACACCATTGTGCTAGCTGTCAGATCACAAGTAACCTCCTGAGGCTGCACTTTTGTGTTTGTTGACTAAATAGTATTCCTGTCCCAGTTGCTCTGGTGTTTGTCATGGGACATCACACTACAAGCTGTGCTGGTGCAAGTGGTTGGGAGTCAGCTTTGTGGATTGAATCAGGGAACCGATCCAAACTGAAAAATTCATGGTTTATTAATTGTTTTATTTTAACCCAGATCCCTGAGGGGACAGTGTGCCAATGCAAACAAGCCGAGGACTGGGAGTACCTTAAGTCACTGACCACTTTCTATTGTGAAAACAAGTCCCTGCAAAGACTTAAGCAAAACATCTTCAGACATTCATGATTGCAGCTGAGATGAAAATCTGGCCTTGATGCATCAACCATGTGTTTCCATCCCAAGAAAAGAGACTTAGCAGGAATATTTGTAACTCTGAGGACAATATTCTGGTTTCATTCCTGCAGTTATGTATTACAAATAACTCTGCTTGATGGTGCTGGAGTTATTTGCTTGTTTATTGTGGTTTACATTGTTTGAGAACCTACTCTCCAGAAAGTTACAGAATGAAAGGCATACTTTGGGACAGATCTGGATTTCAGTCTCTCCAGGTTTACACCATCAGAGAGTTGCTCTGGATTCATCACAGTCAAACTACCAATACAGCCTGTTTTAAGAAATATGAAATGCACATAATTTTGTCTCAAGAACTTTGAAGAACATACCCCACCACTGCTTTGGATGCCTGTGTTTCAGTTTTCTGCAAATCCACTTAAATACATATAAAAATGAAAATAAATCATACACTCGTAGAATGGTTTGGTTTGGAAAGGACCATTTAAAGGTGCAGGAGTCCAATCCCCCTGCAGTAAGTAGCAACATCTTCAACTAGATCAGATTGCTCTGAGCCCCATCCAAGATGACCTTGAATGTTTCCAGCTATGGGGCATTTACCACCTCTCTGGGCAAAGTTTTTCATTGTTTCACTACCCTCACTGTAAAAATTCTTCCCTGCTAAAATGTTGTCCCCATCTTTTTAATAGGCCTTCTTTAAAGGCTGCAATAATGTTTCTCTGAAGCCTTCTCCTCTTCACTCTGAATGACCTCAACTTTCTAAGACTCACAGGAGAGGTGTTCCGTTCCTCTAATCATTTTTGTGGTCTTCATCTGGACCCACTCCTACAGGGTCATGTTTTCCTTGTACTGAAAGCCTCAGAGCTGGACACAGCGCTCCAGGTGGGGTCTCACCAGAGCAGAGGGAATACAATGAGATTAATTTCAATTAAAATGATCATCACTTGTGTTTGCTAGTAGTCACAGAAAATGTTTTACTCTTGAAAATATGAATAAGCATTATGACTAGATTGATGAATTTTCTGTTCTTCATTTTTACCTGTTTCTATTATTTCTGGTGCACAGTGGCACCCACTGATTAACTTCACCACTGATGTGAAGAGAATGAAAAGAACTGGCAACTAGTGTTTATAACACATACTGGAGGAAAATATGATGTGCAGTAAAAGAATAAAGCAAAACATCAGAGAGATTAAATGTCCTATTATTTTGTGCACATCTGTGGGCTGATGTTTGCACAAAACATGACACACAAGTTGGAATACCTTAGAAAAGGTTTTGTCCTTATGCCTGATTCACATATTTCTTCAAACTTGTGCATAGTATAGAATATATATTTGTGTGAGCAGTGTCTTCTTTATTGTCACATCATTCACCCTTCACTCCTTTGAGAATCCTGACTTTGTCTCCATTTTCAAATTGTGCCTTTCTGCTGTGGAGTAAATTTTTGTATAAAGCTAATTAATAGATGCATCACAGAAAGAGCATCAGGGTTTTGTCAGGCTCTGGTCTTGAACCCAAATGTTGGGGATATTTACAGGTGCTCTCCTCTTTACATCTTCTCCTCCCACAGCAATGATAATTCTTTCTACCTTCTTCTGCATGCCAGAACCATCAGTCTTCTTTTCAGGCTTAACTTCAGTTTCTCTGCTTCTACAATTTCAGCAAGCACATGTTTCTAAAGCTTGCACTTTTACAGGCCTGATTCACCACTCCACCTGTAAAGGATTTCCTAAAAGGCACCATCAGCAGATTTGGCTTCTTCTTCATGCAGCAAGGCAGAAGCTTTGCTAAATTACTGTGTGTCACTCAAGGACTGATACTGCCCAGATCTCATTCTGAAGGAGGAATTCTCCCTTTCTTCCCATATTATCTTCAAAACAGTTTCACTCTCTTGCAAGCTACCTGTGCAAATGATAACAGCTGAAGTTATGCCAGGCAGGAATTTACACACACCAAGTCAGTCACTTTCTTTTCCAAAATTATTTATCCCTAACAAATCTATCTGTGACCAGCTTCCAAGTCTCTGCTCTTTCTGAGGACCACATTGGCAACTTGTCTTTTACAGCTTGTCAGTGTTTCCTTCTCCAGTGCAGATAACATAATGTCCAGTCTCTCCTGACTATGGGGAATAATCTGTCTGTAAGATAGCCTCACATACTGTATAGCAACTCGGCTGTATTGACTTCAGTGCTGTTAGGTTAGGCTATAGCACCAGATGGCCTTCTGTCTTTTTGGCACTCTCACAAAATGGCCAATCTTATTCTCCTGCTCCTGGGATTGTGAGTATTTGCACATGGAGGATGATGGTTGCATTCAGAATTCTTTCCTTTTCCACAGTTATTTTGGGTTTAGAACAGACAGTCCTGGATGCTCAGGTAACACACACTGTCCCCTTTCAGATCAAATCTATCTGTCAATACTACAGTTAGATTCTAACTTGACTTTTCCACTAAATCTGGAAATAAGGCTCTAGAGCTTTCTCTCCCACATCTAGATATACTGGAGCCCAGAATGAACAAAGATGTTGGGAATGTACAGTAAGCAAAATAACAAGTAAAAGTAAAAAGAATTTGTTGCAGACAGCTGCTTTGCATGGTTTTGATCTGATGGTAAGTTACCAGCTAAACCAAATCTGCTGTCAAAAAGTGACTCTAGAATAAGCAGATTCATCCTCCTGGAGGATCCTGTCAGAGAGGCAACTCCTGTGACAGCTCCCATACAGATCTAATTGCATCTTCTGTCTAGTAGCATAAAAGCATAGCTCATTACATTGTCCTCTATGGTTGTCCAGATGCAGCAGCATCTCTTTGATTTGTGGCTGTAAGCGGTTAGCACAGGATACAGGAACTTAGAGCCTCTCTCTTCCACAGGAGAAAGTGAATTTAGCTCTGAAGAAGACACTGTAATGATATATGACACTTATGGGCAGTAATGATGACATGTTCTACTTACATCTCTCTAAGCACAACTGCATGTTCTTTTGCACATTTTGGACATTTCTCCATGTCCCCCAAACTAGGGAATGATAATCTCTAGCAAGGAAGATAAATGGTCTAAAAAGGTATAAGATATCAGTGTTGTCAAGGAATTTGTAAAAATGTAGAAATCAGAGTGCAAACTTTAGTTTTCCCAGGAGGCAAGATCCTGAACTCTTGCACCTTGCCTCTTCAATGACCCTCACCTCAGCAGTCCTCCTTTTTCCAAAACGACCTCGCACTCGTTGTCTGGTCACCTTCTGTCGAACCAAAGTGAGAAAATAAAATGTCATTAGATCTATTAACACATTTGCTCAAGTGAAACAGAGAGATGAGAAGTCAAGGCCATGTGATCTGTGCTGA
Organism: Dryobates pubescens; assembly: GCF_014839835.1. NCBI lineage: Eukaryota > Metazoa > Chordata > Aves > Piciformes > Picidae > Dryobates > Dryobates pubescens. The sequence continues at coordinate 22,049,026 of NC_071615.1, read as the reverse complement.
GCTGATGCAACAGGCTCTGCTGAGGCCCTGAGGTCTGGAGCAGTACCTGGCTAGGAAGAGTTTAAACTTTGTTGTCCCTATTTTTGTGGACTGCAGTCAGTATGGATCATTTTGTGGCTTCCACAGTATATGACAAGACAAATTATTTGCAGTGAGCTCCTCCTGTACAAGTGGTCAACACACATTTCACTACAGAGCCAGCAACTACCATATCAAAAGTGAAGACCTGGTACTTCATTAATTCACTTTCCTTCATGGTTTGTTTTTTTTCCAGCTGTCTGTATTTCAATATTTAGCCAAATATTTATTCAAAGAAATATCTTTTCTGACTTTATGGAGAGATGACTGGAAAGGGATTCGTGGTCTGCATGTGTAGTATATCAGTAGATGGCTCATCCTTGCTCTAACTGTGCAGTGTGTTAGTGGATGACTCTCATTGTGAGCTTCCCCTCTTCATTTTTGAAAGACCTTCAGCTATTTGTGCTGGAAAAGGCTTTCCTAACCTAACTTGTGGGTTTCTTTCCTTAGGCTTTTAAAGGAAAAAAAAAATTAAAAAGAAAATAGCATTTTCAGAAACATGTTCTTTTCATATAAATTAGGAGGCAGTGCTTGATTTTTCAGCTGAGTTATCTGAAATAACTCAAATGCTTTTTGAAACAAAACATTTAATCCTGAGGATTGTCTGGGCAAATTCATCCATCATCATGCATGGGAATTTTAAATTGCCCACAGGGTAGTCAACACCCAAGTACAGGGAAGTAGCTGTTTCATTCATAGGACTTTCTTGAAAACTACAATCTACACACAGCCAATGTCATCAGAACATTTTTTCCTTGAGGGGAAGATTTTAGCAAAGAGGCTGTGGTGTCCCAATGTTCTGTGAAGTTCACTGGGTTATTTTCCTCTGGCAGGGACAAAGGTGCTGATATAACTTTATTTTAACATCAGCGTTTCCTAGGCCTTTCAAACATTTTTCCACGGTAATTTTCTGTAAACATTGCTGTTTGCCTGTTCTGTTTTTGGTTGGTTGGTTGGGTTTTTTGTTGTTGTTTTTGTTGGGTTTGGAGGGTTTGTCTGTCATGCGTGGTAGCTGTAAATTACCTCCTGGTAATTTTTCTCTTTCTAATGTGCAAGAGCAGCTGACTGAAGTTCATTATGACATGGCCTCAGTTTTTATAGTGATCCTGAAGAACATACAAAAATGATTTGAAGTAGTCTTCTGATCATGTAGTCTTCAAAAATGGCCCCAAAACCCCAAACCTATGAGGGAAAAGTGCTCATACACAAATATTACTCTAGTGTACAGAGAAAGGCAATCCTACTTCTGTGGATTATATGTTTGAAGGTGTTCTAAACAAGTCTCTTTCTTCAACAAAAGACCAAACCAGGGGGAAAAAAAAAAAAAAAAGAAGAAGAAAAATGACAATAAAAAGACACATCTTTTGCAAAGATTATTTCCTGCTATTACACTTCAGCATATGCTTAGTCCAAATATGGAAGGCAACTCCCCAAGTTCTAAGCAAGCAAGTAGTCTTTGGTAAGGTTTTGACAGTGAGAGGTAAGGGTACTATGAAGCAGAGATACTGCATGAAATTATGTCCTGCATTATTACTGTGAAAATTTGCACACAGCAGTTGAGGAGCTATGCAAGAAATTAAGTACAGGCTTAGAAAAGATTACACTAGAAAGCTGTGGAATAAAGAAAGTCAATCAAATTCTTCATTGTAAAGGCTCCTTTTGCCTGACTGAGAAGAGAAAGGATGACGTTACCATTGCCTTCAAATCCCTGCTGCTCAGCTAAAGCATAGTGCGTAGTTGAGAGGCCAATGTGTTCATGCTGTAGATTATGGCAACTGTGTGCAGTGGAAGACTGTTAACTGGGTGAGTGAGTAAATTCTGAACAATAAAGCACTGGTGTATGAGAGTAGAACAAACCGGTGAAGAGGTATCATATTGCATGGCCTTCTCTAGACCGGAAAGGCAATGTAGGTTAGAGAAACTCAGACAATGTTCTTTGCTTGTTGTAGCCTCAGAGGGAAGCTGGTGATAGAAAACATTTTTCTTAAATACTCACAAGCTGAGTTATTGATTCATGCTAGATATTCACCTCTTCAGATAAAACCTCACTTTGTTTTGCTTGGTTGTAAGCAAAAATTAATGAATAAATTACTAAAAAAGCCACTTTGCTCAAATCTGTCAAAATAAATATTTTTAAACTGAATTAATAGTGTTCCTATGCCAAGATTTTTCCTTTTCTTTTTCTTTTGAGTATTATGGCCAGACAAGGATCACCATCACTAAGGTGACTATCCCTATTTAGATCAACTGGCAAACATAAAACCCATCTGTGTGTTGCTTAACAGGTGCCATTTTAGATCCATGGGGAGCAAAGCAAGCTTTGTACAGATGGACTCTCATTCATTGGATCCTTGCTAGCAGTAGAATATTTATTCAGCCACTGCCTGCCTACAGGCTTAATATTTGAAAGAACCAGTGAAAAATGTTCCTGGTGGAATATTTTCATGAGAGGCAAGTAAGAGGAGGAAGCAGTAAAAATTCCACTCAGAATTGTTGGCTTACATTTGCTAGCAGTCCAATTTTCATCAAAAACTGCAAGGTCTGGCAAATGTTTGGGGGAGTTACTTGATGCTGCCTAATGGTTTTGATTACTAAGAGAAATATTATTAAACTGTATACTTTTTATGCAAAGGAGAGGAGTTCCTTCTGCTGACCAACAGTTATATAAATTGGAATGGAAACTAGCATTTCCTATCCACTATACCAGGTAGTGAAGGACACTTAGGTCATCACTTCCCTTTATCTTACAGATGAGGGAGAGGAGAGTATATGAAAGCTTTAATTGATATAAATAATGAAATTTGCTGTGAAAGATGTCAGCATTTCAAAACATACTTTTCTTGGTCTAGTGAAAAACAATTGGCCAGGCTGGTTTGGAAGAGAAAAGGAACATCTTTTGCTGCGGAATATGCTGCAGAATTTCTGTGAGTTACTGTGAGTAAACTGTGCATACACTGAAGTATTCCTCTACTCTGCAGACTCACAGAAGTGAACCAAGTGACTAAGGCAGTTTTACAATTGCAGTCTGATATTTTTCCAAAGTCAGGGCAGGAGGAAGGGCATACACACAATTTTCTCTGCTTAAGCTTAGTAAAGGTGTTTCCATCCAAATGACACTAAGTGTCCAGGATGGCAAGGCAAGCATCACATTCTTGGAGTGAGATAGCTGAAGTGCTGAACCCAAAACTGTGATTAGCACTACCTGCCCTTAGGTGAATGATAATTCAACCAGTAAGAAAGAGCAATTGCTTTGGGATGTTAAATATAGCACCCTCAATGTTCACCAGTATATAGACTCACAAAATCTAGCATTTTCTTGCAAGATATACTTGCAAACCTGCCAACTTTCAAGCACTGTGTTGAGCTTCCTGACCATGGCCATTGCTTTTTCTCCCACCCCTAACTCACGTGGACAGTGAATTCAAGATATAAGCACTGCATGCATGATGTTAAAAAGCAGCTTATGAGACCTTGGTCAGTTGCCAGGCCTTGCTGAACAGGGGACACATAACAAGTTCTTTTTGTTGTCTATCATTGCTCTTAAAAGAGTCATAATTGCTTCAGGTTATCCTTCAAATTTTACCACCTGAAAAACACACAATGACAGCAATTAAACTTCAACAAAAAGCCAGTTGTGGTTCACAAAATTACCATTTCTATTACTGCTATGACTAAAGTAAGAATGTTACCAGAGAAAACTTCTGAGGTAAAATGAAGGGAACACCCTTGGGCGATTTTATATTATTTTTCTAGAACCATAGAGTGGTTTGGATGGAAGAAACCTTTAACAAACATTTAGTCCACCCCCCTGCCATGAGTAGGACCATGTTTCTCTAGATGAAGTTTCTCAAAGCCCTGTTCAATCTGATGTTGAAGATTTCCAACGATGGGGCATCCGGAGGTTCTCTGAGCAACCTGTTCCAGTGTTTCACCACTCTCATCATGAAACACTCCTTCCTTATGTCCAATCTAAGTCTATCCTCTTTAAACTTAAAACTATTAATCTTTCTCCTATACCTACACACATGAGTAAAAATTCTTTCCTCATCTTTCTGACAAAGCTCCTTTTATATGTTGAAAGGCCACCCACAATAAGGTCTTCTCAAAGCCACATCTTCTCCAAGCAGAGCAACCCCAACTCTGTCAGTCTGTTAGTATCTGTAGAGGACTCATCTGTGGCTGTTAATTTTCTGAAATTATCCAGCTGGCTTTTCTAAAGCATATGCACTTATTGATCAGAGACAGATATGGAAAAGTTCAAATCAGCCTTGTAGCTACAACAGTTTCAATGGTGTTAGTCATTACTTCTACTTATGGCCTTCTCTGAACATTCTAATTTGCTAAGCATCATGCCTGCAATGCAGATAAAAGATAAACATGAATATGCACAAAAGTATTTTTTTCAGGTAGTTCTGTCTCCCTTATTAAAAGAAAGATTCTTGCTTCAGCGTTATTAAAAACACTCGAGAGGCTGCTGGTTGGCCCTAGCAAGTTATTGGAGAATGCTCTTTAACATTAAAATTCTCTTTAACATCAGCACCAGAAAGTTCAGCCTCCAGACAGCTCTGCTTTCATCCTTCTTTTAGCGGCTGCCTCTCCTGCTCAGACTTCTCTTGTGTCCTGGTGAACATCATCCGTGCACTCCTGTCTTCCTATTTCTTTGCGGTTTTGACAGTCAAACGCATCCCACCGTGCATATCCTGGGGGAGACCTTTCTCCTGCTCCCCCTCCTGGTATGTGTAAGAGAGCCCTGATTTGCTAAATGATGCTCTTAGCCACTCACTTCTTTATTCCAGGGCTTAGTCTGCTTTCTTTCCCTTTGGAGACCATACAAGCCTTTCTCAACACGCTCCATTATATTTTATACCTAAGTCCAGTTCTTATTTTGTGTTATGAATTAATTTGTTTTCTTTGGGTTTGTTAAGTGCCCCTAGTCTGTGCAAGGCTCATTAAGTGACTTCTAAATAGCTACAGCCAAATCTCAGCTAGAAGTCCCTGTTTGAAGAAGTGATATTTCTCTTGCTTGTTCTCTCTGCTCAAGAAAAGTAATCATGTTTGCATAATTCATGTTTTAAGTTCACCCAATAAAAAAAAGGAGATTCTTCATATTTTTTTTTTAAGTGGTGGTGGTGGTGTTTTTTTTTAATTTATCCTCCCAGTATTGGATTTATCAGTTATTAATTTGTTTATTTTTTTTAAGGTATCTAGCTTTGTGTCACTGTTGATTTCACTATTTGCAAACTGGCTTTGTCATTTTATTGATAGCTCTTGAGTGAAGAACTCTCTGATAATATATGCAAACTCACAGCTCTCAACAAGCTTTACAGTTCTGTTAATGAGGGGATTAACAAGAGCACTGCAATGTATTTAACCTGGGGCACTAGCTCTGTTTCAATAAGACTTCAACAGCCTATTAAATGGAGTGGGGGCTCAATTAACCCAGACAAAGGCCACTCTACAGAACATGGCAGGGAGGACCACAGTTAGCATCTGCCTAACCAGCATGTTCAGAGCTGGAAATAAAGAGGGTGACATGTTCTTGCCTCGAGCTATGATATAACTGAAATGGTGATTCTAGTTCATCTGGGCTGACTGAATAGGTGACGGCATTGAAACCCACCACTATCTCGCCATATGACAGTTTGTAAAATCAGAGTGCACTCAACGGTCACCCCCAAGCCTCCTGCCTGATAGGGTGGAGGTATTGTTCTGAGGTTGCTTGGTGGGAGCTTTCACTAGCACAAGGCTGCAGTGCCAGCATGGTGTTATGTGTGGACAGTCAAGGAAAATCATGTCAGTACATCTTTCAGGGAGCATTTTAACAATCTCCTGCTGGAGAGGGATTGGGCATAGAGGTGTTACTGATCTTTGCGTAATCTGATGTTTCATTGGAGATTAATATAAGAACTGAGAAATTACATGTAAGGAGGATGGGGGTTTTTAATATGCAAATTGTACACCTTCATTTCTTCTGAAGTTCTTGGTTAAATTCCAAGAGTTCATTTTTTCACAAGGTGTTAGTCATGCTTAAGGTCAAATTTGTGCTGAAAAAGCTTTGCTGAGTAAAGATCTAATTCTTCCCCCTTTGCTTTTGGCAATGAGAAGAAAGGAATTTTTCTATTCCTGGCAAAGAACTGTCTGCAGAAATTAGCTAGTTTGTGAATACTAGCTCTTATTTTATTTGGCAAGTCTAGGTTTAGGTTTCTCAATAGATATTGTTATAAATCACAGATTTTTATCAATAAAGGGTCAGCAATGCAAAATGGGATTAAGATAGTATCGTGGTGCCCTGGAGTAAGAATCTAGAGGCCATGTTGCTATTATTTGCAAAAGAGCTGAAAATAGTAGAAAAAGAACATTTTTTTTTTCTATTGGAAAAGTATAAAGTAACAAAAATTTCTATCTAACAACCAATCAAAATGCAGCAAGGTTGTAGTTATCTACTGCAGACTATGATAGAGAGAGAAGAAACAGGTGGGGCCATTTGTTTCTGGATTAAATGTAAACTATTTCAGAAAAAGCATGGCTTTTTAATTTTTTAAATTTTTATTATTAGCATGTGATGCTTCTGTTGAAGAGGGTGAGATGGTTTTCTTTCATTTCCTCCTTTTGTTGAGCAATGCTGTGCATTCAGTAGAAAAACACATCCTCACGAATGTACATGGAGCAGCAAGCCTTCTAGCAGCATATGCCGTAATCCAGTGACAAGATCCAATAAAACCCACTTGCATTATTAGCAGAATTAATTGAGGAGCCAAGCCTACCAAAACAATTTGGAAGAACTATGTGGACTCTGTAGCAGAGTGCATAGGTGAGTGATAAATCCATGGCTTACCTGAGGATAAATGTATATAGATGTAATTCACTCATTTCTAGGTTGAACAACCCAAAAGGCATTTATTTCTTATAGCTATCAAGCATGTGAATTTATCTGTCTTGTAGGTAGTAATAAGTATGCATACCGCTTTTTCACATGCTCTGTGTATTTGGGTTTTATGTGAGATTTAAGGCCAGAGAAACAGAGGAATCCTTCCATTTTCTACAAGTCACTTCCAGGTTTTTGACTCCTGTGAAGTCTTAGTTCTCAAGTCTTCAAGGCAAAAAACATCTGCATTTCGAATGCAGATAACAAACAAAAGAATAGTATATTTTTTTGTATCCCTTCCAGAGATAATTAAGAGACACAAAAGAATGGAAACCCGATTACTTTTACTTTGAGGTCAACTTTAAGTACTTCTGATTATCATAGTAAGGTCGCGTGCTGCTAATGTCATACTTTTATATGGAGGGCAATTTTCTTTCCTTGGATCTGTGTGTTATTATGGTTTGAGGATAAAATAGGTGAATTACCATAGCAATGTATTGATTTCCAGCAGAGAAAACTGAAAGGAAGTTATTGAATGGATGCTGTTTTTCCTGTTGGGATGCATTTGTTTTTCCTTTCAAAGTCTAACCTGAGGTTCAAAGGGCATTATCACCTGCCTTACTGGTAGAATATGTTATTAAAAGTTCTAGATGCAATGGTTTTTTTAAAGAGAGGGGGAAATAGAAAGAAATTATGTTGTCAAATAATTAAGAAGTACATCATGCCTTCAGCAAATATGTTATGTAGTTTCTGTAGAGCAGTGTGTACCTTCTTAATGTTTATTTTGACTCCTTGAGTCTTGAGCACAGAGAGGTCCCTGTCATACTGGGAAGAGTCCAGCTATATAGAAAGCAGGATATAGAATGAGTATATAGGAGCATGCATGATGGTGTTAGTGATGGTCTACCCAATGTGCCAAATTTTTATCTCCTTTTCTTATCAAATGTGTTGTCCTCCACAGGGACAATACCAACCACCCCCTGGGAACAGCTTGCAACCTCAGCTGCTCTCTGTGGTCCTTTTCTCTTGCATTTCCTCACCATTCACAGCTGCTAGATAACAGATGTTAGAAAGTGCATCTCTATTTATTTTAGTGACTGCTTATGGACCTGTTGTCCATGAATTTATCCAGTTCCTTTTGAACCTTTTAATACCTCTGAAAATTCCTGTGGGAACAGATTCCAGAAGTCCATCCCTCCTGTTTAAGAAAAGAAGTACTTAAAAAATCCTATTTGTGTGGGTCTTCTACTTGTGTGCCTCCTAGTTCAAATAGTTTGGGACTTGCTGAAAAACCATTCACCTTGTCTAGTACCATCATGAACTTCTAAACCCATCCTTCAGTCCTCACCCATCTGTTGCCCAGCCTGAGGAGTCTCAACCCATTTATTCTCTCCTGCTATTCAATTATTTTATTTGCTATTCTTCATACTTTCTCTAACTTTGACTATTTTTTGAGTATGGAACTACTAATAGCACTTAAAGAAGTTCTACACAAAACAATGTCTTGCTTATCATGTCCTTCCTTTTCTACTCATTCTTCCCTTTTATGTCATGGACATTGAATGATAATTATTGAATCATACAAAGAAAATAAAGCATTAGGCAAAGTGATGGAGAAAAAATTGCTTATCATATGTTGCTACTGCTCCTCTTCCAAAACACTTTTTGTGATTAAGAAAAACATATGCAGTATATAAGCACTGATCTTTGCTCCCAGCGCTCCCAGCAGCACCATACTAGATTTGTTGGCTTCCATCCAGGCCAAGTTAACTAGAACTGAGCATCTTTAACACTTTTAAGCAATTATTTTTCTCTACTTTTATTGGCAAGTGATTCTTTGTGAGTTGTGCTGCACAAGAATGAAGATGTCTGATAATTTTTCAGCTTAATATGTGGCTTTCAGGAGAGGACAAAAATCACTGTGGTATTGGTGTGTGTGTACAGGAAATGGATGAGTTTGTGTATGACAGTGATATTTCAGAATGTCAATAATACACTGATTGTATCAGGTATAAATCAGAGGAATAGCTAGTAGGAAATCAGATTCGCTGCTAAGGGAAAATAGAAACAGTGCTTGGCTTAAATTCTTATCAAGTGTCAGACAACAGAGATGTGTTGAAGTGAGGGCATTCGGATGAGAGGGGGAAAGAAAGAGAATGAAAGCAAAATGGCGAATGGTGGTTGAAAGGAAGTACACCAAAAAAACAGCCTGTGAAGATATGTCTCACAGCACATTTATTTCCACAATTAAGGATTATATTTTGTGGAAGCAAAACAACATTCTCTTATTTCTAGCCCTTCAGGTGAAAATTGTTTCCCAGAAAGGATCACCAGACCTGGTGAGAGGTTAGATTATGCAGCTTTCAGCTGTCACAATAGACCAGGAGTTCAGGAAGAGACCGGGAAGCATCTGAGCAAAGAAAATGAGCATCTTTCTGGGATACTTGGACAGCTGCCATCTCACACATTAAGCTCTGTTTTCCAAACCAATTGTTCTGCTGTTTCAAGTGCAAATAGTCTTCATCCTCTGCCTGGACTTCTTGTTTTTCACAAAAATGAATTGGTGGCCTAAACATGTGAGGTTTTTTCCTATAACTTCCAGACATATCTGCATTTACCAAGGTATGTGATACATAACTTTATATGTTTTATATATATATAAGGAAAATATGATTCTGGAGATAGTCAAAGGTACTCAGGAAATGCTGTCTGATAATGAGATTTGCTTCAGTTGTTTTGTTTGTTTGGGTTTTTGTTTTGGTGGTGGTTTTGGGTTGGGGTTCTTTTGCTTATTAAACACTGTAGTTTGTAATTGACGAAGCATCTATTAGTGATTAGCTAATAATTACAATACTGCAATATGTTTCAAATCTAAATACTGCTAAATGCTGCTAAATCTACAATATTAATGCCTGTCCAGAGTTAAAGCTATATGAAATCTGCAATTTTACTATTAATTACTCATATCCTGAAAAATATTTGCAACAGATGTCAAATATGGTGTTAGGTATGTGGTGTTAGGTAAAACCTGACTTAGGGATGGTTTTCAAACAGAGTGAATTCCTTTATGATTACCAGTTCCTTTCTGATTACATATCATAAAACATGCAAATCTGTCAGCCAAATAAGAAATACAAATAAATTGCTTTACTAGATCAGACCTGCAGTTGGAGCACAACATCCAGTAACTGAGAGTGAATAACACTAAAGTATATCTTATCCTCTAAATCAGGTGACCCAGATTTAGCATCTCTTCAAGAGCTTTATAATTAGTTATGATATATCCAGATTCTCTTAGTAGCTGTGTAATAAGGCCCAATCCCCTATTCCTGTGTTCTTGCTTCCTTGGCTTCCTGTGACAGTTCTACTGTCCAGCCAGACCTTATGTAGAGAAAAAATGCCCTTGAATTTTTTATGTTTATCATATATTTCTATGTACAGCAATCTTCGCCTTTTCCTTGAAGAGTGGAACTTTCCTGTACCATGCACTTTTTAAATGTAATTTTGCTTTCATGTTTATCTTTTCCTAGGTTCGCCAGTCTCAAAGAGCTGAATGCCATAGACAGTTCTCTGTGCTTCTGAATATCGTCTCTGCAGATAAGGAGGATGAATGGATTATGTGAGTGTGTCATGGTTACTTCTGCAATTCTAATCAGAGACTTTACTCAGTATTTTATCAATTATCTTTGTAGTTACACAGAATTTGTGTCAATAGAATTTAGAATGGTGATTACTAACCTTTGCTTTTTTGCTTTTATTTGAGTAGAAAGAACTGAGACAGGCGAAGACCAAGAAATACGATCTTCCTCTTCATGGAACTGCTTCTGATCTTTTGTCCTCACTGAACCTCTATCCATTTTTTGTTCAGAAAGTTTGGAGTGTTTGAAAACATGCAAGTTCTGAACGCTCATGAAGAGAGACGTGAGCTCTGTTGTAGTTATGATCACATATGTGATTTTAATTCTTTCAGCCACTTGTCTGTTGAATGTGAGAATAGATGCCAGCCCATGTACATTCAAATTAATACCTTAATTAGGCTTTGGAGCATTGAGCATAGTAACAATAAAAACTAATAGCTCACAGCTGACCTGAGATAATTATCTCAGGTACAGGTAATCTGATGGAGTGATGGTAAATTGATCCACTGGTTTATAATGTTTTCCATATATGTATAGTCAAGGTACACTGGAGAGCTCCATGTTTCATAAATCTGTAGGTGGTAATGTTTGCTCTGTAACAGTTATTGTGAAAAGCAGCACAATAGGACTGAGTCCCTTCATTTTTTACAGAATACAGAATTAATCAGGTTGGAAAAGACCTTCAAGATCATCAAGGCCAACCTATCACCCAACACCATCTAATCAACTAAACCACGGCACTAAGTGCCTCATCCAGCCTCATTTTAAACACTTCCAGTGATGCAGACTCCACCACCTCCCTGGGCAGCCCATTCCAATGGCCAATCACTCTTTCTGGGAAGACCTTCTTCCTAACATCCAGCCTAAACCTCTCCTGGTGCAGCTTGAGACTATGTCCTCTTGTTCTGTCAAAGGTTGCCTGGGAGAAGAGACCAACCCCCACCTGGCTACAACCTCCCATCAGGTAGTTGTAGATGGCAATAAGGTCTCCCCTGAGCCTCCTCACAGGGCTTGTGCTTCAGACCCCTCCCCAGCTTTCTTGCCCTTCTCTGGACACTTTCCAGCAACTCAGCATCTTTCTTAAAGTGAGGAGCCCAGAACTGGACACAGGACTCAAGGTGTGGCCTAACCAGTGCTGAGTACAGGGGCAGAATAACTTCCCTGCTCCTGCCGGCCACACTCGTCCTGATACAGGCCAGGATGCCATTGGCCTTCTTGGCCACCTGGACACACTGCTGGCTCATGTTCAGCTTACTATCAACCAGTACCCCCAGGTCCCTCTCTGCCTGGCCACTCTCCAGCCACTCTGACCCCAGCCTGCAGCACTGCCTGGGGTTGTTGTGGCCAATGTGCAGAACCCGGCACTTGGATGTGTTAAATCTCTTGCCGTTGGACTCTGCCCATCTGTCCAGCCTGTCAAGGTCCCTCTGCAAAGCTCTCCTATCCTCTAACAGATGAACTCCTGCCCCCAACTTGGTGTCATCTGCAAATTTACTGATGATGGACTCAATGCCCTCATCCAGATCATCAATAAAGATGTTAAAGAGCACAGGGCCCAGCACTGATCCCTGGGGCACACCACTGGTGCACTGGCCGCCAGCTGGATGTGGCACCATTCACTACCACTCTCTGGGCTCGGCCCTCCAGCCAGTTCCTAACCCAGCTGTCCAAGCCAGGGGCTGACAACTTGTCCAGAAGTTTGCTGTGGGGGACAGTGTCAAAGGCCTTGCTGAAGTCCATGTAGACCACATCCACAGCTTTCCCCACATCCACCAGGCAGTCACCTGGTCATAGAAGGAGATCAGGTTGGTGAGGCAGGACCTGCCCCTCTTGAATCCATGCTGGCTGGGCCTGATCCCTCGGCCATGCTGTAAGTGCTGGGCGATTGAATTCCAGAATTACCAAATTAACCAGGTTGGGAAAGACCTTTACCCAACACCATCTAATCAACTAAACCATGGCACTAAGTGCCTCATCCAGTCTCATTTTAAACACTTGCAGTGATGGTGACTCCACCACCTCCCTGGGCAGCACATTCCAATGGCCACTCCCAATGGCCAGTCCCATAGTCCTGCCTGGCACTGAGGTCAGGCTGACAGGCCTTGATCTCCTCTTCTCTTATGAGGCTCTAACACTGGTTTGTCATGGCCCAGGTACAGATAAGCATTACTTGCTGGAACCAAGTTTAATTCCATTAAACTGAATTTAAGTCCTGCACTGTTTTCAGGCTGAGCCTCTCAACTGCTGTTTGACATGGAGGGAAAAGGAGCCAAGATAAGTAACAGCAGGAGGAAAAACGAGAGAAGGAAACATTTGTGATGGAAAGTGACAGGCTCAGACTGCTTGTAGAGGGCAGCCTGTTCACATTTGGTGAGTTTTACTTTATTTTGGCTTAACTAGTTTTCTGCTACACTCCCTGGCTTTCCATGTGGTATGCATCACTTGTGAGAAGTGGAATTTTGTTTTTTCAAGAGGCTAACCTACAGGTCAGATCTATGCACAGGCTTTCTGGAGCAAAAAAAAAGTTTAGCATTTGGATTCAAACTGAGAAAATACAGCTTCTACTTCTTTAATTTTAGATGTATTTGCTAGAATCCTATAATAAAATTTTGTGGCAAGTGATATAAATGTAGTTTATACATATACAATGCTACCTGAAATTATTTCTTTCTGGGGAAGATGGATTTGCCCATCCACACTGGCCTCATGAATGCCTTCTCAGCCAATCTGGAGCCATAATTTCAAGGGAGATTTAAGGAAGTTAGTTTGCAAGTTCTTAAATTTCAGTCATTCTAGGTTTTGGGTTGTTTCACTGATTTGTTTGGTTCTTTGGGGGTTTGGATTGGTTTTGGTTTCTGGGGTTTTGCTTGGTTGCTTGGTTGTTTTTTGGTTTGTTTTTTTTGTGGGGGTTGGGTTTGGGGTTTTTTTCCCTTATATTGATATATCTTCACCCCTTTTTCAGTAAGGAACATCTACCCCTATAAGCATCTACACCTATAAGCATTAGGCTGGAGGTTAGGAGGAAGTTTTACACAGAGAGAGTGATTGCCCACTGGAATGGGCTGCCTGAGGAGGTGGTGGGGTCGCCATCGCTGGGGGTGTTCAGGGCGAGGCTTGACAGGATGCTTGGTTGTATGGTTTAGTTGATTGGGTAGTGTTGGATAATAGGTTGGACACGATGATCTCGAAGGTCTCTTCCAACCTGGTTAATTCTATTCTATTCTATTCTATTCTATTCTATTCTATTCTATTCTATTCTATTCTATTCTATTCTATTCTATTCTATCTAAGCAAGGTAGGTGTGTCACTGATGCCACTGGAAAGACCAGTAGCGGCTTTGGTAGAGTTTGGTTAAAAATCTGTGTGGTGAAGTTTATATTAAGCTTCAGCTCATGTTAATAAAGGCATTTGTTTGGGTGGGTGTTTTTTTAAGACAGCAAATTCATCCCTGTAGTCATCACTCAAGAACCTGATAAATAGACAATGCTTGTACTATAGACAACCTCCACTTCAAGCCCAAGCTTTCAGTTGCATGTAGATCTCTGAAGACGAAATGCTGCTTTGCTGTCTGCCTTTTGCTAAACTCAGTCTTTCAGTCAGTTGTAAACAAAGGAAGAAAGGACTTTCCCAGATACTCATTTAATCAAAAGTGTTAACTGTAGCCCTGCTTGTACTAAGGGAAAATTGCAGTGTGTATTTGGATCAACGGGGAAAGATAGCAATTATCAAGTCAAGAGAGTTACATTTTTTTTTTCTTTGAATTTGTGACAACAGCAGTGACTGGACCATTATGATTCTGAAAACACTGAAATACTGACCATAACAATCCTTTTTGTAACCTTCTAGCCCTATAGAATGGAGAAATATAGATGTTATTTCCTTGTCATCAAGGGAAAAAGGGACTGACATTTCATAAAGTTAAGACAAGACTGTCAGACTTCTTTGGAAATAACACAGCTTGACAGGTCCTGGGTTAATACTGCGAGCACCAATCCTGTAAATTTCAATTATCCCTGACAGCAGTAGGGTTTAGCATGATGTTTATGTGAAGTGGTATGTTGGTAGCTTTCCTTCACACTTACCAGAAAAAGGATCTCTTTCTTTTTCCCCCCTCTCTCTCTCTCCCTCATGAACACACACACACAGACACACACACACAGAGAACACACACACACAAAGTAGGGTTCAGCCTTCATCCTATTTATTTCTTGAGATGTTATGAAGATATTTTAAGTGCCTCAGACACTGTCAACAAACTTAGAACTCCATCTATCCAGAACACATTTATCAACTTAGGTGTCTAAAACTTAAAGATTTTAGCATCTAAAACATTTTCAAATGCTCCACTAGCTGAGCTGTGTGGAGCTCTGGTTCTGAGGTAGTCCTACTGTTACCTTCTGCCCTGAGAGACACAGCTTTTACCAGGAGTAGATTTGCTAAATAATACTTTGTCCCTGTGGTATGAACTGGCCAGAGACATGTACCAATATGATATGATATGATATGACATGATATGACATGATATGACATGATATGATATGATATGATATGATATGATATGATATGATATGATATGATATGATATATGGTTGCAGCCATGAATCCACTGGCTGTAGAATCATAGAATCATAGAATCAACAAGGTTAGAAAAGATCTCAAAGATCAAGTCCAACCTGTCACCCAACACCTCATGACTACTAGACCATGGCACCAAGTGCCATGTCTAATCCCCTCTTGAACACCTCCAGGGACGGTGACTCCACCACCTCCCTGGGCAGTCCATTCCAATAGCTAACAACTCTCTCTGGGAAGAACTTTCTCCTCACCTCAAGCCTAAACTTCCCTGGTGCAGCTTGAGACTATGTCCTCTTGTTCTGTCACAGGTTGCCTGGGAGAAGACACTAACCCCCACCTGGCTACAACCTCCCTTCAGATAGTTGTAGATGGCAATAAGGTCTCCCCTGAGCCTCCTCTTCTCCAGGCTAAGCAACCCCAGCTCCCTCAGCCTCTCCTCGTAGGGCTTGTGCTTGAGGCCTCTCACCAGCCTCGCTGCCCTTCTCTGGACATGTTCAAGTGTCTCAATGTCCTTTAGATCACTATTGATCTCCACCTACATTTTGTCTCAGTTCCCAGAATGAAATAAGTTTTTGTAGGCAAGAAGTAGCTTTTTAACTGTCTGTGCTAGCACTTTTGCTGACATTAGTGATGCTGCACTAGAATCACACCTCTAACCAGCTCTGATACACGCTGCTTTACATGCAAAAGTTTCTAGTGCAGTCCTGCTGTCACGTAGTCATGTCAATTTGGTGCTAAATATAGGTGCTATGTGTGAAAATTTTGGCCTACCTGCCGTGCTTAAGAGAAGTCAACGATGAGCCTCAGTTGGGCTGAGGTTACTGCAGCCATTTACAAACATGTTACCGACAAAAACAAATCACCTCTGTGCTTGAGCGCAGTTATTATTCCTTTTTAAACAACAAGCAAATGTGACACGTATAAAAGCGTGGGACAAATAACACATAAATGAGCTTAGAAGGCACTGAGCAGTGTATTTCTATCAGTGGCTTTCCTGTTAGCTGTCAGGACAGACACTGTGTTCAGTATCACGGAGAACTCAGCCATGGAGAACTCTCAAGCTGCACCAGGGGAGGTTTAGGCTGGATGGTAGGAAGAAGTTCTTCACAGAAAGAGTGATTGGCCACTGCAATGGGCTGCCCAGGGAGTAGGTGGGGTCACCATCACTGGAGGTGTTTAGGAAGGGACTGGATGGGGTGCTTGGTGTCATGGTTTAGTTGATTAGTGTTGTATGATAGGTTGGACTCAATGACCTCAAAGGTCTTTTCCAACCCAGTTGAATATATTCTATTCTATTCTATTCTATTCATACCAGGACTAACTTCTCTTGGCTCCCACCAAGACAAGCAGCAAATGAAGGTGTAGAGTACATTGAGCAAAATAATAGCTCTAGGGCTGAGCGCTCTTGTAACAGTTCAGGATAGTAAAAATTCATATTAAAGACACATATTACAGTTTCACAGTACATTAGATGATGGAAAGGACCTCCAGAAATCATCAAGTCCAACCCCCCTGCCAAAGCAGGATCACTTAGGGTAGTCTGCACAGGAATGCATCCAAGTGGGTTTTGAAAGTCTCCAGAGAAGGAGACTCCACAACCTCTCTGGGCAGCCTGTTCCAGTGAACATGAAAAAGGCAGCTAATTTTAAATTAATGCAATACCACTGAAGCTGACCTATTGGCAACCTATCCACCCTGCACCAGCTGTGGTGGTCTTCTGGTGCTACACTGTAGTGGCCAAACTTGCTGAACCAGCAGAACATTATGGAGCAAGAATATCAATAGTTTAGTGCTCATTTTTTGAATCAAATTCGCTCCAGAGCTAGTGCTGCACAGTGAGAGTGTAAGGCTGGAAGAGGTAATATGGGGTTGAGAGGCCCCAGTAGTGGCAGAGCAAAGAAGGAAAGCTCTGCAAGAGAAGCACCTGAAATCAAGTGATGTGGCATGAGCTTTAATCTCCCCTTGAAACAGATGGCTTGCTACTTGTTCACTGAGTTGTGGTGGAAGTTTTGTGAGGGCTGGAAAGGTAGGAACTGGCTTCTTGAGCCCAGTCCTGGTTTGGAGAACGCATCTAGCTCCACACTACTGCAAAAATCCCAATATAATTTTTTGACTGATCCTGGTAGATCTTGAAAAGTTAAGGACAATAATTCTTTTTTTTTAAGACTTGTCCATCTTTATCTTGGGTTCTGTTTTTACTGCAACACAAGCCATGACTAAGTGGCAAGATTGTGAATCTTTCACCTTTATTTCACAGTGGGAGGTAAGAACAGAGAAGGGCACAAAGAAGGCACATGCAGCAGGAAACATTGTGTGTGGGAGAGTACTTGTATGTCATAGGCTGAGTTTTAGTCTGCTGCTATTCACACCATCCTGCCTCATGCCAGCTTCAAAATTAAAGTGCTGGCTGGAGCAAAGTATTATGGGGCTTGAAGGTCAGACTGTAACATGGGAGGCTTCTTATTCCAGCTACTGCTTCAGGGTTCCAGTTTTTTTGGGGTGTTGGCTCCTTCCCACAGGCATGGTGGTGCGACAGGTGGAAGTCAGGTAGCATGTTGGTAGGGATTTTATTTGATTTTCTATCTCATGCCGATCTTTTGCTTTCCCACATTTCACTGTGCTTTTCTGCAAGTGGGCTAAGCTAAGGTAACTGTGATGTTATATGCTATATTATATTAAACTCTTATCTCTTTATCTCAGCCCCAAGTTTTGTGTGTTACTTGTCCCTCAGTTCTGCATTGGGGGAGCAGACAGGTCAGCTTGTTGGTTTTGCTTTAGGCCATTACATTGTGCTAAGTGAGATTTCACTAGCTATGTACATTGTTTTGATTTTACACATTTGTTTGATCTTACAAAATATGCTCATAATTTAACCTTAAAAAAAGAGAGAGAGAGAGTAAAAGTTTAGTAGAAAGATGACAGGACAGGTTTTGCAACAACTTTCTCTATTGTTGTTTCAAACTCTTTTGACTTGGTTTGAACTGGTCACCTCCTGCCACATATTCATTCATTACAGTACTTTTTAGTATGATACTGAAGCCACAGACAGTGGCCTCCCCTACTCCTTTTTCACAATTTCTCTTGATCCAGGCTCCTTCCCTTATTCCAGCTGGAGCAGATATTCGACTCCCCATGAGCCAATTTAATTCACTAAAAACAATAGAAAAAGATCAAAGATTTTTCCTCTTTTTTTTTTTCTTTTTTCTTTCTTTTTTCTTTTTTTCTTTTTATCTTCTTCCTTTTTTCTTTTTCCTTTTTTCTTTTTTTTCTTTTTTATATTTTTTCTTTTTATTTTTCCTTTTTATCTTTTTCCTTTTTTCTTTTTCCTTTTTTCTTCTTTTTCTTTTTATCTTTTTCATCTTTTTTATTTTTTCTTTTTATCTTTTTCCTTTTTATCTTTTTCCTTTTTTCTTCTTATCTTTTTCCTTTTTTTTTTTATATTTTTTTTTTATTTTAGTAAACTAGACTGGCTCACATCAGGCTGGACTTCATGTGCAGCATAGCTGATATGAATCATACCTGTCTTGCAAAACCAAGCCCTGAAGCTACGTCCTCCTACAGATATCACTGAAATTGTGTGAATTATTTTAAATGGTGGTGGCTTTTTTCCAAGTGTCTTGAAAGTCAACCTTCCTTTCTTCTCACAAAGAGACAGTTAATAATTTGGGGTCAATTCTGCTACCTATGCCTCAAGAGTCTCCAAATAAACATCCATTCTGTTCTCCTAAGATCTCTTGATATTAGAAAGACTTAGTGGTAAGATGAAAGGAAGGTAAAGGACTTTACCTGCATGTTTCTAAAGTCCACATAGCAACATGAACCACCTTATAGAGCAGCCAGTGCCTACTCTTGGCAGTAACCAATTTACAGCTCACCAGACAAGTGATCACTGCCTACATGCAGAGAAGCATCTGTGGCTTTTCAACATGTCCCAGACAGTGGGATTTCACCTGTGGAGTAGAGTAATCTAGGTGTGGAGAGTATGTAAGGGAGTGTCAGAGTTCATGCATACATGTGGCAAGGCTGATTCATGGAAAGCCAAGTGAATCCAGAAGTGTTAGTCTTATGAGATAATCAGCAGAGCCTGCCCAGTAAGTAATATCCATCACATTGCTCATGATAGATGTTGGCAGGTATGAGTTAGTTCACTCAGTCAATGCAAGCACCAGATTGAATGTATTTATCTGGTCAAGCACTGGAACAGCCTGCCCAGGGAAGTGGTGAAGGCACTACCCCAGGGGGTGCTCAAAAAACATGTAGGCATGGCACTTTGGAACACGATTTAGTGGGCATAGGGACGCTGGGTAGAAGGTTGGACTTATCTCAGAGGTCTTTTCCAACATCATGATTCTATGATTCTATCTGTTCTTCTTGTCAACATCCAGGATTAGGGTTACTTTTGGGAATAGACAGAGTCTTAGTTATGTCTTATCCCAAGAGATAGTTAGGATGCATCTAGTGAGCAAGCTAAGGAAAATCATTGGAACATGAATTTCTGGCATTGGGATACCTCTGAGGCAAACTCTCTGCAGCCAGCACTCTGCAGCCAAATCTGCACAGGGACAACACTACACATGTCTCTCGAGGGAGACAGAGAGGGGCATCACCCAGGAGCTTGTTCCTGACATGTCTTGGAAGCTTTTTTCTCTTTTTTGGAAAGGGCTGGGTTTGTGTTTTAAATTGAGGGAATTATAGGCGTGGCATCCCACCACCCCAGTATCCTGAGCAAAGCCTTCCTGTAGTTTTCTCCACTAACCTTGCACCCCCTGTGCATGTTATCTAGCTGCATTCATGCTAGCCAGAATTTTAATTTCTATATTTCATGTTTGATTGCCTTTATCTCATCACTATCTCTGTCTAATCATTAATTTAAATATTACTTTAGTAATGCATGACTGAAAACAGTTGCAGAGCAAGGTAGACACCTCTGATGGCTGAGCACAATAAAGGCATGTGATAAATTGTCCAGCATGTGTTACAAATAGCGTGACAGTTCAAAGCCAGAGAGGAAGGGGAAAGTTTGGACACCTTCATGCATTCTATAGACTCAGTGAAGGTGATGTTTCTGTTAAACAGGAATCCCTTTGAGAGGTGATCAAGAAGATGAATAAACATTCCCATTTTCCTTCTGCAGCAAATGTTGAAGTGACAAGATTTGTATCAGGGATAGAGTAGCAAGCTGAAGAAATGTTAGAGGATACAACTGAAGCTATTTGTTCAAGAATGTCCAACTTGAGTTCAGTGGTTCATGCTGCAGTAATGAGAACAGAAGCTTCTCAAAAAGCAATCTGCTGAAGATTAAATTAATTAAACACCCCACCTTTGGACCCAGAGAGCCGGGATGACCTCGTGTTTCCCAGGTAATCCAAGATCTGTTTACCAACACCAGGTATGCACAAGTTATTCTCGCTTGGTGATATTTGAGAAGGATCTAAGAGGATTCTTATATTTGAACTGAACACAATG